>NC_059328.1:205639932-205942710 GCF_018350155.1 Leopardus geoffroyi | reverse complement strand
CATACTGCAAGCCAGGAAGCATGGGAGGCACTTTACATATATTCTTTTTCTCAATTCTTGCCGTCAAATTGGAGAGTGTTATCATGATTTTACACACCAGGAAACTGAGGCACAGAGAAATTAAGAAAATTGCTCAAGGTCGTATAGCTTCACTTTGTCTCATGCATCTAAGGTATATAGATATCATGTATATAGGTGGTACTCAATACATATTTGTTCAGAGACAGCTTCTGCAGCTTTGAGTCCCTCTGTAGGGACAGAGTCAATACAGTTGAGGGTGGACTAAGCCCATGGGAGAGAATTAACGGGGATACGAAGTGGAAAGAACAAGAACAAGACAGGAAGTTCAGACGCTTTTCGGGTCCCAGCTCTTGCCATTCCTAGGGCTGTATTCACCCGATTCCCTTTTACTTCTTGAGGTTCATCCTACTGTAAGTTAAAAAAAAAAAAAAAACCCTGCTTTTCACTTCCTTCCTTCCCTCAGAAATTTGCGGTTTTTCCATTTAGTCCAGGATATAACTGAAAATATATGATGCTGAGGATTTACTTCAAAATAATATTAGGATGGTGTAGTGGGTGAGGATGTGGGTAGGGCGGGACTGGCCATGAGTTGCTGTGTTTTTGAGGATGTGTGATGGGTACATGAGGGTTTATTATACTATCTTGTTTAGTTTTGTGTGTTCTAAATTCTTCATAATAGAAGTTTAAGCAAACTGCAGCAGCACTAACAATAAAAACCACAGACTTATGGTCCCCAAAAGATGGATATGACCTAACATTTCCTAACCAATGGAAAGCCTTTCTCCATTGCTTGGAAGCTTGGAAGAGGAGATAGTAAGCGAGGAGGGCTCGAAAGAGCTCGGTTGATGATAGCCTGGTTCCCTTTCTGGGTTGAAATCTGGAAAGAGTAGAGAACGTGAACGGAAGCCTTTCAAAGTGAGCATTTTGTGCTTTTCCATTTTTCCCTTCACACATACCCCCTCAATGGGGTCTTGAACAGTGCAGTAATGCGGCTTTGGGAGGCACCTTCTCATTCATTAATTCATCCATCCATTCATTCACTCATTCAGGTAATGTGATCTGATTCAGGAAACAGAAAAGCCTTGCTAATGCAATGTCTGGCATATAGGTGGCACTCAA
Source organism: Leopardus geoffroyi (assembly GCF_018350155.1). Taxonomy (NCBI): domain Eukaryota; kingdom Metazoa; phylum Chordata; class Mammalia; order Carnivora; family Felidae; genus Leopardus; species Leopardus geoffroyi. Next base: position 205,941,570 of record NC_059328.1, on the reverse strand, counting down.
TAAATATTTGTTGAGTTAATGAATGGATGAAGGGAGATGCTATAAAGAAACACCTTTAATTATGGAACTCTTTTGACATTACATCAATATTCAATCTTCTGCATTTAGAAACTGCCAGAGCCTGCTACAAATTCTATTTTGAAGGCCGCAATAACTTGGCCAGGAGAACATTTCTGCTGAAATTTTGCATAGACATCCACAGCTTGAGATTTGTTCTAAGTGACAAGAGTTTGAAACCCCTAAATCAAGTTTTCTGGCTTTGAGTGACAAGGATGTCAAAAAGATGGAAATTAATCTTTCAAAATATGGTTTTTGCTTGTTGAACTGAAAACCTTCTATTTTCTTCTGGGTAGAGAAGCTCTTTCAATACGGTGAATTCATGATGTAGATTTAATTGCCGTAGTAATTTCAATAGCGTTTAATTTTTAAAGGCAGTAACAAGCTTCTGTTATATTTAATTGATGAGAATCTAGATTGACTAGTATATATATATTTTTGAGATTAGATATGGAGACTACCCAATGGTTATCAATGTCTCCATTTATAGTGTTCATTCAAACCACAGCTATTTATTGAGTACAAGGTACTGTGTGCTGCATAAAAGAATGAGAAGGTATGGCTTATACCTTCCAGGAATTAATAAGCTAATAGGGGAGAGAAGCTGTATAATTTGGGGCTTTTTTATAGGCAAGTTGGTTGCTTTAAAAATAAAGAAAGAAATTGTCATAAATTATGTGCTGCCGTCTGGCATGAACCATGCTGTTCCAGCACATTCTACCCACCAAGCGGCATTCCTGCAGGGCAATGCATGATGATAATTCTTCATCCCACTGCTTTTATTTGTCTTCAAACATGTGAAAGTAAACATAACTGGAGCTAAGAAAAACTGAGAAGTCTGAAAAGTTTGCGTAACTTTGGTGGCCCAGACACGTCTAGTGGTCAGAAAACACTCTTTCCTTTTTTTTTTTTTTAATAGACTATTTTGAGAACAGTTTTAAATTTATAGAAAAATTGCTGTGGCTATATAACATGTTTATGTAATTAATGAACCGATAGCGATCATTAGCTAACATCCATACTTTATTCAGATTTCCTCAGTTCTAGCATGGTCTCCTTTTCGCCTAATAAGGATAACCTGAAACTGAGAGACAACAGAAGGAAATAATACGGAAAAAAAATAAGGTTTTACTGGCTACTGTGTTACTAGAATCCACAGACCAACGCCTTTCACGGGGACAGCTATGGGATCATTTTGCCTATGGTTTCTTTTTTTTTTTTTTTTTTAAATTTTTTTTTTCAACGTTTTATTTATTTTTGGGACAGAGAGAGAGACAGAGCATGAACGGGGGAGGGGCAGAGAGAGAGGGAGACACAGAATCGGAAACAGGCTCCAGGCTCTGAGCCATCAGCCCAGAGCCCGACGTGGGGCTCGAACTCACGGACCGCCAGATCGTGACCTGGCTGAAGTCGGACGCTTAACCGACTGCGCCACCCAGGCGCCCCTTGCCTGTGGTTTCTGCACCTGCCTCCATTTTGAGAGGGCCATTTGACTCCTTTCCAAACCTTAGCCTGAAATGATCAGAAGGGCTCATTAAGATAGTTTCCCTAAAATAGGGAGTAATTTGTCCTCAAAGTTGAATTCAAGTCTACTCTTCAAGAAAAACAGAAACATCATTGTAAAATGATTTCACCGACTTAGCTCACACTTAGACATCAGATTAAAACCAATATGGATATAGATTACATTTACCTTTATTATTCCGGGCCCCTCTTTGATGTCTTTCCCCACTGTGTGCTGACTCAGTTTGGACAATTTCAGGGTTCTGAAACTCCCTCCCAACCCAAGAACATAAGAAATGTACGAGAAAGTGAAAATAACCTTCATGGGACACACCCTCCACACTAGGTATCAACTCTGCCTTGGCCGCACCAAGTTATGTTGGCCCTGTTAGAATCCTGTGTTGGCTAGAGATTGCTTTCTCCACTTTTGTGGTAAAACCGTGTAGAGATGAAAGGTATCCACTGGAGGAAACTAGAATTGGCCCCTGAGCAAACTAACACGAAAACAGCAATTCCATCTTCCTGCGAATGCCTTAGAGTGCTTTGTAAGTAGTTACTTGTCTTTGGGCCCCTCGTGGATCTTTGTCTGAACTTTGAATCATTTTTCTTAGTCAGAAGATCTATGGATCCCAAGTTAGGACCTTTTTGTTAAGCCTGTCCTGAACCCATGTGTGATTTCTCTTCTTTCTAATTTTTTTTTTTTTTTTTTTTTTTTTTTTTTTTTTTTTTTTGCCCTGAGACACTTAGAAGCATTTATGGCTTGCTGGATCATTTGTTCTTATTTCAATTAGAATTTATTCATATGCTACTCATTTTCTGACGTCTCATTTTGACACCACCTGAATCATGTTTAAATCTGAAAATGGACTTTCAGGCCAGACTGGGTTCTACGGATACAAAAGAGTCTATTGAAAACAGGGGAGAAAATATCACTGTGGACTGGAATTCGTCAGGAAAATTTTAATGGGAGAGGCTTGAATAGGCCTTAGAAGCAGGGAAGGCAGGCCAGAGTCAGGGTAGCAAGGACACCAACGTCATAGGTAGTGTGTGATATGGCAAATATTCTACTTGAAGCAACGGCGATATGGAGGGCAGAGGTGAGATAAAGTTCAAGGAAGTAAAGTGGGACCGCTTACCTGAAGGTTGTTGGTACTAGACTAGAGAGGATTGGACCTCAGGCCGGTCTAACACCGGAGTCTGACAAAGCGTTCTACATCTGAGAACTTGTCTTAATCCAACCAGGCTCATAGCAACTGCTTAGGGCTAGGTTGAGCTTGTTTTGTACCCCTGACTTCCATCTGAGAGGCAGGTGGAAACGTGGTGATTTTCCAGAACAGTTAGGTGATGGTGGGGAATGGGCAGAAATGTATAAATAAACCTGTTAGGATGGCAGAGCTGAGCCAGGGCCAAGTGGAATCCTCCCTCCATGCAGAGGTGTCATCATTAGCAGCTCTGTGGCCTCGTGGGGACTTGGAAGTCCACATCAGTGCAGGGGAATGTGTGGTGTCATCTCCGTTTCTGTGTGACCTTCCCTGAATGTTTCCATATCTTTTGCCTTTCAAGAAATGTTATGTCGAACAAACTGTTGAATGCCAGGCGGGAGGTGGGTGGAGGATAGGCAAAGTAGGGGAAGGGGATTAAGAGGTTCAAACTTTCAGTTCTAAAACAATTAAGTCAGGGAGGTGAAAAGTACAGCGTAGGGAATACAGTCAATAATTTTCTAATAATGTACGGTGACAGATGGTTACTACACTTACTGTGGTGAGCATTGAGTATAGAATTGCCGAATCAATATGTTGTACACATGCAACTGCTATAACATCGTATGTTAATTATGCTCCAATAAAAATAATGGGAAATAAAAGAAATTTTATGTCCATCAGCACTGCTGAGTCAAAGTGCAGAGAGAACTAACACATGCTGACCATGTACCAGGTGCCTCACTCCATTATTTGTTCTCATTTCTCACAATAAGTATAGTAGGGAAAGTGAGACATGGAGAGAAGGTAACATTTGAAACCAGTCTTGCATGGTTCCGGAGCTCCTACTCCTTCTCACACCGTTTCTTACAATGAGCTTAAATATTCTCAACAGCAGGACATCATCATGAAGGGGACATTTCTGGAAGATTAATCTGGTAGCCAGCCTGGAGTGGACTGGAAAAGGGGGAGACTGGAAGGAAAGAGATTAGGTTAACATTTTATTTCAATAACATATGGGCTGTGTGAAAATGTTCTTCCATAGAAAGAGTAGTTTTTATAGACTTTTTTTTTTTAGAAATTGACAAGCTGATTCTAAAATTCATATGAAACACAAAAAATCTAAAATAACCAAAACAATTTTGAAACACAAAGTCAGAAGACTCACACCATATGAATTCTAGACTTACTATGAAACTATAGTAATTAAGACGTTGGCCTAAGTATAGACATATAGATGAAAAGAGCAAAATGGAGTCTGGAAATGGCCAATTTATTCCTGACAAAGATGCCAAGGAAATTCAGTGACAAGAGTAGTCTTTTCCACAAATGATGAATGAAGCAATGATAACAATAATAAACCCAGACCCTTAACTCACACCATATGCAAAAATTTACACAAAATGGATCATAGACCTAAAGGTAAAAACTGAAATGATACAATTTATGGAAAATGCATAGGAATAAAATCTTTGTGCCTTGGATTAGACAAATTTCCCTAGGACACAAAAAGCAGGAACTATAATGTTTATTTATTTTTGACAGAGACAGAGAGAGACAGAGAGACAGAGCATGAGTGGGGGAGGGGCAGAGAGAGGGAGACACAGAATCTGAAGTAGGCTCTAGGCTCTGAGCTGTCATCACAGAGCCCTATGCGGGGCTTGAACTCATGGACCGTGAGATCATGACCTGAGTGGAAGTTGGAGGCTTAACTGAGCCACCCAAGCTCCCCAAGCAAGAACTATAAAAAAAAAAATTGACAAGTTGAACTTTATCAAAATTTAAATTCTTTATTCTTCAAAAGACACGGTTAATGAAATGAAAAGTCAAGCCACAGCCTAGGAGAAAACACTTGCAAAACACATATCTGAATGGAATCCAGAATATATGTAGCTTATAGAGTATATAGAAATCTTACAAGTTTTAAAATAAAAAGACAGGAACTTGATAAAAAGTGTGCAAAAACTTGAGCAGTTTGCCAAAGATATATAAACATATGAAAAGACTCTCAATATAATTAGTCATTAGGAAAATTCAAATTAAAACCACAAATAGATATTGCTACACACCCACTAGAATAGCTGAAATAAAAAAAAAATTCTGACAATACCAAGCATATAGCAGGGATACAGAGCAATTCCTAGATACTTACCCAAGATAAATGAAAGCATATGTCCACACATATGTCATATAAGGCTTTTTGCTAATAGCAAAAATTGGAAAAGATATATATCAGCTAATGAATGGATGAACAACTGTGATTCACTCCTATATAATATTCAAAACTATTACATTCAGGGAAAGAAACCAGACATAAAAGAGTATATGTTGTATGATTCCATTTATATGAAATTACAGAAAATGTAAAAATAAAGTGACAGAAGGCAAAGCATTTTCTAGGCCAAGAACTAGGGGAGGAGATTGATGGTAAAGGGGCAGAGACAACTTTTTGGAGTGGTAGTGGTTACATACATGATTATACACATCTGTCAAAGTGTATAAAGTGCCTTTAAATAGGCACATTTATTATACGCAAATAATACATCAATAAATCTGATTTAAAAATAGTTTCATGCCTTAAAGAATTAGTAGATTTTAAAATCTAAATAATAACAATTATGTTAACCAATTTACGTTCGAGTTGGCATTGGCCTTGGCTTGAGAAAGTTTATAGCTAAATCTAACACCCAATCAGAGTAACCACGAATGCCCTTTGGATTAACAATGCACTTTCTCTGGGTATGGTTGACATTTTCGATTTCCTTTTAATAAACCTACCTTTTGCATGTCTTTTACTATCAGACATTTAAGAGCCTTCTTAGAAGCAGGCAGAGCATAAAATAAAATCTGAAACATACATAGAGTCAAAAGGAGATAGGGACAAATTGAGATTAGCAATTGAGAGGATAGGACAAAACCATATGCCCTTGACTAGATAGATAGATAGATAGATACATACATACATAGATAGATATGCATAACTGGGCTTGTTTCTGATTCAGTTTTCCTCTTTGCTGATGGACAGGTCCAAGGTAGAACAAGCCAGTGTTGTGACAAGGCAACAGAAGGTCAGACCACTCATAACTGATTCCAACAGTAACTTCTTTATATGAAGGAAAACTGCTTAACTGTGTATAATCTGGAAATTATAACTTAATAAAGACCGTCTTAACAAAAGTGCTTTATAAGGTCAGGCATTTCAAATGGGCTAAGATATATTTTTACCGTGTTGAGTGATATTATTCCTTTCACTATGTAAAGATGTAGCTCACCTACCGAGAAAGGTTCTTCAGAGGAACAGTACCTACAAAGTTTGCCTACTCTGGGAACTAGAATGTTCTCTGTATCCATCAAGGAGGATTTACCTAAAGTCCCTAATATGTATTGATATCTGGAAGGTTCTTTCTTTGGGAACTTGATAACCAAAGGATTTATTGAGAATGACCTGAGTCTACACTATGGAAGGAGAAAACAAGATTCAGTAACAAGTAAAAAAAAAATTATTGCAAGAATTATGAAAGATACAAAAGAGGCTCTGAAATCAATTTCTAGTTCCTTCTCATTGTCGAACAAGTGATAATTTTAGCCAGTACGTTCTGGTCTTGAACAAAGACCTCTCCTCCCAGATTCCAAAGTTCTCCTTTTACAGCCAGCTTGTCCTTGTCCGATGCAGTCTGGGATGAACTGATATCATCTCATTATTAGAACTCTCTTAAGGTTTTCAGATTATTCTATATCTCTGTTTACTTGATTGTGCAAAGCTTAAAAAAGACATTACCACATGCCTTTAGAGGAGGTTTTTCTTGGACTAGTATGCTCGGTAAAATGTGGCTGCCCCTTTCCTGGGTTACTTAGCTAATGTACCTGTCTGTCTGTCTATTCTCAAAATTTCTCTTCTGCCACTTTGCCTGCCATTCTGCTGCAGTGGGAAGGGTTATCATCTCTTCCAGGGCTGGGGAGATTGTCAGTCTTTCATTGGGCCCATCTCACGTACCAATCGTTGCCATTAGTCATTGCCACGGCACCTGCAAACACACCAATACATCCCAGCAGCAGGAGCTCAGGGGACTTACCACTTTCATCCCAGCATCCTAGAGGCAATGTGGAGCAGCCCTCAACAGGATGGTAGCAATTTTGCAAAGACCCTTTGGGCAGAAACTAACAAGCGTTGGAAAACCAAAAGGTGACCCTGCGGAGCAGACCATCCCGGCACTGTTTTCTGTCTAGACCTGAGATCATTCTTAGAGAAGTCACTGACCTGGGTAAGGCAAGACATACACCTTTGTCTTTGAAGCAAAACTATAACTACAGGGGGAAGATCCTGCCAGTTTATGCCTACATCAAATAGTTCTTGGTCCAAGACAGTAGTTCTTGAGTTTTAGTATTCATCAGAGTCATCTGTATCATTTGCTAAAATACAGATGGTCCTGTATTGCTCTTATGAATTCAGATTCAGTAGGTGTTAAAGCCCGGGAATCTGACGTTTAATCATGTCCCCAAGGAAATTCTAAAGCAGGTCCTTTAGCCAATCCATTGAGAACCATGGAGTTCTTTAAGAGAAGAAGTGGGTCTGATAATAGTCAATGACACTGAGAATCCTAGAAGACCAAAAGCCAAATCACAGGCTTCAGTTCTTGGTATATGAATTTATTGGTATAGGGTAATATCAATATCCAAGGTGTTAATTTAAAAAAATACACATTGCTGGGCTCCATCCAGACCTCCTGGAAGCAGGACTTAGGAACCTGCTTTCAAATAAACATTCCCAGGGTTCTTAGGCATGTTGAGGTTTGAAGGCTTCAGAAAGAGAGATCTTGCATTAACCAGTTTCACACTCATTTACGAGGAGTACCCACTGAAAGCAGGCTGATTAGAAAACACCATAGTATGGAAGCTTCTAGCAAATGTGGTAGTAGGCAGCAATGGCCTAATTAAAATTCAAATCTCATCTCTTACTCCTAAAATTCAATTCTACTGCAACGGCAAAGAATTACCTCTGCATAATGTGAGGAACGGATGAGACTAACTTGAGTCTGAGATTTGCCTTGTGTGTGTGTGTGTGTGTGTGTGTGTGTGTGTGTGTGTGTTTCCCCTTTACCCTTTTGAGCGGAGTAAATAATGGCCATGTAGTAACCTCAATAGTTGCTCTTTTGGTAACAGCCCAGAGCCAAGAATGCACTGTTTTCTTTTTCTGCTTTGATATCTTAATGGAATGAATGTGATATTATTTATCAACTGTAAGCTTGATGGAATATATCATATAAATCATCTCAAATGTTATTTGCCACCTGCCTGCCTGGTCTGAAATGCATGCTGGCTTAATTAATCTAATTAGTCAATGCACAGATCAGGAGCACATTTACAGCTTCTCTGTCATCATAAATAAACTAGTTTTTGTTTTCATAGGCTAAATAATTCATTTTAAAGATGGATACTAGGAAGAATCGGGGAGAGCTGACCTCTATTAGAGTAAAACATGGAATAACGATGACAGGGTTTTCTTTTTGTTCTGTGTGCCCTCCATTAACCTTCTATTAAAATACTCCTTTGTGGGGGAGGCTAGGAGGGAGGAGGTGGCACGTGGCAGAGATGTCATGCCCTCCCACCTTGAGAGGCATACCTGCCATTTGCTAAGAATGAGCTGACCCATTTTAAACGTCCTGATTGAAAGACGCATGGATTCGCAAGCACACGCAGATGCACTAGAGAGCTGAGGACCACAGGAGCCCACGCTGCTGGTTGAGGACAAATCCGAAAGGAGAGAAGAGAGTAGCAGGTGAGAAATGAGGGAAGCACAGTTAACAGGTTGGATGTTGCGCAAGATCAATTGTTTCTTTTTACAGCCATAGCCACCTGGTACGGCCAGGTGCAGTCCCCGCGTTCAGGACGCACTCTTACCTGAAGACAACGGAGTCACGCTCCGAAGCTCTGAAAGAGACAGTACACGAGAGACAGTAGTGTAATGGTTAACCCCCCACGTCCATAGTTAAATCAATCTGAACTTGTAGTCTATCCTCTACTATTTCTATGCTGTCTACCTTGAGACCATCTACTTAACTTTCCTGTGTCCTACTCCTCCTCAGTATAATGTGGATACCTGACAGGATTGTTTGACACACCAAGTGAGATCATTCGAGCACTTAGCACATGATCTGCTTCTAATATATTCGTGGGGCTCAGGGCAAGAGTATCGATCTCCTTCATCCCCAGAGCACTTCTTGTACTGCCCCCCTCCTCATTGCCACCCAGCCAACAGCCTCCCCTTGGCTTTCCCTTGGTCTCAGGAGGAAGAATATAGGGAAGAGGCCCATGTTGGAGCTGGAAGCAGGTTTAGCTCATTTGGGCAGAGAATTCCTACATCAAAGGGTGAGCAAGAAAGAAGGGGTGTGGTTATGTAGAGGTGAGCAGTGGGCTCTCCAGCTCCTCTCTTGGGTTAGCTCATTTTAGAAGCTTGGATCTGTCTAAAGGAAAAAAAAAAAGAGCTGTCACAAAGCAATAGAACTGCAAATCATGAAGAGTGAGCATTAATATATGCAAACTAAAAAAAAAAAAGTACCACCACCACCAACCAGAATCGTGTGCCGACTCTGACACATGAATCTCATGTTATTACAAATGTATGACAACTTTACAGAAGAGGGTGGAGGGTAAAGGAGCTGACCTAACTAACTCTGGAAAACAGTATTTTGACTGGGAGCTGTCAGGAATCACACTGGTTGTTAGCTGGCAAGTGTGTTTCTTCTGGTGGTACAGATGAGCACTTCTAGAAATGTTCTACATGTGGACTGGGGTTGAACACATGAGTGAATGGATGATGATGGGTCGGGGGGAGCTGAGGTTTCTCAGTGTTGGAAAAGGAGGTTACAGATGTAGTTCTGAGATTAGACACCAGCACATCAGCTTTTACTCAGGTTTCACTTAATATATACACAGATGGATAGATGCAGAAACAATTATAGGTGTGTGTGTGTGTGTGTGTGTGTGTGTGTGTGTTGCTAGACACACACATATTACCTGGTTCTATTACTTAAGAAGGCTTGGAAGCAACAGCACCTGGTAGCAATAGGCACATAGAGCATCAAGATCTTAATTCCAAAATTCTGTTCTCCAATAAATGGAACCAAATTTCTTTGGAGAAATGGGTGATTCTAGGGCTGGGGCAAGGGAAACGTACAATGAACATGGAACACGCTGTAGTACCAAAAACTAAGGAAGTACTCACAAAATTAAAGAATGGGGTCATATTAAAGGGACACAGGAACCACTCGAAAGAGCTCCCATTGGCCAAAGCTGGACTTTGAACAACAAAATACATAACACAGTATTGGATTATAACCCAAAGTACAAAATAAATATCCGTGAGTAAAAATACAAAGCCGTGTATAAATACACAAGTCCATAGTGCAATAGATAGATGATAGATGATAGACAGATAAATAGTTAATAGATCAATAATAGAAAATAAATAATAGATGATTGGTAGATAGATAGATAGATAGATAGATAGATAGATAGATAGAATAAAGGAGAAAAGACAATTCTTCCTTATAGAAGAATTCAAGACAATGTATCTAGATGGTCCCCACTCTAATATGCCTAGAGGTGTAGTTAGCCAACCGCCCCCAGCCCCTCACTTTGAACTGGAGTAGGGAAATATGAGGGCCATGACAGACCAGAGGAGATTTAAGAGACCTGGCCAATATATGAAATGGAATATCTCGGGTAGGAGCCTGGCACAGAAAAATAAAAGGGACACTAATGGAAAATCCAAATAAATCTGGAGTCTAGTTAATAGCAATAAATAAATAGTGTTGTTTCTTTTGACAGATGTACCATGGTGATGTAAAATAAACTGAAGGGTGTATAGGAACTCCATTACCTCTGCAGCTTTTCTGGAAACAAGCAGTTTTTCGAAAACAAGAAGAGTTTATATAAGGGGCACTCTGGTGCAGCATGCCTACTCCAGTTATATTCCATACATCACTAAAGCAGATGGGAACCTAGCTAAGGAATGATTCGAGAACCCTGAATTAAATGTTAAGGTAGGCCCAGATTGCATTACTCTTTTCTCACACCTGTCCCAAACCAGGCCTTTCCTTTTTGCACGGGAAAAAGATTGCCTGAGAGCTTGAGGTTCAATCCGATATTGTAAATGGTAGACTGGCCTAACACCCTCTGAGCTCATTGTCTTCTAGCATTCACCGCAGCAGCCACACTTAGACAGTCTGGCAGAAGTTATTCACTTTTCTTTGCAGCAAGAGAATCATCATTAACTACGGCACAGAATACAGATGTCTGGCTTCTAGAGAGTTTTTGAGTTTTTCATAGTGGAACTGTCCCATAAAATCTGCCAACATTATTGCAGCTAGATGGTAGTCACGTTTCTCACAGCTAACCCCCAAATAAATAGAGATGATAGGCTTTGTACAAAACGTTTAAATACGATTCTTGAACTTTGTTACATTAACCTTTGTCAAGTGGCCACTGATTTCGCTACTCAGGACTCTGATGACTTCTTACTGTGTGACACAAGTCATCTAAGTTTTAGGCAGGGAAGTTTCTAGAAATCTAATCTCAACAAAAAGACAATGTGCGGAGTTTCTAGACCTCTCCCTCCTACGTCCTAAGGTAATTCTGTGTCGGCAAGGTTCACAGGCCCTGTGCCTCTTCTGATATACAAACCATGGGCAATAAATTAGAATATTTCACGCAGTAATTAATCTGGGGCTTGGCTATTTCGTTCCAATTGGCATCTTTCATTTGACTTCCAGTCAGCGCAATGACATATTTACATTTTGTGTTAAGCAAAGAATAAACTCTGGGGGAGGGGGGGCACCACTAAGAAACAACTTTTTGCCATCCCAGTACGCAGATTTACAACAGAGCTGTCTGCCAAATTAAGGTTGAGGTAGAGACAAACTGTTTAATTGGCACGTTGGAGTCACAGGAGCCACTTATTGTGAATAGCTTTGGAGACAACAGGAGTCCTCTGGTTATGTTCCAAGGATTCCGGCTGTATTTAAACACTTCCCTTGTAGAGCAACACTGATAATTTTGTATGCTACATTTATCTTCAGTTTATCCTGTTTCTTACCCTCAATGATTTACAAGGACCCTCACAGAATCCTGAAATCAACCTTCCCCTTGCCCCACACTGCTGCCATGGTCTGTTCCATAGCATGCTCTGGATTTCATCCGGTGATAATAATCACAGAGGGGCTCCTCTTGGTTTCCTTGTTTGTGCAGCAATCCCAATGGCGAGGCCAGCGAGAAGGTTAAATTAAAAAACAGATTTACAGCAGCCTGGCAGCTGGCCACCCGCCCTGGTGGCACTGAGTGAGAGCTGGGGGGCCCGCGTTGCTTTGAGGCACTTCGAGGCAGCCGAGTTGGGAAAGCAGAACGCCTCCTGTCAATCTCTGTCAGTGTCTCCTGGTGGTCTTCTCCGGCAGCTTTGTCTCCTTCTCGGTGATTCTAGCAAACAACTGAGTTATCCAACTAGGATAGATTTTCTTTCTTGACTCCTTTGCCCCAGTGATCGGTGCAACGTTCAGTAGCCTTGGGGCAAAATACATATTCTTTTATTCATTTGGTTCTCTATTCCCTCACCTAATCAAGATGCGAGTTTTGTATTTACCTGAAACTGAGGAAAGACGTAGAGTGTCGAGTGAGACAGATTTGGGTTTGGGGCAGGGCTCCACCAGATTCTGACTGTGTTGCTTTGGCCGAGTCACTTCTCCTCGAGCAATCTCAGTTTTCCCCTCTGTCAAATGGACACTCCACCACTCAGAAGATCGTAAGGATTTGTGAAAAGATCTCAATCTGAAAGGGAACTGGAAGGCATTAAATGGAAAATCGAATGCTTGCGCCCTCAGAACAGAAGTGAAGCACAGAGAGACTGATTTCCTGTAGTGCCTGATTTACATAAGATCAAGACTTATCTCCCGACCAAGGAACACTTGCCAAGAATCTCTCCCCATTCTCAAGCAAATGAGTTTACAGAGTGGACTCTGGCCAGACCTTCCCCTAGTAGCTATGGCGCGTGTTTGCAAATTGCCATTTCCTCTGCTGTTCCGGAATTAACTCAATTTCAGGTAATATGAGTTTGCCTCGGTTTACCTCTTTATTTAGATGGACAGATTAAATAAGTGATTTACTTCCGATGACGAATACAGTGCCAAATCTTTGTGCCAGGTACTGAGGACACGGAATTATCATCTGACTCTAATCAGAAGTGGGTTGAATAGAATGTGAAGGTGTCTTTTCCCATCCTGCAGGAATTGAAATATTTAAGAAGAAGCAAAAGATACAGAAACCAGTGAGTCTCCGTTGTGATTGTCCCTTGAGGGGAGAAATAAAGCATGATGATGTGAAAATGATTTATTTTGACCATGTAGGTAAAATAACAACAACAAAAACCTGATTGGTTTGACAACGAGAGGCCAGAGTGATTATGCTAATGTTCCAACAATAAAAGGAAATCTTTAGCTTGTTAACAAATTATTTTTCTTATGTACTCTGAATGCCTGAGTACCAATGATTAAGTAGCTGTGGAATCTTAGACAAATCCCTGGTATCCATGATGGAACACCATTTCTTCATAATAAATTTCTTCTGTTTCGTGGTGGAAACAGGTCACCTATTCGGTCTTCTCTAGTGTTAACACTCTAGCTTTAGGATTTCAACGTTCCTTATCGATGGACGCTGTAAGAACAATGATAACATAATAGCCCAGCAACAAACGTGGCATCTAAATGCTTCCTTACAGGAGCACCTGGGTGGCTCAGTCGATCAAGCATCTGACTCTTCATTTAATCTCAGATCATGATCTCATGTTCATGGGATCAAGCCCAGCATTGGGCTCTGTGCTGACAGCATGGAGCCTGCTTGGGATTCTCCCTCTCTCTCTCTCTCTGTCTCTCCCTCCGTCTCTCTCCCCCTCCCCTTCTTACGTGTACCCTGTCTCCCAAAATAAATAAATAAATTTAAAAACAATAAATGCTTCCTAACATACTGATCTTTCTTCCCCTTCAGGTCAAGCCCTGAATTACTACTGTGATAACATCAATCTCAAAATCAATTAAGATAAAATGAAATGTTGAGATAAATAGGCTTATATCGACTGAAATGACAGCTGTAGCAAGAATGAGACGGTGGGAAACACTTTGATTCTGTGTACGTCATCAGCACACAGAATACTAAGTCAAAAGTATTTGAAATTTCACTTCTCTCTTTTATGTAATTAGTAATCACAGTTACTAGCGACGTTTTTTTTAAATGTCAAATAAAAAATGGTACCAAGTAGGACCAAGTTGCAAAAGATCAATTAAGAAGGGAAGCAGGACAAAATGTCTAGTCAAAATGTTGGGAAATTGCAGTTCAAAATGAGCAGTTTTTCTTCTCTCCTTTTTTTCTCCCTCTCTGCTTGTCTCCTTTCTTCTATTTTTTCCCCCTATCCTCCTTCCTCCCTCCCTCCTCCTCTTTTTTGCTGTACGGTACAAAATACTCGCACTTTGCTTATCTACCTGGTGTTGAGGACTGATTCACTGCTTCCTCATCTTGGCAATTTAGGCAAGCTGATTCATCTCTCTCAATCTTATTATTACCATCTGTAAAATGGCGCAATCAATAAGAATATCTGCCATGAGGTTTCTGCATGAATAAGATGAGATAAATAAAGTCCATACATGTGTTTTATAAACCACAGAACACTTGCATGCGTTAATATCACTCTGTCTGGCCTGTGGAGAGAGACATTTCCCTACCCTTCACCCTTCCCTCCATCATCCATGCCTACCCATTTCTTTTCCCTCTTGTTTTGCCTGCCCTATCACAAAGCACACACCAATCTGGGTAAACTAGAGAAATCTCCCCTCTTTCTTATTTTGGGAGACTTATTTTGTTATGCAATAAGGATAAATGTTTCAGAAACCACGTAAGAACAGAGGGTCAAAGATGTTGATCCCACCATATCAAAAGCATCCTACCATTTTCCTGGGGGAGGAGGAAAGGTAATGATTTTCAGTCCTGTTGAGTACATTGCATCCCTGGTACCAATGATTCAAATTACCTTTAGAGGACTGGTATGTACAGGCTTGTTGTTCTGCTCACCTGTATACTGTTTTCACTGATGGTTGGGCCAGACTACTCATAACCAATTGCCGGATAACTGTAGTTCCCCACATCCATGGGAGGAGGAGGGATAGGTGTCTGTGCTCCTCTTTGGCCCCATATAAACTACAGTTGACAAAGCATGTTTACATCTCTCCCCACTCTCTTGCTGGCAGTTATGTTCATCATAAAGACCCCAGTTTAGTCCCTAATAGTCCAAGGCAATGCTTCTCAGACCTTAATGTGTGTATATATGAATCATCTAGGGTGCTTACCAAAATAAAGACTCCGATTCAGTAGGTTTGGGTGGAGCGCAAGATTCTGCAATTCTCATAAACTCTTCAGTGATGTCCATGATTCTTATCTGCACATGACACCTGAGGTAGCAGAGCTTAAGGGGGATGAGGAACAGGAACGAGGCAGCCCTAAAGCATTTTGCTTCTGGCTCAGCTGGTAGCTGAGCACGAACTGTGAAAGGATATATTTCCCAACATCAGGCCAGGGTCCATGGAGACTGAACCGGTGCCCCCAGAGCCCCATGGGGAGTGCCCAATGGACCCGCCCATGAAAATGCATGCTCACCAGCTCCTGTTGGTATGTTTTTGAGCAGCATGCCTAAAGACATCAAGACATTTGTGTCTTAAAATCATCATCTTTTCATTCTTGCAGCCATTCAGAAGGAAGTGAAAGATATTGATCTTGCCTTCTAGCTCTAGAGTCAACCAAACTTTCCTTAGACACAAGGAGCGAAACTCTCTGTAGCTCCTAGGGCCATTGCTATGTTCCATCTTTGTTCTGGCAAGTAAGAGTTCTTTGTGGAAAGATGTATCCACTGAAGAAGGGCAAAGCACAAGGTTAGCCGATTTGTGGAAGACTGACTCAGTCTCACTGGGCTCCTCCTTTCTGACCACTCCTCTTCTCCTCAAAGGGACACCCTCACCCCACCAAACGGCCACAGTGTGCATCTGTGTGATTGAGGGATGGAGGTGTGACTTAATGGCTTATTTTTCTTTGTGGTTGTTTTTTGGGAAGGGGAGAGGAGGGAAGGCTGTAAAGGAAGATGTGAGGGAAAATCAATGTCAGAGGCCTCTTGCCCAAGTTGATGGCCCCTGCTTCTGCCAGTAAGGCATAGAGTCAGGTGCTACATTTCATATCTTCAGTCTTCATGCGTTTGAAGAACACTGCAGAGAAGCTTATCCCTTCCTATTAAACGAGTAATGAGATTTCTTGTTCCCTCTGTATGTAATTCCTGTTCTTTTTCAACCCACTATATAAAGCACGGGTTTATTTCAAACCTTATGTTCTCTGAGCCTGGTTTCCACATCCCGAATACAGGGGTAAAAATATGTTGGGTCATCATTTGAATTAAACTACATTAAATGAGATCATGTATGTAAAGAGGTGAGTACGTGCATTGCACATTTTAAGTACTCGGTCTATTTTACTCTCATTATTCTAAGTAACTTTATTTTTTCAAGTTAAAAAAATTTTTTTAATGTTTATTTATGTTGAGAAAGAGAGGTAGAGAGCAAGTGGGAGAGGGGCAGAAAGAGAGGGAGACAGAGAATTCCAAGCAGGCTCTGCACTGTCAGCACAGATCCGGATGCAGGGCTTGAACTTGCCAACCATGAGATCGTGACCTGAGCTGAAATCAGGAGCTGAACATTTAACTTACTGAGCCATCCAGATGCTTCTGAAGGTTTATTTTTTTATTTTTTTATTTTGAGAGAGAGAGCGTGCACTTGTGTGAGCATGCAAGTGGGGAGGGGCAGAGAGAGAGAGAGAGAGAGAGAGAGAGAGAATCCCAAGCGGCCTCCTCTGTCAGCACAGAGCCCAGCACAAGGCTGAATCCCACAAACCGTGAGATCATGACCTGAGCTGAAATCAAGTCAGACGCCTAACTGACAGGGCCACCCAGGGGCTCCCTAAGTAATTTTATTTTTTAAATCAACATGGATGTCCAAGTACTAAGCATTCTTCAGACCACTTGAGAAGTTGCTTGCCTGTTTGTATTTTTGTGTGTGGAAGACTATGACGGCTGAGCCGGTTGTTTCCGGCACTGTAAGGCTCAGTACGAGTGTGTGTGTGCTGTTCCCATAAGCCCTCTCTGTTCCATCTGTGTTTAGAATTAATCCAGGGGCTCCTGGGTGGCTTAGTCGGTTGAGCATCTGACGTCGGCTCAGGTCATGATCTCACAGTTGACGAGCTCGAGCCCCGCGTCGGGCTCTGTGCTGACAGCTCAGAGCCAGGAGCCTGCTTCGGATTCTGTCTCCCTCTCTCTCTGCCCCTCCTCTGTTCATGCTCTGTCTCTCTCTGTCTCAAAAATAAATAAACATTTAAAAAATTAAAAAAAAAAGAATTAATCCAGAGTGTGACTCTTGCTTACCTTGGGACAGTATTGGATTTTGATTCTGTCTTTGTTGGACTTTTTTTGGATTTTTACCAATTATACTGATGATGATAATAGTAGCAATTGTAGTAACAACTAAGACTTACACGATGCTAACCATATGCCTGGTACATTACTAAACCCCATACATGTATTAATTCTTATGACAAATTTGTGAGGTAGGTCTTATTATCCTCCTCATTCTTTGGAGGAGGAAACTGAGTCCCAAGTGTCACCAAAGGCACTTGGGCTAATCATGTGCCTTTTGATTACTCTTAGATCTACTGTGGTGGCAATAAGCACAAATTTTATGTTTGTTTTCTTCCATCTACACACAATGACTATCGTTTCTTTTGAGCCAGAGTCATGACCTACTTATCCGCTCTGTTTATGTATTCTTCTAACAGGAGAAAACACTCTTTGTTTATCAAATTTGAAAATAAGTGTAAAATCCAAGAGTAAGGCCTGCCAGCACTCACTCCTGAATGGTTCCAGACTCCAACCAGTTCTGATGAATTGCAGTGAATTTCCTGAAACCATTAAACGCGCCGTCATCTCTTGCCTGGATGGTTGCAGTAGCCCCCTCTCTGGTCTCCCTGCTTTCATGCTTCCCTCCTTCAATCCATCCTTCACCCAGCACCCTGAGTGAGCCAGGTGTAAATCAGAGATTAACATCTCCCTATTAAAATCCCGTGAATGCTTACCCAGTAGGTTTAAAATACAAATCCACAAACATATCTGAAAAGCCCCACCCGGCACAGTCCTTGTCAGCCCCTCCACCTCATTTTCATTATCGCTTTCTGTGTGAGTCAGGTGCTCCAGAGAAACAGAACTGATAGGATGTGTATCTATGCAGAAGGAGATTTATTATATGCAATTAGCTCACATTGACTGTGGAGGATAACAAATTCAAAATATGCAGTGTGGGTCATCAGGTTGGAGACCAAGGAGAAATAATGTCACACTTCAAGTCTGAATTCTGTTTGCCGTGGAACCGAAAGTGGCTGATGTTGCTGGAGAATTCTCTCTTGCCCAGAGGAGGCCAGTCTTTCGTTCTGTTCAAGTCTTCAGTTGATTAGATGAGGCCTACCCACATTATGGAGGGCAATGTGCTTTACTCAAAGTACACCTATTTATGTGCTCGCTTCGGCAGCACATATACTAAAAGTCTACCTACTGAAACCTTAGTCTTATCCCAAAGCACCCTCATAGAAACACCCAGAATAATATTTGACCAAAATTTATGCAATCCCATGACCTAGTCATGTTGACACATAAAATTAACCATAACGTGCTCCCTATTCATTAAACTTAAACCTCATTAAAATTCATTTGATTAATTAATTAATTAATTAAATCTACTCAAAGAAGATAGCACTCCTGGACCCAAAACCCTGAGTGGTCACCTGTGTTGCGTGATATTGGAAGCTCAGTGACATTCAGTCTTTCTCAAAATGTCTCCCTCCCGAACCATTGTAGCAATATCCTTGTCCGCTGACCCAAATCTACACTCTTCAAATCACCCCTAGTTAGATACCCCTGGTACATTGTGTCCCAATGATCTCTGCTAAGTGTATGTTTGCCTGAAGCCTTCTCTTCCATTTCTGTCACATAATTGTATCAACTCAGATTAACTTGTTGGGGGATCCCTTGGGCTGCCATCTTGAAAGGTCTTGAGATGCTGACCTTGACGGAACGATAATTCAGAAAATGTCAGAGGTAGAAGGGACCCTCATAATCACCACATCCTCCTCTTCTTCTTGCACATGAAAACAATGAGGCCCACGGAGGGGAAATGCTCTGTGCAAAGCCAACCAATTAATGAAAGGGCTCAGTCCAGAAGTTAAATCTCTTTAGTTTAAGGACCTACTTAACAGAACAAATTTCAGCGGAAGAAATTTTGTACCCACGAGTACTGAGCGACAGATCTGAGGAAAACAATGTTTGCTTGTTTTTAATTTTTTTAATGTTTATTCATTTTTGAAAGACAGAGAGAGACAGAGCACGAGCAAGGGTGGGGCAGAGAGGCGGGGGGTGGGGGTGGACACAGAATCTGAAGCAGGCTCCAGGCTCTGAGCTGTCAGCACAGAGCCCGACACGGGGCTTGAACTCATGAACCGTGAGATCATGACCTGAGCCGAAGTCGGATGCTCAACCGACTGAGCCACCAAGGTGCCCTGAAAACAGTGTTTTAAGGTTCTGGCAAAGGGGAATGTGTGTATGAGTATGAATGTGTGTATGCAGGTGAGGAAACCACTGGGGTTTGGAAGGGCAAAAAGTAATGTCCTTTCGTCCTCTCAGGTCCAAAACAATTCACAAATAAATGATAAGATCCAGAGACGAAGATTAAAAAAACACATTTGCTTTATTACTGATAACACTGATTGGAAAATATTATTTCATATGTGCAGCCACAAGGCCTGCTTCAACTGTGGACCTCAAGAAAAAGGAGAATTTTAGCCAGAGACCAGAAATAAATATCCAAGATCACCGCTCACTACTGGTCCAGATCAGGCCTGGGACAAAGAGAACAAATCTCCACTGCTGATAGCCTTTGGATAAATTAACTCCACCCAGCCCCCCTATGTGGACAGATGTTTGCCAGAGTCTGACTTCTCACCATTCCAATGAGTTGCTTTTCCTCTGCGGGAAGGAAAAAGGGGCTGTGGGAGCTGGCAGGAGTGACTCTTAAACCAAGCCGAATCTTTCTAAGAAGAGGGAGGCAGGTAGGAGGACCCGCATAGAGACAGGACACCAATGCTAAGCTGAAGAGAGCAGGGTTACAGGATGCATTGTTGGGAAGGACTTGGGCTTTCCTTCCGTAGGAGAATTCTTGCCAGACCGAGTTTATTTCCTGAGTGATCCAGACACCATTCTGCTGCTAGATCCTCCCCTACTTTATTGCATAAGCCTTAAAGGCAAGGGCTTGTCTTCTTTTTTTTTTTTTTTTTTTTTTTTTTGACTCCTTGGAACATCACATTCTCCAATTTAATGTGTATAGAGAAGCTACGGACTAAAACTTTGAGGAAAGTGATGGTCTCAGTTGCTCACGTTTCCTGTGTCCTTTCTCCTTTCAGTAATTTCCTAACAGAGAGGCACTTCAGCATAAGGTGTGGGTTCTAAATCCGTCAGTCCACTTACTATGTGTGTTTGGTGACCTTAGACCCTTATCTCTCCCCAATAAGTCTCAACGTTCTTCTTCACAAAATTCAAATGATAATATTGCCTGGAGAATTAAGTGAGAAAATGAATATTAGACAGTTTACCCAGTGCCTGGAATATTGAAGGCACTCAACAAATGGTTAGTTACATATGGGGGCTAGCTTCATAGGTGTGCAGCTCATGAACACACAAGGGCCCCACTCTTGGTTTAGTGCTTCATTGCTGCCATCTTGAAATTCTTAATCATTTTTTTAACAAGGGGCCCTGCATTTTCATTTTGCACTGAGTACTACAAATTACATATCTGGTCATGATTATATAGTTATTCTAGAAGGATTTGGGTATAAGTTACAAGGAAAGAGGGAGGACCACAGAGGGGAGCTGAGAAAAAAGAAACAGTGGGGGGTGGGGAGGGATGCACTATTAGTATCTATCATCCAATTTTCCCTAGCAAATTAAAATACTAAAACTAAAAATAACCGCCCCCCTTTTCCCATTAGGAATCTTTTCCATGAAAATTGGGATAGGATGGTAGGAAAAGATAAGTTAATATGCAGGTCAAAGACGAATGGGCTTCCAAAGGAGAATTTCAGCCTATTTCATTATTTTTAAGGACTGACCAGAAAAAGTGGCAAAATATGTTAGCTAACTTGACAATAAATTATAGTTGAATTAATTAATTAATTAAAAAAAGAAATGCTTTTGAATAGGCAAATCGAGAACATAATACCAGGAAAATCAAAGTAATACTATAGATGCCCCTCATTGAAATATTTATATTACTTTTTGTTTTAATGGAGAGTAACGTATAAATTATCCACGCAAGTGAAAAAGCAATCTTTATGGCATAGTGTGTTTCGTTTTTCAGAACTTCAGAGAGACTAATTTAAAATAAACTCGTATCTCATTTAAGAGATAGGCCATCTAAAATCTTGAGATGAGATTAGACTTGTTATAAATGATTGCTGATTAGTTCACTAACCCTTCCCTCCAGATGAAGGGATTCTTGAATAAAGCCCACACCTGCTGGGGAGTAACTTCTTTCTGCTGTTCCATGTTCTACCTGTGCAACAACACAGAACAGCCCAGACCTTCAGGCCAGTCCCCCCACCCCTCATCCAGGATAGTTCTCCTTCATCCCTAAGTCATTTGTCCTCAGGTTAAACCTCCTCTGCCCTGGTCACTTGGCATAGTTTCTACATCCTGCATTATCCTAACCCTGTCTCCTACCTAGGTTCTATTTTTTGAACATGCATCTGAAAATATGGTCACCGGCCTTCAAACAGTTGCCTAAAAAGTATGGGCAGATGAGATCAGAATACGGTGAGTGACAAATTCTTACTTTTATGCCCTCAGATCACAGCTTATCTGATGGCTATGCTGCGATATTGGCAAATTTTAGCCTCGCCATCAAATAACAGCTGGAAATGGGGAGGTTCTCATGGAACTCAATCAGAGATAGGCTTCATAGGGTCTGTGAGCTGTGGCTTTGTGGATATGTGCTCTCCAGGGAAAGCAGAGATCCACACCTCTCACTGGATTCTCAAAGGGTTTCTGGGGGGCCCTAATAATAGAGGCTTTCAAAGAAGAACGACAGTAGAAGCTTTCTGGTGCAAAAAAAAAAATTTTTTTTAAGTTGATTTAAGAGGGAAATTGTAAGAAAAAAAGGAAACATAAATACTTTAAACATTTTGTTTGACTTAAAACACCCACATTTGTAAATTTTACCTTTTTCTTTGTTTTAATGAAGAGTCAAGTCCTTTCTTCCGGTTTGGGAAAATTTGCTGGAATTCTGTGTTTGTCTTATAAAAAACATACCATCGAGAGCATTATACACATGCTCCAGAAGTAATATGAATGAAGAATCCCGGAATTTTAGAAGTCTTTTTTTTTAAGTTTATTTATTTATTTTGAGAGAGACAGAGGCAGGATGAGTGGAGGAGGGACAGAGAGAGGGAGAGAGAGAGAATCCCAAGCAGGCTCTGCACTGACAGCGACAGTCCTGATGCAGGGCTCCAACTAATGAATTGTGAGATCATGACGGCAGGCAGAAACAGAATCAGAGGCTTAACTGACTAAGACACCCAGGCACCCGAGTTTTAGAAGTTTTAACAAGCTTGTACAGTTATCATGCTCCCATTTAAATCAACAGTGTTTAGTAAATGATTTGCCTTTGTCAAGTCTTTCCAGAGTATTCAACGTAGTTGAAACAAGTCTAACCATATTTCATCAATTTAAATAATATTGGATTAAATAATGTAATTAAAATTATTGGGGTCTACAAAAGGGTCTCAATAATTAGCACCCTTCTTTCCTACCCTGAACAAATGAAAAATAAACAAGGAACAAATATTGAGGTCAGAATATCACTGTCGTAATGCTAGAAGCCAGGTTGAAGGACTGGACTTTAGATTTGTTAGCCAAGCTGGCAGTGCGACTAGGAATTAGGTCAAGACTTAACCGCCTGGTCCCAAGAAACACTGGACTTGGGCTGGCCTTCCCTCCCAGTGACCAAGGTTCTGGGTGAGCAGAACTGGATGTGTTTATCTAAGACAGAAAAGCAAAGTTAAGGCAACTTTCCCATTTTTTTCTTCCCACTCTACTCTGTGTAAACTACTCCACCTGCCTCGGGGCAGAATGAATGAAGGAGACAGAGGTTTGGAGAGTGCTTGGGGAAAATCCCTCCTTAAGGAATCAAAGAGTGGGGGAGGGGCAGGGACAAAAAGGAATTCCCCTCTAACAGTAATACCAAGTAATACCAAGGGTAACTGGCTTCAGTAGGGTTCAAAAGCAAACCTCTCTGTCACTGGGTAGGACTAACTTATGAGAACAGAGGTGCATGGCTCCCCTGGAGAAGGCCTCATGGCTAGATGTGTTTGGTCCACGTGCTTTTCAGAGGCGATGTGCTTTTCAGAAGTCAGTTAAAAGTTTCTATTACCGGTTGAGTCATGCGTGCCCCATCCTGTCCAGGAAGAGTTTATGCAGGACTTGAGTGTTTAATCTTCTACATTAAATCTCATGTGCTTCAAGATGTAATTTTAGGATATCACTCAACTCAGAGGCACATTAGGCAATAACTTTCCTGCAGGCAAAACAGAAAACTTAGCTTTGCTAAAAACTCTAGGACTTTCAGGATGCTTTATGACAAAGCAAACATATTTTATAGTTAATCAAGTTTTAAGAAGAGTAGTACAAAGGTATTAGTACAAAGCTTATACCCACTGAGCTCTACAGTCCGGTGATGATAATTATATTTTTTCAGGATTAAAAACTAGGAAAATACGTGGATCCAGTACTCTTTGACGAAACTTTATCTCAAACAAACTTAATGAAATATAGGTATTTGCTTAAAATATTTTTTCCCCACATGGAGCAGCTAGAAGGTTTTAAATACGACCTGGGTGTGCAACAGCATAAAAAAAGATCTAATTATCTCTGCAAAAATCTTAATAGGGAGGTAAGTAATTATTTTAAAAAAGGTAGTTCTTATTTTAAACATTTCAACCTTTGAGATAGAAAACATGCATATGCATCACAAAATTTTCATTAAACGTGTTCTGATTCTTACCCGAGGTGAGCAAATTGGGAGTATTCTCTGAACTCTATTCCTTTCCAAGACAGAGGAAAATCACTCATAGTCTTCTCTGGAACAAGGGGATCGTTTCTTGGCTGAACTGAAATCTTCCAATCAAAATATCCAGCTCTCCTTCCCTCCTTGCCACCTTCCACAACCCTGCAAAATACTTGTGATTGGATATTGCTTCTATGATTTTATAAGACAGGAAGTTTCAGGAAGCAATTTTTCTACTACCGGGATGAATGGTTTTTAAAACACATTTCTAGAAAAGGTCCGGGAGACTGAAGTGGAGACAATGCTGAATAGAATTCGTATTTAACTTTATACTTACATATGTAAGTGTTACTGTCTTGGCTTTGCAAAGTTAAATCTAGCTCATTGGATATTTAAGAATAGATATAGAAAAGATTATTCTTCTTGGTTGCGGGAGAATATGCCCTGGTTGCCGTATTCTTCATTCCAATATAGTTGCATCATGATTTAATGCAGTTGTCTTCAAATTATTGGTCACTGGACACTATTTCTGTGGGAAATCAATTTAGTGGATGTCAACTAAAATTTTAAAAATAAGTGGAGCAAAGTGTAAAAGAAAGAATGACAGAATGCACTGCACATGGTAACAATAGATATTATTCCATGAAGATTTGATTTATATATGACGTGCATGCTGGGTTGCCATATGAAATGTATTTTGTATTATAGGATCTTGACGTCCCCTGCCAAAAATAAGGAACAGGGATCACTGACCTCTGAACTGCCAAATATGACCTTCATGTTTATTGTTATCATGTTTGACCATGGTGGGGCATTCGACACTATTGACCACGACCTCAACCCTCTGTTTGAAAGTCAACCCTCCCTTAACTTCTGTAATGTTTTCTTCACTATCTCCCCACTTTCCTGGTCACTCATTATTAGCTTTCTTTTACCCCTTCTGTTTAATATTCCTTCAGTATCAAGTACACATTCCTTAGCTGAGACAAATGCCCTTTGTCATTGTCTCTCTCCTGTTCTTCTGGCTTCAGATCTCAGTCTTCCAGCTCGGGCACCCTATCCTGTAGCCACAGCAAATCGCTCACAATTCTCCATGCTGTTGGGCCATCCCATCCTCCCTGCCTTTGTCCAAACTGCTCCCTCTTTCCCAATCAAACACCAGGTTTCCTTCTTGAGAAATGCTGTTCACAAGTTTTTGGTTATTACTAATGTTGCTCTCTATTACAATTATATAACATACTTATATGCATAATATATACTCATATGGTAGAAATAAAAGCTTAGAGAAAGAAGACTTACACTTCCCACCTTAGATGCACTCATACATTCCCCTTCCCTTCCCTTTCTTTTCACTTTAGAGAATGTCAATCCTGTACCAAATAGTTAATTTTATTACCCAGTAATTGGTTACAGTCCAGAATAGGTCAATCCACGTATGGAGAAACACTGAGAAGTGAACAGAAAGTCCTCCCTTTAACTAAGTCTGCTTTGTGTGTCTTTTTCTGAGCTCTTGTACCTTATCAAACATTCCCTTTATTGTGCCTCCAGAATCAACTACTTGAAGTTAAGTGCTTCTCCCTTACTAGCTGCTTAACTTGGGCAGGTTCATTCAATGCCACAAATATCTGTTAGTGTCAACTGTCAGAAACACCGTGTTGGGCACTGGAGATACTGACCCCAGGTGAGGTAGACACACTCTCTCTGGCCTCACAGAGCTTGGAATCTCATCAGTCTTTTGAAATGGAGACCCACCTGTTTAATCCGGTTAAAGTTAACTTTGGTAAGTTTAGCTCATTATTACAACCTATTGGGATCTTTTTGCAATTCAATTCTGCTATGATTTCCAAATGAAAAATCAAGTCTTATTTCAAAACTGAATGTTCCCAGAAATATGAAGACCTTTTGTGGTATAGTTATCTGCAAGTGATCGGTATGTTCTCAAGTGGTGGTAGGAGTCACAGGTAGAAGTCAGTGCCCAGACAAAGCCAAAATTAGAGTCTATTCCATAGTTCCTTACATACCTCTGATTAAGATGTGCACACACACTCCACACGCACCAAGTAAACAGTAATCTCTTTTACGGGAGACAGGACTGTATCTTTTATTTTTGTGTGTTGTCCACAACTTGAAGATCATGGGTCTTCAGTGAATATTTTAGTGATCATTTGGTTGATGGATAATTAATAACATATGTTCCACATTTAAAAAAGTGCATCTGGAAAACACAGGAGAAGCAATTGTCAGGCACCTAGAACACGTAGGAAGTTCCTGTACACATGACTTTAACTCCCAATTTCAGTCTGAAGCATGATGGCAGTGTTAATGGTTAACAATTTCACCATGTTCACCTCTGTTTAAATAATATACTTGAAACTAGCAAAACCCACTATTGCCTTTTGAGATTGCCTTTATCAGCATTCAATACCCATCCTATTATAAGATAATTACACGAGATAGTAACAGCTAATTAACATTGTTCCTTAAATAAAGATTAAGTGGAAAGAATTTATCAGTGACTTTAAAATCAGATCATTTTCTCAGCTGGGTGACTCCTGGGCAGATTCCTGATGTCTTTCTGAGTCACTGGCACTGCCTTCTCCTCCCCTGAGCTGCCTTCAGCTTGCATTGACTTGATGTCTCCTACTATATGGATTGTAAAGCTCTTCGTCATAGTCTGGAGCGTAGTGACAAAACAGAACACCCGGCTGGCACTGTCCCCCCTACGGGGCCTTCACATTGCTGTGGTGCCCAGCCATGCTGGGGAAAGAGAAGAAAAGAATCTCAGTGGAGTCTGCCCACTCAGCGTCTGGGTGGTTATAACGCAGGTGGTTATAACGCAGAAGGATCCTGAGGGCTGAGTGAGTCTTCTTGCCCCATTCCTCCCAACCCCCCAGCAAGACCAGGCCAGACAAAGGGATTGTTCTCATGGAATCCAACATGCAAATTTTGCCCCTTTCAGGGCTAACATTGTAATTCAAGCTTCCGGCACTGGAAGTTAATAGTTTACCACTCATTGTAACCTACACTGACAGAGATTCAGAGAACAGAGATCTGGGAGAGGGCAGGTCAGGTGACTGATAACATGACACAATCCAAGGGAGAAAGCATGTGTAATCACACAGCACTGAAAAATGCATACTTTTGAGTTTTTTATTTTACTAATGTTAAAACCACAGAAGTCTGTTCACTTATTCAGCAAGTGTTACATTATCCCCAAATAGGGTTTCTCAAAAGTTCCCAGAAATTTCTCAAACACACACACACACACACACACACACACACATATGGTGTCTACCCCTTTGTGAAGCAGCTGGAAACTCTAGTTTTATCCACATAACTGGTTCCTCTGAAACAACTGTGTGTATAAACCAACCTGATAATATGTCATTTTTTCCTTAGGGAAAAAAGCAGTTCATGATAAGAAATGTCTAGTTAGTCTTCTCTCTCCTTCTTTCATTCTCTCTCTCTCTCTCTCTCTCTTTTTCATTGAAGTATGTAGATAGAACCACCATAAGATATTTAACTTTTACCCAAAAATAAGGGAGAAAAGGGGAAGGGTAGCCAGGTATAGTAGAAGAAACATGCTTTGGACACAGCACATTACCATACCCAGAGTAGGCACTGAATTCATTCTTATTGAACAAAAGCAAAAACAAACCAGATAGATCTTGATGTCAATCCTAACTCCGACCCTCACTTGCTGTGTGACCTGCCCAAGCTACTTAGTATCTCTGAGCCTCACTGATCTCATGCCCACTGTCATAGAGACACGGTGAAGATTCAGTCCAATGAGACCATGTATGTGAAGTGCCAGGTCCTTACACAAGACCTGGCCAACTCAACAAACAGCTGTTCTTGTTTTGCTATCCTGTTTCTTGGCTTTGCTATGGAGGCTTCTCTGTGAGCTACATGAAGCCAAACTTTGTCTACTTCATTTACCTCTGGATACAGAGACGTGCCCAATTAATGCTCTTCCGGACGACATTTCCCATTGTCTTGCCTTCTTTTACCCCAAGGAGGACAAGGTTGATGACCCATCAGTTGCCTCATGGGCTCAGCTCCTCAGTGACTGAGTGAGCCGGGTGGTTAGGAGTGGTAGGTATCCATAGCAATAATGGTGCTCTACATTGGGAGATCTGCAGCTCAGGGATTCTGTGCTCTGGGCCCAGGTGCTAGAAGCTTCTTTCCCACCTCTGATGCGCACAGTTGAGTTTGTAGGTCTATGGACTCTTATGAAGCCACTAGAAAGAATACATGGAAGCTATGCCAGATAATTTGGAAGGATATCTGCCAAGTACGTGGAAAAAAGTAGATGTAACAAAAGTATGAATACTATAACCCCATTTTCAGAAAACAAATAGCAACAGAGACCACCCTAAACTGATGTCTTCTCTACTCCCCCGCACATCCATTCCCTGCCTTCTCCACTCTGACCTGCACCCACTCTGATCTACAGCCTTATGGACCAAACCAGTGGGTTCTCTGAAACCAATGGTTTCCTGTCAGGCTTGGCCGGTCAGAAGCAGTGGCAGGAGAGGGAGGTCAGGCTGAGTCACTGAACGTCATAGTTTTTCTCAAGACAACCCCTTCTCTAGGCCTTTCCTTCTGTTTCTGGCAACTGCCTCCTCCCCTTCTTCTGGCAGTCTTGTGGATGTTCATAGCCCTGGGGTACAGCTCTAGCCCTTCTAGTTTTTGATATCCTATCTGCACTTTTGGAAACAATCCCATTATTAGATTCTCTTTGAACAATCTTAATTGGAAGTCGCCATCTGTTTCCTGCTGAGACCCTGGCTAATACAACCTCTCTCCCTGCATGTTTATACGTATACATTCACATTTGTATACAATTACATTAACATGGGGAAATGTAGAAGGATCTATACTATGTGGTTACAATGAGGTAGAGGGGTTGGGTAGAGGGGAATAGTGTGGTGGGAACAATTGTGGGTAGAACGGGAGACAGGGGAGCTGAGAACAAGGAAGAGAACATAAATTAACCGCAACCAAAAAATACAAAAAAAAAAATTATACACGATATCACATTTAACATATCTATATATGTATATAGACATACATAAATACATCTAATTTTAAAAAATCCAGTGGGCAATATGGCAAAAGGGACTTAACAACCCAGATTTCCTGGCTCCTGGGGTAATGGGGGAAGCAGAGTGAGATGCTGAACATCTGGTGTATAACGCCGAATGAAATACTCCTAATAAGAAGCAGGGTGTCCCAGTGGAAGATGAGGTTCTTAAGCAAATTGATGGGCTTATAAAGAGTAAAAATTCTTTTCTTAGTGATTGAATATGTTCAGAGGGAATAAGGAGCCACACATCTCAAAAATTCTCTTTTTAGAAACTTCCTTAACTATAGGGAAGTGAGAAGACACAAAATTATAGTTGAGAAAACCGGCCCAGTCTTATGTTGGAAGAGCTTTGTATGTGGAGGACAGAACAAAGAACACACTCAGAGCTGGTCAAGGAGCCCTGCACTTTATTCAGTGATAAAAGGAAGACATGATGAGATGGGACTCCCAGGGTTTAAGAGAAGGGTTCACTTGGCATGAGACCAAGTTTATTAGCCAAGAATGACAAGACATATTGAATAGAGGTGTCAGAGCTGTGAGAAGTGTATAAAGCAGAAGTCCAGAGCAGAGAGGGCAGCCAAACTAATGAAGGCAGTGGCTCGGGCTCTAGAAGAATGCTCATGCTCTTCGTTTCTGTCCCTGGAACCAGACTCCTTGAAAATCAGAGACACTTCACACTAATAAGACAAAGTAATCACATCACACTGAGCAGCAAAGAGGCTACCATATTATGGAACCATTGTGTAAGCCATTATAGGTTTTGCTAAAGATCTCCAGTAAACAGAGGGTTAACTTTGAATTTGAATTAACCAGGAAAATAAAGGAGAGGATTGAATTCTAGAAAGATATTGGCCCATTCCAGGGAAAGCTTTGGGGAGAGATCCAGTCATGCACTGTCCAATGAACATGTTATCATCTCCAGGTGAATGAACATGTACAGATTGGAAAAAGGAGTGAGCCCCCTTATCCATGAGTTTAGTTTCCTTTTTTTTATATTTTACACACACACACACACACACACACATATAGAGACAGAGAGAGAGAGAGAGAGAGAGAGAGAGAACACAAGCTGGAAAGAGGGGCAGAGGGAGAGAGAGAGAAAATCTTAAGCAGGCTGTATACTCAGCGTGGAGCCTGATGTGCATCTCTATCCCATGACCCTGGGATCATGACCTGATTGGAAATCAAGAGTCAAATGTTCAACTGACTGAGTCACCCACATGCCCCTAGTCTCCTTTTAACAGAAGAGTTACCTTTTCCTTATGCTTGATCAGCAACCTTTACTACCCATTCATTTGTTGTTTACATCCTTGCCAGGAAAAGAGGTCAGAAAACAAATAACTGCTAAGAGTATGATACATCCTTTCTTTCTTCCCCTAGAGAGCGTGATTTAGTCCCTGGATGTCAAATGTATTGCAAATGAAGGCATTTATAACACATCAACAAGTAATTATTGATCGTCTCAAATTCTAGAACTGTAACGCTAGAGGAGACCATGGAGATGATTTGTCTCAAATCCTTTATTTCACAGATGAAGTAACTGAGAGACAAGAGGGGATATTTGTCCCAGAAGTTTTATAAGCAACATACTCTCAAAATGGACCCACAGCTAATATGTGTAAGGGAATCGATAGAGTTATAAATAGAATAGCACAGTTACCAGTTTAAAGCATTTATTAATTAAAAAATCTACCCAGCCTCTTTTACACACACACACACACACACACACACACACACACACGCACACACACACAAATGCACACACGGCATTCATCATCCTAACAGCCCATGGAGGCATATCCACCCCGCATTTGTAACCAGGGCAATGGCCTTGTTTCTCAAACTAAAGAGATGATAGGGATATGTGCCAGTACATGATTAAAACAGGAAGACATTGTTCTCGAGGTCTCTCTTCATTTTCAATGATCTTAATTCACTGCCTCACATGTCAGTTCATGGTGCCAACTGACATCACAAGTGCAGAAACCCATCCCAGAGAGTCCTTGCTGCCAGAAGTCCAGCCAAGAGCAACTTCACTGTTCCTGCCTCACTTGCTAACAATTGTGTCACAAGCTTGGACTGACCACTGAAAGAATGATCAGTCGGAGTGACAACCTTTCAGTTCTGCAGAAAAGAAAACCGACTCAAACAAAGAAACAGATGGGAGTTCTTAGAGTCAGAAACATGGGTCCGTTCACTCTCTGACATTCCATCTTGGCTTGATCCTGGTGGAGAGATAAGACTGTTAGTGACAGTGCAGCAATGGCACGACAAGATGAGTGTTTGGAGAGATCCTGATAGTCAGGCAAGGGCACCCGATTGGAGGCTGATCTTTGCTGATGTAGTGGCATTCTCGTTTGAACTAGTTAACTCAGTATATTCACTATAAATCCTCTTGTCAAGGTGGGAAGGGTTGGGGTTGCTAATAATGTTTTTTGGCAAACCCAGTAGAGAACAGTTACCCAAAATAGGCTGTTATGAATGAATCTGATCAAATATTAAGATCTGGACCTCATCCATGAGTAGCTAGGTGGGTCCTCTAACCAAACTGAATGTGTTCATTCAGAGAAGACCATAGACCGCAAATGATATTAACAGTCTCATGCACAAGTCTTAGCCCCCGGAAGCATGTTCTTTTCCTGGAGTCTCCACCATTCTTTATATCTTTTCATCTTCATTTCTTGTTGTTACATGGTTCCATCTCATCGAGCCCGGGTGCTCAAACAGGTAAACTGAATACATTTAGAGGCATACATAAGTTATATAACCTCTCTGTACCTTAGATTCCTCCTCTTTAAAAGGAGGAAAGTAGTAATCCTATCTCATAGGACTTGGGTAAGGAGTAAAGTAACTAATATATGGTGAATAATGCCTGGCATATAGTAAGAGCTATTTAAATACTTATTATTATTTAGAAGGGATTTAAAAGACCTCAAATATTGCATGTCCCCACATTTGCTGGTGCCTTTAAGGATTTTAAGATTTCTGCCAGTTGTGTGCTCATTCATTGATTTGACCAAGATTCCAAAATCTCTCTCTCTCTCTCTCTCTCTCTCTCTCTGAGTCATGAGTTTTCATTGTGCACTATAATATATATTCATTATTCTCACATTTCACAGTTATATTAGTTCCAGAGGCTTCGTGATGGAGGTCTCCACTGAGATCACCTACATGCCAGGTATTGGGGACGGTGCTAGGGATATAAAGAAAAATAAGACATAAACCTGCCTTCAAGAAACTGATGACCTAATTAGCAAGTGGGTACGCTGACAAGTAATTGCCAAATGTCGTGATGGGTCCTGTGATAAAGCACCAAGATGCCATCGAGCCCCAGAAGAGGTGCCACTAAGGCAGGGAGGTATTGGGGAATGGCTTCCTGAAGTGGGAACAGGAGTTCAGGAAGCAAATGAAGCAGGAGAAGGTGAGTTTCTGTAGGTGGAGGGACCTGCATATACAAAGAAGAAAGGTGTATAAGGTCATCGCATATTTAGAGCACTGTAAATCAGTACTCTACAGAGGGGACAATAAATTATATCTGTTAGAAGGATCAAAGGGTAAGAAATGACAGGAAAGGTGTCAGGAAATGAGGATAAAAAGAGGCCTGGTGGCCACGTCCAGAAAGGCCACTGATGGATCTCGGTCATGATCAACAAGTGAAGGTGAAGGTCCAGGGAAGGATTTTTAAAGAGGCACAGCAGATTCACATCGGAGAAAAGCCACACTGACTGCAGAGGGGAAGAAGGATTGGGAGAAGGTGGCTGAAGAAAGAGCCACGCGGGTGGCTGTTCACGGGTGTCTCAGCAGTGACGTCATTGCTTTCCTCCTTTCCCCTACCCTCTCTGCGCACCCACGAATGTAAAGCACATGACCAGACATTTGGCTCCACCGGCCCAGTGGGTGGGCATATGACCAAACTAGCCGGAGGTCTCTAGCTTCCCATTGTCACATGGCTTTCTCAGCCGTGGCCCCTGGCAGGCGGGGCAAGAATTAAGTGAACTCTAGATTAGCTGAATCCAATCAAGTGATGTAGCAGTCTAGGCAAGAGACTAGCAAATCCCTGAATCCAAATCTGGTGAAACAGGTGAAGGAAGTTATAAATGAATTAGGTAAGCATTTAGCTCTCCTCAGGAGACTCAGTTCATCCAAAAGAACCCCATTTGTGGGTCACGGGCGCAGCGCCCCCTGGTGGCTGTTTGAAGACGCGGTTACGGTGCTGGTTGTGTGGTCATTCATGGATTTAACTAAGGTTCCAAAATTCTCAAAATGGTCCGGCCAGCTTCTCTAGCTTCTGAGCTCGCGTCTGGGCCTGTATCTCAGGATAATGAGAAACACCATCCAGTGGGAAGGTAGCTCCAATTTGCTGGGAATTATAAAACTGTCCCTTTATCGGGTAAATGTTTTCCAACCTTGGAAGTTTTTAGAATTAACTACAGAAAGGACAAATTAAACAAAACCCACACTTTTAACATTTTTGTGTTGAATTTAAGGCAACCTCTATGTGCCTGCTAGTGAAATTGTAATGTTTGTAAAGTGTTTTTAATGTTTAAGAGATCCTGGCATAGATGACCTTGTAATTTGCCATGTGATTCTAGTTTAAATGACTAATTAAGTGGTTGATTACAGACTAAAGCTTTAAAGTTGAAAGTTCTGAGAGAGGTTGGCTAAGTTTGTAAACAGCATTGAAAGATTTAAGAGAACTTTAGGGTCATGATATTTAAAAGCTTAATTTATTAGATTTATAAGAACTGCTTAGGTACTTGGGAAAGTTTTGCTTGTTAGTAAGCATTTGAAGTACTTAAAAAGAAAATCGTATATATTACATTCATAAATGTGGTTTAGACTGTTTAAGGGAACTTAATTGCCAAAATTGTAAAGTACCCCTTAAAAATTTATTAGATTTATAGATAGAATAATAAGATTTGTAGTTTGAACTTAAAAGCTTAAAGGAAAAAAAAAAAAAACCTTCATTACTTCAGTCTCCTGAATATTTATCTTAGAAACCAAGTAGTTGCAAACAGACTTTTATGTGCATAAAGCCTGGCCTCAAGGACCCCAGACAACCCCCGCTGACTTCTACCCGGGATTTGTTTGAACGGAAGCAGGGCGTGAGACGAGCTGAGAAGCCGGTGGCTGTGTGTGAAGCAGCCTTACTGCTCGGAGAGAATGAGGTGGGCGGGTATTGTGGTCCCAGACTCCCATCAGTCCAAACACCAGCTCTGCTCCTACCTTGTGGGCTGCTTAGGGGAACCAAAACATTTCCCTTACTGGTTTTAGCCAGTTGGAGTTGAGTCTCTACTGCTTCTAGCTAAAGAGACCTATCACTGGGGAAATGAAGAAAGGGGGCCATATTCATGGTCCTGTGGGTAGAATTCAGCTGGGTCATTGGAAAAATACCAAAAAACAAAACAAAACAAAACAAACCAAAAAACAAAAACAAACAAAACAAAACAAAACAAAAAAAACCACCCCAAAACCACAACATATATTTAATATCTTGGTTCTCACATCTCCTTACTGAGAGAAGGTTTCTTACCATCTTCCTGACTTGTGACGGTCTGGAAGCTTCACCCTGCCCTCTCCTCTCTGGAGACCCCTCCCTTCACCAGAGCCAAGAAGGGGGGCGGCCCCAGTAGGAGCCAGAGCGCCAGCCAGAGTGCAGATCCTTCTTTTCCTCTCTTTTGTCCTTGGATCAGAAGATATGGGAGCTGGAGGAGGCAGAGTGATGTGAGAGAACCACTAGTCCCTGACTGTTGTTGTTGTTGTTGTTGTTTTTCTCAGTTCATTATGTGACTAGTCTCCAGATTTAGAAAGAAAACACTCTGGAAGAGTTATGAGTCTCTAATTAGGACTTGGAAACTCAACAGAGTACAGTTAGAAAAAGATAACCTGTGTCCTGACTTCAACAGTTAAGGGACGAGGGTGCCATTAATCGAAATTAGGAACTCAGGGGAGCAGATTTGGGGGGCGGGGAAGAGGGGTTGGGTTTGGTTTAAGGGGAGGTGGAGGTGCTGCGTGAAATCTTTTTGGGAGTGCCCTTTAGGCAGGGGAGTGCGTGGGTCTAGAAATTCAGGGAGTCAACAGGCATGCGGGTAGCAGGAAGTGGCATAAGTACTATTGAGTCGTCTCGCCTTTTCACTCTGCTTGGCTGTTGAGACGGGGTCTCTGCTAAGCAGTACGCAGGGCACCGTATCCATCCAGGAGTAGGCTTGGCTCGAGTAACACAAAACCAGCATGGAATGGTTCAAATAGCTAGGGATCCTTTCCTTTCCTTTTCTTTTTTCTTTTCTTTTCTTTTCTTTTCTTTTCTTTTCTTTTCTTTTCTTCAATATATGTTTCAATAAAAACAATTTACTGAGATATAACTGACCTCTAGCATTTCAGGTGTAGAACATAAGGGTTTATAGATATATATATAGTGAGACGATTATTTTAATTAGATTTCGTTAGCACCCATCACCACACGTAGGTACAGGTTTTCTGTTGTTGTTCCTTTCCTTTTAATGAAAAGGGCTTCTTTTCATTATTACCTAGTAAAGTACCCGGAAGGGGGCAGCTGCCGGCATGGCTCAATGATGTGAACGCTGGGGTGTCGGCCACTGTCTGGGCATTTCTCCCCCGGTCTCTAGGTGGTTGCCACATCTTCTAGGCACAGAACCTGCATCCTCGCCAAAGGCAGGAGGCACGTGCAAGTTCTAGTGTTTCCTTTTACGAAGAAAGGAAAATTTTCCAGACCTTCTTATTCTGCCCATGGGTCTTCTGCTTATGTTCCACGGCATAGCACTGCGTCACGTGGCTGCCTCTAGTTGTGAGAAGAGGCAGCAAATGTAAAGGGAATTCAGGCTTATTGTGGCTTCAGCCCATGAACTATAGGTTCCCGCCGTTAGGAGTTTACAGTTTCATGATTGAACTAGGAATCCAGAGCCCAGGCCCTTGGCCGTGGCGAATGCCTCTATTAGGCTGTTGACTTCACAATCTGCTTGACCTCCTGTGATTTATTTTCTTCCTCTCTCGAAACTTTCTCTGTAATCTCTGTAATTTTCCAACGTCTACATTAAAAAAAAAAAAAAAAGATATCGTTAATACTGCCAATGTCGGATCTTCCCAAATATATAGTCTGATGGTCACAAAAGTCTCCAGACTATCCCTGCAGAATCTGAAAGTGGGAACTTTGACCTGACGGAGAAACTTTGTAAATGGGAGTCCCTGTGGCTTTTACTAGGACTCTGGTAAACCGTGGTTGTGAAAGTCCTTTGGGGGACTATTTCAGGGAATTTGTAAGTAGGTAGGACACCTGGCCATGGGAGGCTTGTCTGGGCAAGGAGATGTTTGAGACTGGAACACTGTGCAATTTTGAATTCACCAGAAAGTTCCAGGTTCTGTCTTGTGCTACTCGGGCCAATGAGGTATCCTTCTTAAAACAATTGCAGGGCACCTGGGTGGCTCAGTCAGTTAAGTGTTTGACTTTGGCTTGGGTCATGATCTCAGGGTTTGTGAGCCCAAGCCCCATGTTGGGCTCTGTGCTGACAGCTCAGAGCTTGGAGCCTGCTTCAGATTCTGTGTCTCCCTCGCTCTCTGCCCCTCTCCCGCTCATACTCTGTCTCTGTCTGTCTGTCTGTCTCTCAAAAACAAATAAACATTAAAACAAGTTTTTTTTTTTTTTTTAATTTTTTTTTTTTTCAACGTTTATTTATTTTTGGGACAGAGAGAGACAGAGCATGAACGGGGGAGGGGCAGAGAGAGAGGGAGACACAGAATCGGAAACAGGCTCCAGGCTCTGAGCCATCAGCCCAGAGCCTGACGCGGGGCTCGAACTCACGGACCGCGAGATCGTGACCTGGCTGAAGTCGGACGCTTAACCGACTGTGCCACCCAGGCGCCCCTAAAACAAGTTTTTAAAAAAATGGCAACATTGCAGCAATTAGGTGTCTTAGCACAGTTAGAAAAGAATAAAAGAAAAGCCTCACAAGGAAAGGAAGAAACACTTCGGTGGTTTCTTCAGTGCTCAGGATTGCTATTTTTAACATAAATAGGTCAATGCAGGACACTGGGGTGTAAAAGTTAAGTCCACATGGATGTTTGAGGGACACATAAAATCAGAACTTCTGTCAGAAGAGCTTCGGTC
The DNA here is from genome assembly GCF_018350155.1 of Leopardus geoffroyi. Classification (NCBI taxonomy): domain Eukaryota; kingdom Metazoa; phylum Chordata; class Mammalia; order Carnivora; family Felidae; genus Leopardus; species Leopardus geoffroyi. The sequence goes on along the minus strand of NC_059328.1, from coordinate 205,904,370 downwards.
TAGTGTTCAAATCTCTCTCTTGGTTTGACAGCTTCAGGGGGGCCTTGCTTTATAAAGAGCTGGGCTCCTAGAAAGAGACTTGATTCCACCAAGTTCTGAGCTGGAAGGTGAGTGCCATTCATATTGCCTACTGTCCATCAGATACCATAAAGAAACGCTATCGTTACATGTAAACTTTATTAGTTATTACTCGGCTTCCAATTCGATTTTCTGTTTTGGTCGGTATAATTAATAACACCATTGATTTCCTGGTAGGAAGCTTACATATACATTCAGTTTTAAATCTATGTTCCTTTAAGCTGCAATGAATGTTCTCCCCCAGATTTGCTTCCTGTATCAGACATCTAGACACCAATATTTTTCCACGGATTTTCCTTGTGTTTTTAGAAAGGCTTTCTTTTAATGGTCGATTGATGTTGAATTGGCAAAGGCTCCTAATGTTCTGAGCATAAGATATCCTCAGCCTGTAACTTCTGTGGCATGTCGTTAATATTTCATAGGATCTGAACATGCTCTAGGAGCTTATTAACCCCATAATGAGATGGAGAATTTTATTCACTAAAATTCCAGAGTCTGTTCTCTGTGAGATTAATAGCAGTCACAAGACTTTTCCTGGGGCTCTGCGTGAAGTGGGGGTCATGAATTGGGAGAAGAGTCCATGAGTGGAACCACCGGGTGGGAAAGAAGGAGGGGCAGTCGGCATGGTGATGTAAAAAGAGAAAGTCAGACATACAGAAATACACACAGAGAGAAACACACACAAAGAGAATGCGTGTGGGAGAGCCAATACTGTGGTCTTTTGGCAGGAGGATGCGTCCTTAGAAATTTTAGGATGTTTCACTGTGTAATGTGCTATTTATACTTGTGCACAACTCTTTCAAGAAAACCAAATATAAGGATTTAGATAATGTATCACGACTTCTGAGGTCAGATGTGTGTCATTCTAGGTGATGCATCCACGGACCCAGACTGACCTCGAGGCCACCCAGACCTATTTGGGTTTCATCCATGATTTCAGCCTCTTTGCCTCATGGCCACCCCTTCCTGTCTGTTCTCTAGTTGCTGGGAAAAATTATTTCCTTAAAGTGGGGCATCCCCCAGCTGAATTGTGATTTGTCCTAGACAGCATGTGTATCTTGGGAAGGGGACCTTGAACTTGGAATCAGAAGTCCTAGTTTCCAATCCCAGCTGTGCCATTTACTAACTTCTCACCTGAGTTTTCTTACCTATAAATGAGGCTACGGGACAAGATTGTGAGAATTAAGTAAAATAATGTCTGTAAACGTTCCTTCCACCCGTGTCTGGCGCATAAAGAGTTTAATGGATCTCGCACGTGGATCAGTGGAGAATACCTAAATTATACCACCAGACTATTTTTACCCCAATCTTCCCATATGGGGTAGAAGTGAAGAGTCATTTCTATTACGAATATGATTTTCTAATCAAGGGCCATCTCTGGGGTCATCAATAAAAAAAAAAAATTCCAAATTAGTATCAACAGACTCATTATCCTCCCCCCCACCCCCTTAAACACAAAACCAGTTAAATGTTGCTGAGTTTTGTACCAGAAGGAAAGTTACGGGGGAAAGATTGGGGGGACGATGTATCAGGTACTTTTGGCTCTGTGTGTATCTCCAGCCGGCCCACTGTGAATTTTTGCTCCCCCATCGTTATGGCCAAGGGAAACCTTCCTCCCTGAGCCATGAGGGCTCTGTTGGCAAGATGCTCAGTGCACATTATATACCGAGCAGTTGTACTGAACAGCAGGTGGCTTCTGCCCGAGAGACTGAGCACATGGAGAAAGAGAGATGAAAACGACCCATTATAGCATCTTGGGCTCGATTCGCAGAGCAAGGCATGCACATACATGGCGTTCACAACCAAGGATCACTGTGAAAACAGTGGTTGCTGAGGAGACCCCCTCACCTCACTGCCCATGTACTCTTCAGCTCAGCACTGCTACCTTGTCTAAGGAATGTCAGGGATGGCATCCCCGTGCAGTCCCCGCAGCAAATGCCAAAAGGATACCCCAAAGGCTATTCCTTGGTCTCCATCCAAAACAATGACATCTCACTGATAATTAAAGCTGCATAACATTCTACGGTTCCCATCAGGGAGAGAAGCAGCCGAAGGCTTCTCCACTATCATTTCTTAAATTGATGGTGATTCCAGAAATAACCTTGGACACTGAAAAAAAAAAAAAAAAAAAACAAACCACGGTTGGGTACAAGTGCACAGAAGGAGCTCAAAGGTAGCTGGGAAGGATGCTTTTCTTCTAATCCCCACAACGTCAGCCCACAGATCTTAAACAGGGCATCGTCCTTCTTTGTTGACTGAGCCAGACGAACACAGCACCTTAGTTCCGGGGCACCTGAGTTCTGCCCTTGCCTTTTATATAATCAAGACCCTGAAGCCCAATGACTTGACTGAAGCCACATCAGATCAAGGTCAAGTGAAGGTCTCCCAGTTTTATACTACTGTTTTTTGTTTTTTGTTTTTTGGTTTTTTTTTTGTCCCATTTAATGGAAATATGTGAGCCTTTGTAGGGACAAAGGCAAAGAAAGAAAACACTTTTGACTAAAGCTTTCTAAAACATTTTTTTTTTAAGGAAAAGGCATGGATATTGCAATGCTGAGCACTTAGAGCTTCTAAAAAACTTCTGAGAACAGGCCACCTGGATATCTAATTTAAAAGGGGACCGCAGACTGGATGCTGCTACGTTTCAAACCTTGCTTTGGAATCAGAGACCGCTGATTGGCCCACTTGAGCTTTAAACACAATGCCCTTTCTCCTCCCTCGTCTCAGTGAGGAGGGCTTGTTGCCATTGGTACCCCCTTCCTACAGAGCCCAGTTGATTTTTGTATATCTGTCAAATAAGAGGTGCAGTCTAGCAAATACTATACCGTTCGCATTTCTCTTTAATGATGTATGTGACTTGCATTAATATGGAAATAGATGCAGCCCTGAGGCACTTTTGAAGTTGTCAGGGCTGTTCTCATGTGACAAAGTTTTCATGTCTCCGATCGTTATACAGGGCTCCCTTGATTTTAAAATCCATGCTTACCTGATGTATTGTAATTATGGGATCAAAAATGACAGGGTGATGCTATTCCAAAGTTAAAATGATGATAATAATACCTTAGGTTAATATAGTGTCTTTCTTCTGGAAAAGTGAAAGAGTTTTTGCATATATTATCTCATGTGAGGTATTATTAGCCCCATTTTACAGATGGAGGGCCAGAAGCAGGTAGGTTACCTGACTTATCCAAGGTCAGCCGGGTGCTCTGGCCACTGAACCACCATAGCAGGAAGCAGGAAAGGCCCATTGTCACTGCTGAGCTGCCTTAGTATGTAACATATGTCATTCAGAGCACATATCACTATGTCCTTCTCTTTGTGAATGACACTGTGGTGTCTAATCTTTTCTCCTTGATCTTTGATAATCACCTCTATTCTTTCTTTCCTTCCTCCTTCCCAACCCCACCTTCCTTCCTTTCCTCCGTAAACATTACCCACTAGTTTGGCATTCTGTTAGATTCTACAAAGTTAAGGAGGGCTATGTTGTTCTTCCTGCCCTCCAGGAGCTCAAGGACTGGTAAGACAGCCAGAGAAACAAGCAGGCAAAATTATCACACGATGACATTAGTGTGCTTAGGGTGTCTCCCAAGGCAGGAGGCTTTTTTTTTTTAATTTTTTTTTTCAACGTTTATTTATTTTTGGGACAGAGAGAGACACAGCATGAACGGGGGAGGGGCAGAGAGAGAGGGAGACACAGAATCAGAAACAGGCTCCAGGCTCTGAGCCATCAGCCCAGAGCCTGACGCGGGGCTCGAACTCACGGACCGCGAGATCATGACCTGGCTGAAGTCGGACGCTTAACCGACTGCGCCACCCAGGCGCCCCCAAGGCAGGAGGCTTTTAACAATGACTTGGGGGGACAGAGGACCAACCCACGAACACTTTTAAAGACAAGGACCCTATATTCTTCCAATTTGTAAGTTTCCCACACCTACCTAGTGACATGCATATGCAGTGAAATATGAAAATTTATATTCTAAATCAGGCTCACGAGCTGTTAAGAAAATTAATTCTGTCTCGTACCTTGGCAAATAGACCCTTATAATAATCTGGAAGGCTGACTCCTTAGAGTTCGAAGCTGGCAGCATGGAGGGAGTGAGCCCTGCCCCAGCCCGTAACACTTAGCCTCCTTCCTTTCCCTTTTCTTCTCATCCCAGGATCTGGCTGCGCCTGGACGGGCTCATGGCCACCTGTGTGGAGACCCACGTCCACATGTGTAAGCTCCATCCAAACAGCTTGCAAACATCAACCAGTGGCTGAGAGGGGCACATCTGAGGGGATGGTGTGCCTTAGGAGGGTGGACCCTGAGAAGAAACCCACTTTCAGAACCGAAAGTGGGTTTAGGGCAGTTGGGCAGGGAATTCTGGAGTTCAGATTACCTGGCACATATTTTAGAAGAAGGGTGGAGTCTGAATGGGCACATCCCCTTGGTCTCACGAACTCCCCGCCCCACGTGAAGGGGTGTCACTCCAGGAGGACCAGAGCAGAGCCTCAGGCAGGTACACCCCTGCCAGAGTCTAAGAACAGTGCTATTGAATGGGCACTTCATAGGGCAAGCCATGTGTCTTGCCACAGGCTAAAAATGCCTTTGAAGTCTTTAAGCTTCATTTTAAGAAGTCACACAAAATTTACTTCTCCCTAACCCATCTTCCTAATGGCAGGGGTGCCTGGGTGGCTCCGTCGGTTAAGCATCCGACTTTGGCTCAGGTCATGATCTCACAGTTTGTGAGTTGGAGCCCCACAACAGGGTCTGTGCTGACAGCTCGGAGCCTGGAGCCTGCTTCAGATTCTGTGTCTCCCTCTCTCTCTGCCCCTCCCCTGCTCACGCTCTGTCTCTCTCTCAAAAATGAATAAACATTAAAAAAATTAAAAATACTTAAAAAAATAATAATAACGTCAGATCCACGTTTTCGATTGCTTAGATCAAGACCTTTGTAGTCATCCTTGACCTTTTCCCTAATACCCCACTTCCATGGGCAAATGTCGGCACACACATCTGGATGCTTACCTTTTCTCACCACCCTCACTCCTACTGAAGTAGTCTAAGCTACCTTCATCCCTTGTCTAGACTTTTATAAGAGCCTCCTAACTAATTTTCCTACCTCCACGCTTGCCCCCATCCTTGCACCTCTTACAGTCAGGGGAAGCCTCTTAGAATTCAAGGCAGGTCAAGCCTATCTTCTGCTTACTATCCCAATGGATTTCCAGCCCATTCAGCATAAAAGCCGAACTCTGCACTTCTCACCTCCCATATTACCTCCTACTGTTCCCCCCACCCCCCCAGTCACCCAGCTTCTGCCACGTTGGCCTCCTTATTGTTCCAGGAACCCATGAATCGCACCACCACCTCAGGGACCTCTTTCTCGCTGCGCCCCCTGTTTACAATACTCTTCTCCGAGATATTCAGTCGCCTTCTCTCTCATGTCCTTCAGGTTTCATCTTGAATTCACCTTTCTAGGCAATCATATGCCGAACCCGCACCATGATCACATTCCCCACATCCTACTTCATTGCTTCCGTGGTGCTCATCACAGAAAGCAGATGTCATAGACATGTCTTTGTTTTTATATACATCTCACCACGTGCACATACCAGAATATAAGCCTCATGAGGACAGACACTTTGATCCGTCGAAGACTAGAACCACGTAAGCACATGGTGGCCACTCAACACAATCTTGCTGTATGAATGAATTAATTCCAGAATTCAGTTCTGAAATGTATCCATTATTGTTTTAAGATTCATTTTTTTTTTTTACTTCCTTAAATTAAAATGGAAGTGTTAGGGACATGAGACTGTGATATTGATACTGGCAGGCATATTACCCCAAATCTCTAGATTGAAAGCAATGAAAGCTGGTGCTTAGGAAATGTTTGTTTTATCGAGGAGAGAATTATATTCGCATTAGTGTTAATCTTGACATATTGTCTATAATTCTGAACATACCCATGTCCCATCTTCCATTCTCTTGGGTGTTGTGTTAAGTTAGCTGAAGTCAATTTGCCCTCTTATGATTGATTTACGTGGTCGGTGAACTTCCTCAAGGTCACCTATGGCTTTCCTGATTGTCTTCCTCCCTCTTGTCTGTGCTATATTCACATGTCCTTGCTTGTTATTTTGAAATGCTATCTAGTTTTGCCCTCCTAATGTAACTACTTTCCATAAACCACCCATAAAACCCTAATCATTACTGTAGTCAAATCTTGTCTCTACAAATTGTAACCTCCTCAAGGTCAAGGGCTGCATCATGTTTTCTTTTTTGTTCTCACCTCACATGTCCTACATCAATCCTCCTCCCACCATAGTATCAAAGGAATCATAGGTATGGGAATTGTTGCTCAAATAAGTTAAAGTCGCAAAAAAAGGAAAAGAAACTGCCTTTGTAACTTGAAACTTCCGGGAAGGCTGCGCTCTAACACAAGTGGTCAATGGTGTCATCATATGGTCGTTGGTACCTTAAGCATGGTTCTTCTAAGATCCTACTGTTAATCCTCTTCATTATTTTTATAGACATCATGGGTTGCTAAACTTAGATCACTTAAAGCAGAGGAATGCAGACTATCCACACTTTTACTAATTATTTTCTAAATGGATATATATTTATGATGGAGAATTTTTACAACATAAACAGGTGAAAGGAGAAAACAAAAGCCTTCATGGTCCACTCCCTAGGAATTGCCACGGCCAGCATGGTATCTGTGTCCTTCCTGTCTTTGCTTGATCATAATGTGCGTATCGCTTTGTTCCCGATCTTAAATTTTTAAAATTATTTACATGAGCAATAAGTCAGCCTCACTTTAGAAAATATAAATGCACAGAATCGAAAAGAAGGGGAGAATCACTTATAATCTCACCATTTAGAGATTTCCACTGTTAATATTTTAGTAATTATCCCTTCACAATTGTACCTATGCATGTTATGTTTCTACCAAAATACTAAAATATGACATTACAGTGCTCTACAAACCTGTCATCCCTTAATAAATCGTATCACTAAATGTTTTTTGTCATTATCATGATTTTGTAACTACATATTATCCTATCATATAGATGTACCAAAACTTGGTTTTTCACCTCCTAGTATTGAGCATATCTGTTTCTTCTTCTCCTTTTTCTTCTTCTTCTTCTTCTTCTTCTCCTTCTCCTTCTCCTTCTCCTTCTCCTTCTTCTTCTTCTTCTTCTTTCTTCTTCTCTGAAGTGAACATCCATGTAAGAAAGCATTCGTGGACAGTCATGAATTTGTGGTTGTGAAATAGCAGACACGAGAAACATCAATATTACTGGAGCTTTGTATCAAAGTAGAATCTTCTCTGGACTTCTCTTTAACTTTTTCATGTTTTCTTGATCATGTTTCCACACAGAACGTGGGCCTCCCCTATTGAATCTTTTCCCTTATAGAATATTCACCACATACAGCACACTCACACCTGATTGGTCCCTGCTATGTATGAGGCAGACAGAACATCATCTTGAACATGGATCCAATTTTGATGCATGTGTTGGTTGTTGAACACACGAGAGCAATCTTGCTAAATCAAACGACATCACCGACTTCCCCCATTCCGGTTCTCTGACGTGTACTCCTGTGAACTCTAAGACTGGAAATTAAACTGAATATGTTAAACTTATGAAAAGTACTTTTTGCTGGTCTTCAGTGCTACAGGTTTTCTTCCATCAACACTAGTTCAACACTACAACCAATATGACCAGGAGATTGCAGCTAGCTCCTAGTATAGCTAATTTGCCAAGTCTCACACATGCATAAATAAACAATTATTGTAATTCTGACGTTTCATCCATTTTCACTCCTGGGGACAAGCCAACCAGAGTCTCAAGCAAACAAACCAAAAACAACAGGGTTCCTTCCAAACTTGTTAGGAAAAAAGGACAGAAATCAGTAAGAGCCCACGCTGTCTTGTACCTGGGTGCAGGTGAGATGTGTTTAGATTGATATATGTGGTGTCATTTTCTGGACCATTAAAAATCCTGTCACCTCCGGAATGAAATGCTGCAGTGATTTACCAGCAGATGACATAACATCGCACTATCATTTAGCAAGAGAAATGAGAAGCACAAGTATTGAACCGAACATATTTTTAAGTTTATCACCTTAAAAAATAAAGATATTCTGTGCAGGAGAAAACCTGTAAATTTATTCTCACCGATCAAGTTCTTCATCTAAATCATTTTGATTTAAATGACAAACTAAGCTTTGGGGGAATAAACAAGTGAATGAGAGAAAAGCTTTTACCAACAGGGCCAAGAGAATGCCTGGTAACAAATTGCAAGCTCTTTGATGTAGGTTTTCAAGGCCATTTAAGCGATTTAATTTTTTTTTCCTGTTCTTAAGACTTCATTCACCTTTAGACTGAGCCAGAGGAAGAGGACGCCAGAACAATCAATTTTGTTTTTCTGTTTCACATAAGCTTCTCTACGTGGCTGTAGAGGTAGCAAAGCCTCAGAAATAGCAGGAACTATCTGTGGCCCACCCAAACAAGGTGAAGCAAGCTGAACGTCCTGAATCTTTCTCTTGTGACCTTGAGGTGGTGATATCCGTGTAGCCTAAGCAAGAGAGAAGAGAATAGACTTTGAAGACTTTTTCTTAACATAAAAGGGATCCTTTATATTTTTGTCATACCGAATCTAGTACTCATTATTTAAAAAAAAAAAAGATGGATGCAAAATTTTGTAATAAAGATCATCCAGAAATGTGTACAAATGGAGTCTGTCTCTATCCAGAAACCATTTGCAGAATCTGAAGCTTTTCACGATTAGTAAACATAGTCAAATATAATTTCTCAGAACTACAGATGCTCCATTTAGGGTTAAAACTAGTTTTTAAAGTTTATATTAATTCTTTCTGCAGCACTGGCAAGTTGGGGAATAACTAGCAGAAAATAGGTTGTATGAAACATACTTGAAGTCCCTAGATCTAAGAACACCTAGAAGGAATACATTAGTTGAAGATGAAAGAAGGAGTGAATTTATTTTGTGTTGTTCCAGAAAAAAAGTGAATGGGCCAGAATTCTTCAGGGGACTTTATCTTTTTTTTTTTTTTTTTTTTTAAGTAAGCTTCATACCCAGTGTAGAGCCCCATGTGGGGCTTGAACTCACGACCCTGAGATCAAGAGTCGGATGCTTAACCACCTGAGCCACCCAGGGGCCCTGGGGACTTTACTTTCTTTAGCATAAATGCTGAAAATGTGATTTTAAGGCACTGTTAAGTCCTTACTGTGTAAATACTCCTTCCATCATAGGCCTTGAGACCTACACCTACTGAATGATACTAACTTGGAGGCTGTGTATGCATAAGAAGACCCCATTCTCTTGGTTCCAACTAATTGTGCCAGGGGCCACATGTCTCAGATCCCCTTTCTCAAAGACCCAAAGCAAGGAACCTTACAGATGGCTGGGGACAGGGGAACTGGCTATAAGATCGGAATCAGCCTAATGGTAAGTCAGTGTTCCTGGAGCCTGTCAGATGAATCCGGTCTGTGAAATAAGAAAGAAGTGGATGTTTAGGGCGAAAAACTGATAAGAGCCTAAAAGCCCAGAGAAAGTGATGGAGGGAAAGATAACTGGTGACATTCCAGATTCTGAAAGTACAGAGTTAGGTTAGCCAGGGTGATTCTTTCATGACCCCTGCTCACCCCCATTCTCTTTGGAAACTATTCTGAGTGGGTTTTCTATCCCATGAAGTCAAAAATCCCCAAAGAAACCCAGTGACTCAGACTCCTCCTCATTTCTTTCCCCTGTCCTCCAGATGCTAAAACTAGGACAGATAAGAATAAGTTATAGAGCAATGGATCTCATTTAATGATTCAACCTGTCCGGACTCAGAATTGCTGTCACTGAAAGTGTTGAGGCAGGCTTTGTAATCTTTGTTGCTTGTGTTTGTTCAATTTTGTTCAATTTATAATCTTTGCTTATAGTCAGAACAGTAGCTAAGTTTGGAAAGCAAAAGTAATTCCCTAACTTTGTCTGCATGTGACTGTAGCAGGTATGTTGGGGATATAACTCTTTATGTAAAAGCTGTTTGACCTTGGGGAGTTTTCTAAACCCCTCACAGCCCCAATTTTGTCACTTATGAGTTGGTTCCACAATCCCTTCTCGAAAACGATTGGATCAGGAATGTTTCAGATTTCAGAATCTTAAGATCTAGATAGTTCATGTGGTTTATACACTGCATTTTATGCAGATGCCTCACTGAGGTTGTGCCAGTGCTTGATAATTATGCCATATCTACAATGAAATATTTGCCTATTCACACCAACAGGCATAAAGACTGTAAGTAGGCCTCATATCAATTCAGATCAGATCTGGCCTTCAAGTGAGTTTGCCATAGACCCAATAAAACTTTTTTGTGTTTCAGAACTTTCTGGATTCCAGGGTTATGGGTGGGGCTTGTGACCTGCTGTATTTACCGCTTAGGGATGTTTTAAGGGTGGGATGTGACCATGCCTGTGCAGCAGTGGGAACAGGTTCTTATCTGTTTTCCCACCCACTCCTACTTTGGATTAGATTTAACGTTGACCCCAGGACCCAGCCTGTGTATCTACGGCCACCATTTGGCTCTCGTAGTTTATTTCTGTCCCCTCTTCCCTCCCCACCTTGAGGAACAATTCCGGTCCAGCCAAGCCCAAACTGACTATGGAAGAAGCTTCAATGACAGCCCCAAAACAGCTGAACTGCCCGTTTAGAAAGGTACTGGGCACATAAGAAGTGTCCCGTGTCAACTGCCATCACAACTATTTCCACTACTATTGGTGACATCATTATTGTCTTTCTACCCCAGATGCCAGTGCCCGGCATCGTTCCATTTTTAAGGAGAATTCGCATCCTGAGTGACTTTCTACCGTCGACACAAAAGCACAAAAAATGAAAGATCTGGGAACAGTAAACAAATAACTTCCTTTACAAGTGAGAGTAGAGGTAAAAAAGAAATGAACATACAAATTTGCTTTCATGGTCATCCTTATCTTGGCTGTCATTGCACCATCACAATCTAATGATTACAGAAAGAACACTGGACATTGGCCATTGGGTCATCATCTTTGACTCTGAAACAGAACCACACACATGCATCCTCTTACAAGAGCTCTTGGAGCATTTTTAAACCTCTTAAAACATCTCAAGCTTTTCATGAAGAACAATCAAAACTTTAGCAGTGAGGGTCTTTCCTTTCTTTCTTACCCTAGTAGTTTCTTATACTTGGGAAATGAGGCACTGAAAAGCCCCAAACTCTTCTGCAGCCAAAGAGAGAAAAAAGTGATGTCAGCTTTGAAGCCAATGCAGCTTCTATCTTTCTGTCTCTGTTAGGTAACCTAGAAGGTCTATGTGCTGCCCTTTCAACCATTTGAAATTGGAATTCTGATGAAAATTTCATTTTTCTACCTGTCCCCTCTCCTGGAACTAATTGCTAACTCCTCTTTTTTTTTTTTTTTTTTTTTTTTTTTTGGCCATCACAACTGAACCAAAATCTGAAGCTTATAAGCATAGGATAGACCAGAAAAGGATAGTTAGGGAATTTAAAAAAAGGAGAAACAGGGAGTTCAAAATGCTTCATCAACACTAACAAGATTGACTGAGGGCACTCAAGATTGGTAGAAAATTTTAAGAGCACAGTCACAAATGACAGTCTATGTAGGTGAGGCCAAACCTTCCTGTGCCAACAAAAAAAGGTCTAATGTGTTGCATACCAACAAGAAAAGTATCTAAAAGCCAATTGATTTAATTTCATTAATGGTTAACAACCCCCCCAAAGCATTGACGTGATAAGTTTTCCACAAATTTGCTTCTAAATAAAAAGAAGAATAATCAAATTTAGAAAGAAACAAATTGCCTTAGCCTGCCATTTTAAAACAGCACAAGTAATCTAATTAGCTAAATTTATTAGGAGTAAATGTGAATGAACTCAGAAATTGAATCTGGGGTCTAGCACTGGTACAGCCTTTGCATTCACACATCAGAGAGCAAAGCTAGATAAAAACTCTTTTTCTTCCCAAAGCCTGAACATACATTAAATTTTTTTTTAACTTTTATTCACTTTTAAGAGATAGAGAGAGATAAAGCATGAGCAGGGAAGGGGCAGAGAGAGGGAGACACAGAATCTGAAGCAGGCTCCAGGCTCTGAGCGGCCAGCACAGAGCCCGACGCGGGGCTTGAACTCACGAACTGCGAGATCGTGACCTGAGCCGAAGTTGGACGCTCAACCGACTGAGCCACCCAAGCACCCCTAAAGCCTGAACATACATTAAACAAAACAGAGGATGATGTGCAAATAAAAGAAACTGATCTTGTTCCCATAGCATCTCACACCAGAGTCAATAATATCTATTGGAAATAGCAAACCCATTTTTAGTGGGCTTAAGTTTCTACTTATGTCCTACAATTACTCACGGAATTAGGCCTACATAGATCTTACTAGTGTTTGGTAGGCATTTTGAAGTTCTCTAACTTGCCACTGTTGGTTCAGCCTTATGGTTTAAATTTTGGCTCAGTCGTGATTGTCCAGGACAAGAAGTTAGATTTTTGCTATAAGAGAGGGTCAAGAAGAAGAAGGAAAATGATATTTCCGAGGCTGGATGGGCAGAAGTCTCTCTGTTCCTTTCATGTTTATAAGATAACTCTTCTTTGATTACTGGCTTTGTCCCATGTGCCCACACCACTATCATTTAGGTGACAGGAAAAAGGAACTGACTTTAGTCCAGATTCTTTCTCTCTTCCTTCTTTCCTTCCTTCCCTTCTTCCTTCGTTCCTTCGTTCGTTCCTTCCTTTCTTTTCCTCTTTCTTTCTTTCGTTCTTTCTTTCTCTCTTTCGAGAGTGTGTGCTTGTGCATGTGTGTGGTTGAGGGGCAGAGAGAGAGAGAGAACCTTAAGCACGCTCCATGCTCTGCATGGACCCCGATGAGGGGCTGATCCTATGACCCCGGGATCATGATCTGAGCCAAAATCAAGAGCCAGACGCTCAACTGACTGAGCCACCCAGGTGCCTCTAGGCCAGTTTCTTGATACACGAACTTCTTCCAACCCCCACAGCCTGGTGGGGTCACTATTATTGCCCCACTTTACAGATGAGGAAGCAGAGGCCTAGAGAATCCAGGTTACTTAACCCAGTGTCATTCAGCTGGTTAATGATAGAATTAAGATTCATAGTCTTATTTGTCTAAGTTCAAAGACTGTTGTTAAAAGCTGTTTAACAAATACTTATTGGAATCGGTTACAGTCCAATTTTTACTTCCAATAACAACATCCATAACCATTGGCTTTCTACCTTCAAATCCAGTTTTGCTCTCTACACTTCGTTTATCTTCAGTACTGTCTTGGATGTTGGTAGTAAGATCGTCATCTCTCTCACTTTCCGCACAAAGACCCAGAGACCCAGTGAATGTAAGCAGCATACTTAAAATCAACCACACATTGATAAGTAAACACAGATCTCGAACCCAGATGTGGGAGCTCAAATCACAAGCTTTGCACTACCCTCCACAGCCTCCTGTATCTCAGGAAAACGAGACTTGACTAAAGAGCCAAAGTCTATTTTCTGGCCTCTGACATCTCACTATGACCAGGTCTCTAACACTGTGGCTCTTTGGAGAAGAAAAGTAACTTATGTGGCAAGTGGTTGATTACTCAATTCAAATCAATAAGAGCCGGTCGGTCATTTGATGGCCTAATTGTTGATTTAGACAAAAAGTAGATTATAATTTGGGCAGCACAATGGCCATTTTTGCAGAACACGTGAGTATAATCATCCTAGCATGGAACAAAATTGCTACTGTAAATTTTCCTTTTGGTTTATTCTGTATCGCCTCTGGGTTACAATTTAATCCCACCTTTGCTCGGCCCCTCAGGGACACTGGGTCACTCTACTGATTTACAGGGAAAGCGTTAAACCTCATTTTTCTTAAACTGAAAGACCAAAGCAGTCAGAGCAGAGACAACAGGGATGTGACAAGGCCACGAGGCAATTATGCGTCCCTCTCCGGGCGTACCTGCCTGAATGCTTATGTGAAATCCGGAAAGGACACTATGCCCTTCTTCTTGTGAAGTCTCTACTGATCACAGAAGCAGATTCAAATAATCTTTCCCGTTTTGCTCCTCTGGGCTGCTTGGCTTTGTAAACTGTCAGCAAAGCCGTCAAAGTGGGAAGCCAGATATTGCCATCTCTATAGGCGGATGCCGCCCAAATCTTGTCTGTGTGACGGCAGGCACAGAGGCCGGAGCAAACAGGAGCAAACCGTGTTGCTGCAATATTCCTGAATTCCCCAGGCTAATTAGGCCCTCACATTCTTTTATAACAGTGAAGCAAAAAACATCTACTTGGAGATTCCGTTAGAAGGTGTACACTTTCAAGGCACGTGAAATTGCCCAGGTATTGCTGCGGGTAAAATGAAACCTTCCTCTCTGGATTTGAGATCATTAGCTTTCTGTTTTACAGCAAATCATCTGCCGTTCTTGCCTCCAACCAGAGATGCAGGGGAACCCGTCTCATCAGCCCCTGGGACAGCATGGCCTGCCACGATTGCTGATCACGCCGCATCACGGAAGGGAGGGCTTGCAGGGCAGGGAGGAGGAGGAGGGAGAAGCAAAAACACTGGCCGCTTCGTGGGGAGTCGTTACCCTGCTCCTGGCCCGGGAAGAAAGAGCCAGATGCTCCGTTTTACTTTATCTTTCCAACAACCCTGTGGAACAGGGTTGGATGGTTAAGCCCCATTTTACAGATGGAGGAAACGGAGGCCTGCCCAACATCAGAGTGAGCGGTGAAAAATCTTTTGAATGTTGTATGCAGAGTAAGGTAAAAAGCTATCCGGGGGGTACAGATTTTCCTATTATTGATTGTGAAGGCTCGCTGGTTGAAGTGTAAATTGCCTCCCATGGAAACCACATGCTCTGAATTTCACAGTATTTTAGGTGGGATCATTTCATTTCATTTCCTGCCTTTGCCTTGTTTCTCTTAAAATTCATATGCAATAGAACAAATACAATGTAAAACTAAGAAATGATTTAAAAGCTTGCACTGATTACCCTGACTGGTATGACGTCACAACCCAACACGTAACAGGCCAACGTGGTCAGAAAATATGATCTCCATATGCAAATGTCATTCAGCAAGTATTTGAGTGACTACTTAAATGCCAGACTTAGAGATTCACTTAGAGATTCACCGAGAAAGAGGGAACATTCTCTTTTTGCAATGGACTTTATAGAGAAAACATACATTGGAAAGTAGAGCACTACATATAAATAATTTTGTGTTTCTGAAGCTGAGATATGAAATGAAAAGACCCTAAGGGTCCATTTTTGCCTTATATTCTTCCATTTAAAAGAGTGCAAAATATGAAATACACAAAAAAAATTGCATAAGAACAATTTTAGAGGAATAAGAAATGGCCATCACAACCCTTAAGAAGTAGTTATTAAAGGGGCACCTGGGTGGCTCAGTTGGGTAAGCATCCAGCTCTTGGTTTTGGCTCAGGTCATGATCTCACAGTTCATGGGATCGAGCCCCGGGTCGGGCTCTGCGCTGACAGAGTGAAGACTGCTTGGGATTCTCTCTCTCTTTCTCTCTGTCTCTCTCCCCCTCCCCCCACCCTCTGTTCCTCCCTCCCTCTAAATAAATAAATAAATGTAAAAAAGTAACTATTAAAAAGAAGTAATGAACAAATGAATAATAAGAAAAACAAGCTATAATATGATTAGCACCGATAAATAACAGCCATATGTCAGACTCTTCATTCTCAGCTTGATAGAATCCGTAACAGGATTCACAATAAGCAGCAACATTTTGTCGTGCATGTGCTGAGTACACACTTGACTATCTCTGTAGAAAATACCTTTTACCAAGTGATGTTTTTTTCTGGTACAACTTGGGCTCTGCAGTGAAGAACAGAGTTCAGTTATTGCCTCTTTTGGAAGGGAAAGAATTAGGAAAAAGAGATAGAAGATAAGTGATTTCTGTTACCCACGGAGATAAACCAAAAGCATGGATCCATGCTCTTCAACTGCTTCGTGGATTTTTAAATCATTTTACAAGACTTCACGGAGCACACCTCAATTTAGAAGAAGAGCCATGAGACCTCCAATTAGAAATATAATTAAATGTCATTTGGGGACTAATAACCAAAGCTCGAAACATTATCTGGGTTGATGATAGCAGGGAAGGGTTGAGGTTGCCCTGTTCAGCTTCTGGTCAGAAATGCCAGCTGGTCATTAGACTCCAGTAAATTTCACGCACCAATGTATTTATTGCTGCTATAAACTGAAAATATGAAAGGAAGAAAAGGTAGGGAGCTATTGATTGCATGATAGGCCTTGGAGGTTCAGTTTGCTAGCCATTTTTCCTTGATAACAAATGTGCCTTTTGGTTTTACCGGATCAAACTGGTTTCACTGACTGCCAATCTTTTGTGAAGATGCGCATAAAATAAAAATACACATACAAAAAAAGGGTGTATCTGTTTATAAAGGTATGACTTTTTGCCCTGGGGCAGGGGTCAGACCCCCCCAAACCTCGCTCCTAGTAAAGACCTGAGGGCATTTAGAACTTGGGATCTGGATCTTGGGAAATTTGGGTATTTTTGCTGTCCTGATTTCCCTGCAAAAGATGGGAATTCTAGACGAGCTCTTGAGCTAACAAACGCTTTAGCTGCAGTAGGTCCAGAAATGGTGCTCTCTGGGGGCAGATTTTTGAGAGAGATTTGTAACTTCTTTGTTTTACTTTTAGATTTTAGAAACACACAGAGAAATTACAACTTGCCTCTGGTAGATTTCCCTCTTAGGCTAGTGTCTTTTTTGTGTTCATGCTGGGCTGTAGTGCTTAAGCCCAAGCCCAGAATATACTGCTTCTCCACTGGTCTGTTCAGCAATCAGGAGCGAGAATGCATGGCAGGAGAATGATTACAGAAATCGGAGTAACTTGAGGTTCGAGTAGCATTGAAGAATATCATGTAAAAGCAACAAAAACAAAAACAAAACTACAACACTTATTTATAAATAAATGAAGCAAGCAAGCGCGGATGTAGGCGGCTGTGAGGCCAGGGAAGAATGTGGCTTTTGCATAAATAGGAAGGAGCAGAAGAAGTTAGAAGATAAAGGAAGTGAGAGGAATTGAGCAGGTCAGCAGCTGTCTCACGGTTTTGCAGGGCCTATTTTGGCAAATCTGGCATATGCGGTCATGCGTCAAGCTGGACTTTGTGGGGAGTCCTATATTTACCAGGTAAATGACCAGATGTCTTTGCCAATGTGTAATAATTTCTGACGAAGGGATTTAAAATTCAGCCATGCCACCCAAAATAGGAAACTGGTTCTTCTTGCTTTAAAGGAAATTTATGGATAATTCAAGATAAGCCATCTGTGCACTAAGAAATACACATCCTACAGATGGTGAGAATTATAGGATACATAATACTGTTAATAATAGCATCATGTTCTGATGTATTGTATGAGAAATATATGTATATGTGTTCATCAGGTCCATTAAGGTGACATTTTATATTTATACACTGTAATTAGACTCCATCTCTGGAACAGGGCTGGGCACACAGTAGGCTATCAAGAAGTCTGGAGGGAAGGCAGGTGGGGGGGGGATGAAGGGAAGGAAGGAAGGAAGGAAGGAAGGAAGGAAGGAAGGAAGGGAGGAAGGAAGGGAGGGAATGGAAGGGAAGGGAAGGGAAGGAAGGAAGGAAGGGAGGGAGGGAAAGAGGGAGGGAGGGAGGGGAAGGGAAGGGAAGGGAAGGGAAGGGAAGGGAAGGGGAAGGGAAGGGAAGGGGAAGGGAGAGGAGGGAAGGGAAAGGAAGGGAAGAGAAGGGAAGGGAAGGGAAAGGAAGGGAGGGAAGGAAGGAAGGAAGGAAGGAAGGACGGACTAAGCTCTAGGGTTATCTTGTGGAGTATCTGTTATGTATATTGATTGAAATTAAATACCCTAGACCATGTAACTGAGCGAATTTGGGGCTGACTGTGATTTGATAGAAGGCAGGAAATCGAGGTAGATGTTTTTTGTAGCCAGGTCCTCTCCTCCCTTCATAATGTAACTCTGATATTTACCTATGTTCTCGTACCTCAGGGTCAAACGTGGGCAGAGATGAGGTTGTAGATGCAGACCCTTCCAGGGTGGTTATGGGCAGGAAACAAGAGCTCTCATGCATCCTGAACTTGCAGTTACCTGAACTTATTTTGAAAAGAGGAGCCAATTCCTTCTTCCCGTTGTGGCTGCCTCAGTATATGTATGGTAATTTTAAGTTTTTTTTTTTTTAATTTCTATTTATTTTTGACAGAGAGAGAGAGAGAGAGAGAGAGGGAATGAGAGCAGAGGAGGGGCAGAGAGAGAAGGAGACACAGAATCTGGAGCAGGCTCCAGGCTCTGAGCTGTCAGCACAGAGCCCGAGGCGGGGCTTGAACTCAAAAACCATGAGATCATGACCTGAGCCGAAGTCGGATGCTTAACCGACTGAGCCACCCAAGCACCCCTGATTTATTTTATATCATATTTTGACTAATTTTGTTTTAAATCCATGTGGCGTGCTGGAGCCAGCTGTGTGGCTACTTCTTAATTTTTCAGGAAATCTGTGAACCAGTTGTTGAACACGGCAATTATTAAAAATTAACTTAAATAAACTTGCAATTAAACAAATTATATCTAAAAACAAAAGTAGTGAACATTCAAACTCATTATCTCCAATTCCTGCATTCTACTATGCTCTGTGCCCTTGAGGTTATGTACTTCTCTCGTATCTGTGTCGAGAAAACACTGTAAAATGGTAGACTACTGTGTTTATCTTCCCAACTCTTCATTCGTTCCGTGATGTCACATGGGCAGTTTGAAATTTGCCATGGTCGCAGTATTCACTTTACAGAAACCAGCAAATGCTCCAACTCGGGGTGGGGTGGAGGGTTTGGTGAGAGAGCTTGAACTTCTATCAGCACCCTACTGAGTAGACATCTTGTTTTTCATTGGGTCAGTATCTATCACTTCCTATCTGTGGAACTGCTTCCTGCTTCTAGTAGATAACCACCCTTTTCCTCTTTAGGTAGTTTTAGGGAGGCTTCCAATTATACTACCCCATTCCTTGATCACAAATAAAAGAACATGACCTAGGTTTGGCAAGTCAAAATTACCCTGACCGTAGTGATAAGAGATGAGCATGTGATCTAGGCCAAACCAGTCAGTACTTCCCCGAGGATTTTCTAGACGGATTCTGGGAAAAACCAAGGTTTCTCCTTTTGTTGCAGAGGAGTTAAGCTGGGATGATGTAAACCTAAGGCTGCCTGTGGCCATGTTTCCCCCAATATCCGCATCACACATAAGAAGCCAGTCCCCATTATGAGGGCCTGAAGCCAGCCACAGAGGACAGCAAAATCCCAAGGCAGAGGACAAGCTGGTGATAACATTGGAGTCCTTGGGGCAAGACAGGCCTTTCATCCATATTATTTCCATTTAGGAAGGTCAACAAATTCCTGTTTTTGCTTAAGCTCCTTTGAATTGGGTTTCTGTCACTTGCAGCTGAAAGTCTGACGAATACAGTTGATTTGAGATTATCCACTTCTCTCTTGTTGCCTCTCTGTTTTCTTGGCTCATCAATTATACACATGTATGGATTGTATGTTGATACTGTAAAATTGATCTATAGAAAAAAAAGTCAATCTAGAAAACCAGATGTAGTCTTTCAGGAAATCCATAAATCTCTTTTAACCAGTACTTCCAAGGTTTTGCTGCCACCATGGGGATTGGGGTAATAAAATGCACAGGTTTATCACCTTTAAACGCAAAGTCTGCCAAGAAGAAACAAGATTCCAAGACTACAATTCATTAGTGCTGCTCTAGCAGAAGAGCTGTGTGATGGCGGGAATATCCCTTGAAATGAAATCCTCATGAAAGGTCTGGTGGGTTCGCTGTCTTGATTAAGTTACAGAAGCTGAAGCCTGCCACATTGCTTCCCAGCAGACCTGATTAAGTAATTGGTATAGAAAAGAAATAAAATAGGATAAAGAAAAATTAAAAAAAAAAAACTGAGGGAAAAGAAAAATGGGGTTGGAAAAGACCGGAAACTAGTTTAACTCCTTGTGCCTTAGTCCTGTCCTATTGGACAGGAAGAGTGCCACACTGGGACCCAGGGTTGGCTCCTTCTGTTGGTATGTTGGGCACTTAGTAGGGGGAGTAGGCATGTCAGCCTTGGGGAAATAAAAAAAAGTTAAATGGTCAAGATGCCCCATGTTATGATGGTATGAAGTCTCTTTGCCCAGCCACCCTGATGCTTCTTGAATGGGTGATATGACATGGCTTTGATGGCCATGATAGGAATTGTGTGTAAGCTCAATCACAGAGACCTCTAACAGAAGCATCCTGTGCCCAATGCCCGTGGTGTTACTAGTTTCTAACAGTGACTCCTACCACCTAAGGGGAACAGCAGAGTTGTCTCCACCAGACTCACTTACCACCATGATTTTAGTTATTAGACTTCACTACATTCTATTGAGGCTTTCAGACTTCCTAGAGATTCAGGGAGCTAGTCATTAGACCCTTAATTTTTTATTTCCCCACTGAAACCAGCCAGTTATTTCTGTTACTTATACTTAAGCTTCTTGACCGACTCACTGAGACAACACAGCACCAAGGTCATGGTTAGGAAGGCAGAGATAAACATGAAGGCCAATGTGAGGAGTGGGGTTCAAAATGAAAGAGTAGGGAAATCATCAAAAATTAAGGTGTGATGTGTGTGTGGACTGTTTGGAAATGCAGCTCAAGCAGAAAGCCCTGGGCAGCCTACTGAAATCCTACCTGCTTTAAAGAGTGGGTCCAATGGCTCAAAACTCCAGGCTACACTAAAATGCAGGAGGCTCAGACCTTTCCAGACAATAGAAATTAGAAAGTGGGAAGGTTTCGTAATGAATATGGTAATTTTTCCCAGAACTGGTATTTTAGTTGGAAATATGTAATTGTAGTAATACATCTGTTGAACTTCAAATGAGGCAGATAATAGGGTATAAAAGGTCATATTACTCATCATATACAATCTCTGTTCCAAAACACACTGCTCAGAGCAAAACTGTTCTAGAAGATATTATTCTATGTTTCCTATCTTAGAATATAAAAATATAAACAATTTGCATTTTGTTAAATGAACATTTTCTTGGAAAGCATCCTTTCATCACCATCTCTCCTTGGATTATTTAAATTTGAGTGAATCACCATCATAAAATAGTTAGAAATCACTTACTTATTTTTTTCTTATTAATATTTGACGCCTAATAGCACTTTTTCATCAGATAATGCTTTTTCCAAACGTTTATTCCTAATTAATTTCTTCAGTTTACCATATTCTTGCATCGGTTTACTCTCAATCTTTTTTTTTATTATTACGTTCTTTTTGAAAATGATCATCTGGAGGCACCACTATTTCATCACCAGTTAGAGGATTTTTCTGCTTACCATTAATGGACTGTGGTCGTCTTTTTGAATTTTGCAGAGCAGGAGATAATGAAGGTGATGCAGATGGAACTGAGTCACCAGGCTTTGGGTGCCATGAGAGACCACATGGTCTGATGGGGAGTCATTTTCTCCAGGAAAGGGAGTGGCTCTTTGCCCTGATGACTTCCGTTCTGTCCTTGGATTGTAGGAAAGTATATGGGCTGGAAAGATGAAGTCACGAATAAGGTACAGCTACTTTTGGACAAGTAAGATCCTGTGTGGTTGACTGATCTGCTTTTGTCACCTGGGACCCTGGTCTCTCCTGGCTCCTTCCTTATCAGGACCACAAGTTTAAGAACAGTAAAACTCTCCCTGACTCTAGAATACCTACAGTTCAAAATCCACCTGAGAAAAAAAATGATTCAGGGTGCTGGTGGTTAAGGACAAGAATGTTAATGGAGAGGAATCCAGGCATTCTTTGAGAATAATCAGGGAAAGCAAATTATTTAGTAAGATTTCTTTGATTTAAAGAAAAGTTTTTTATGTGTTTATTTATTTTGAGAGAGAGAGAGAGCATGAGCAGGGGAGTGGCAGAGAGAGAGGGAGAGAGAGAACCCCAGCAGGCTCCGTGTTGCCAGTACAAAGCCTAAAGTGGGTCTCAAGCTCATGAACCATACTATCATGACCAAGATTCCAACGTGTAACTGACTGAACCACCCAGGTGCCCCAAGGTTTCTTTGATTTTCTCCTCCTCCTCATTCTGCCTTTCTGTTATACTACTTATGTGTTTTTCCGAACTTTGGAGTGCCAAGTGCCAAAACAATGGGCTTGCTGTGCTGTGGTTCTCCTGATTAAAACTCCAGTCTTAAAAGTCCCATGTTTCACCCTATGGGTCCCATCAAGACCCCCACATTTGTGGTGATGTACAAAATATCACTTTCAACAATCAACTCATGGTAAAGTTATAAACCAAGTGTTTGTTCCCTAACGCTAGCATTCAAATGAGGTTGACCATAATGAAATATTGTCAGATATATGAGCTCAAGGATTTTCTTTCCTACTTCTCATGTTCCAGGTCTATTAAATAATTGATGTTCACAACTGAATGCACAGAGAACCCATGGATATTTATGTGGTTGAACCAAAAAGCTGAATATAGACCTTCCAAACATATGACAATGTATAATTTGGGGCTATCCGACATGAACTTAATACTGGAAAAGCAACTGATGTTTTGCTAAGAACGTAGACTTCAAATATACTAGTATACTTCTAAATCAGAAGCAGAGTGTTGAAATAACCTTGGATCTATGCTTTCTATGATTGCACTTACAACACCATTTACTGTAGAATCTATTGCAAAGGCCACCATTCTTAAATCGATTCCCAGCTTTAAGACAAAGAATTAGGTATCTCATAGCTGGGACAGTAGTAAAGGGTTGAAGTAACCACTGAAGAAGTTATTTTTCAGTCCTAATGTTACATATGTGAATGGAAAAAAAAAAAGCCTGTGCGTTTACTCATTTGCTTATTTACATTATACTACCAGATACTCTCAGGAAAAGAGAGAGAAAGATGAATTATGAATTGTCTCTCAAAAGGAGGTAGGTAGGTAGATACACAGTCAGGTGGATGAGACAGACAAGGGCAATCATTGACCTCCATGTGGTCATTGAGATATGTGTTGGCTACTATAAAGACAGTATAGCATAGTGGCTCATGGTCTAGATTTGGGCTCAAATTCTGACTTTTCCCCTTACCAACCGTGGTAGCTTGAGGCAACTTCCCTGAGCACTCTGGGAACTAATTTCTTCATCTGTGAAAGAGGAATCCTAGTAGTTTTCATCTTAATGAGTCTTTTTGAGGATGATGTTAGAACAGCTCTTCACAAAGTGTGGTCTTCTTAAAGTGTGGTCTGGGGCCTCCCGAAGTCCTTGAGATCCTTCCAAGGGTTCTGCAGGAGCAAAACTATTTTCATAATAATGTGAAGACATATTTGCTTTTTTCACTCTCTTTTTCTTTTTAAAAAATTTTTTTTTTCAACGTTTATTTATTTTTGGAACAGAGAGAGACAGAGCATGAACAGGGGAGGGGCAGAGAGAGAGGGAGACACAGAATCGGAAACAGGCTCCAGGCTCTGAGCCATCAGCCCAGAGCCCGACGCGGGGCTCGAACTCACGGACGCGAGATCGTGACCTGGCTGAAGTCGGACGCTTAACCGACTGCGCCACCCAGGCGCCCCTTCACTCTCTTTTTCTAATAATACTAAGTTTTTACATGCCTTTTCCTTCTTCTTCTTTCATGAGTGTACAATGGAGTTTTTAAGAGGCCGCCTGATGTGATAGCTCAACAGATTGAATGCAGAAGATACAAGAATCCAGATTTCTTCTATAAAGCTAGACAGTAAAGAGATTTACAGATGTGTAAACAAAATCACTTCTTACATTTTCTTGTTTTGAAACATGCATTATTTTTTCATTAGAAAGTATTTGCTAACATTTTACCATAATTTTCATCTGAAATTGATGATTTATCTCAGTCGTTATTTTTAAATGAATTAATAACTGTTTTGGGTATTTTCTCAGCTTTAATTTCTAGTGCCACAAATATTGATAGATATGACCTACATAAACAGAAGCCCTTTGGTGTCCTCAGGGGAGAATGTAAATGGGGCCAAACACCAAAAAGTTTGAGAATAACTAAATGAAATCATTGTCTGATACATAGAACGAGCAGTATGAGACCTAAAATCTAGATTGTTTGTGATGGAGATTCTGTTGATGACTCCGTGGAAAAACAGTGGTCAAGGAAGCCAAAGGATTGAAACCTAAGATGAGTTTAGAATAGCTGGTCTAATCTGCATCTCTAGATTTAAGAGGTGGTGAGTAAATTATCCTGGACATTGGTCATATTTGCCAGATTGTATTTATCATGATAGGGTTACAAACGGAGGTGGGAGATTGTGCTGGCATGGAAGTAGCTGAACGTCGACTTGGAAAGACAAAACTTTTACATAGATAACTCATTGTCTAGGATTACAAAATAAGGGCTTGTATCAGTGGAGGAAGGAAGGGGTATTTGTGATGGGGTGTGATAAAAGTCAAAAAAGACCAGGAGGTGTGGGAAGAGTCATAGGAGGTTATCTTTGAAGGGACATGTGGTTATCCTTTGTAGCAAACATTTTATTTTTATGTCTTAAAATTATACAAGGGCTGCATGAATAGGTTTTGTACTTAATTATTCTAACTGTCCTAAGTGGGAATTTTTTGTGGGGAGGGAGCTTGGGCAGTGAAGTTGAACCTTTAGCCCTCTACTCAATCATCCTCTTCTATCCTGAGATGATTTTCATAAACAGTTTGGTAAATATCTTTCCAAGCCTTTTTTAAAATTCATTAAAGAGAGAATAATAAAATCAAAACTTACAGCCCTTTCCAAATGCCAAACGTAATTCTTTCCGACCATACAATCTTTATACAACTCATAGAATCTTCACAGATCCCATAACGCATTTATCATTATTGTTCCTCTTTACCAGCGGCGGTGAGGGGAGAATCTGAGACACAGAGGCTAAGCACATTGCACAAGGTCACAGAACAAACTTCATTTAAATAGATAGACGTATATAGTTAGGAAGGTATATGGAAACATGGTGGTTTTTGTAAGTGTGTTTTTATATAAATGGGATTGTGTCATGCATGCCGCTGTATTATTTGCGTCTTTCACCTAAAATGGAACCTCACTGTATTTGACTTAAAAGTTTCAAAGTCTTTGAAATGGGTGATCACACGATCAGCTTCATGAACATTTTGGGCTGCTGGGTTATAAGCATGAAGGTGTTCAATATTTCTCCATCCAAAGCCAATCTAATCTCCCTCTCAAGCCTTTTAATGGCATCTAGGCTTGATCTCTCAGTGATTCAGACAAGAACACACTCATTAAGTCCAACTTAAAAGTCCCATCTCCCTTCCTCACGTCCCCGTTGTGGGCCTGTACTGCCGAGGCTCCTGTCTCTGCCAGTTAGGACTGGGGTGGTGGGCAGAGGTGCTGGTGGTGGTCCAAAGGGGCAAATGTCACTTCACTTGCCTGGGAGCAGAGCCAGAACAGTTGGTGTTTGGCCTCCTGTGTGGCAGCAACCGGACACTGACTTCATTAGGAGACATGCATGAGTTCTTCTGGGCCCTCAGGGCCTCTGTGAGGGGCAGGTGGCTGCATATGAGTGCTTTTCACTAAGCTAGAATCCTTAAAGTCCTCCTGATATGGGAAGGAAAGAACTGTACCATCTTTTGTGAGCTTTCTGTGGAGGAGAAAAGGTCTCCAGTGAGAAACTGAAACCCCATGGGGTGCCTGGGTGGCTCAGTTGGTTAAGCATCGAACTCTTGATTTTGGATCAGCTCATGATCTCACAGTTCATTGGTTTGAGCCCTGTGTTGGGCTCTGTGCTGATGGGGTGAAACCTGGTTGGGATTCTCTCTTTCCCTCTCTCTCTTCCCCTCCCCTGCTTGTGCTCTCTCTCTTTCTCTCTCTCTCAAAATAAATAAATAAACTTAAAAAAAAAGAAACCCCTATCCCATGCAGGTTCTTGGCATGTGACTTTACATGTGTAATGGGATTCCCAAACAAGAAATAATTAATATATATAGGAACCTAGAACGCTTAGAGGGCCAGAAGAGACAAATTCAAAAATGCTCTGTAGGTCTGTTCTCACAAGCCAGGGCACAATGTTGCCAAAGATGAGCTCATACTAAAAAATTACAAACCACAAGAAGAAAACCACCGTGAGAGTACAAGTATGTCTGTATGTGCAACACACAAGAGAATGAGCCCCCAGAGAACTAAAACTACTACAACAATATGAAAGAGATGATGATATAAACCTTTAAATGATTAAAATGGGAAAAAAAACAATCAAAGAGTAAGAAAAATTAAAATGTAACTATATTTTTCTTTATCTTTTATGGAATTATTTTATATGTTTAGCTTTTTAATATACCTATACTTTATTTATTCAGAAGATATTTATTCAGAAAAGGGATCTGGCTTATTTTTGCCAATGGGTATCTCTCTTCCCCAAATCAGTTTTTGAATAGTTTCCCTTTTCTTCACTGATTTTGAAATGCCAAGATGGTCATAATAAATTCTTAAATATTTCATATAGATGTGAATCTATTTTAAGATGCTTCTCCATTGTCTATTGCTATACCAACACACTCTTAATTAATGTAATTTTTTAGCATGTTTTGATGTTACTTGGGAAAAGTGATCTTTCACATTTCCTGCTCTGCATTTTTTCCAAATTAGTTTCTACCTTTTAAATTCTAGATCATGCATTCTTAATGGAAGCAATATCACCTTCAAGAAAGTGGGAATTAGGTATTGGAGGGTGAGAGATCTTACTCTTTCTATGGTTAAGCACTTGATAGATATAGTACTTAGGGTATGTTCTATGTGTATGGTATTAAGATTTCATGGGGGTGATTAGGAAAAAAATGTTAAAATGTTTCTTAAAGTGCTGATAATAATAACAACAATGATAATACTAAGATTATAAGGCACATTGCCAGGTGAACTTTGAAATTAGCTTGTCAATTTCTCCTGCTGATTTTTGCAAAAAAATTAACAAAAAAAAAGGCCTTGGAGACCAGAGAGATGACATGATTTGACCTAGGTCACATTGCAAATTAGGAGCAGATCTGGGATGAACACCCACTCTTGACTTTTACTCCTAGATTCCCTTCACTGTACAACCTATTCTGATTTATCTTGGCACCTTGAATATGAACCCTTTTCCAGGCCTTTGAGCATGTTCTGTGCATCAGACAGCCCTCAGCATGTTGCCCATAACCCTTTGTCCTTAGTCTAGGGAGGATGCTTCTGCATATGCCAGTGGATGTCCATCGTCTGGCCCATTCCATTCTTTCCTCAATTCCATTTCCTTTCTTAGATCCTGGCCAGTCAATAATGGCATCAGTTGGGACCCTCCAGTTAAGAGCAGAAATAAGTATGCCACCATGAAACCCTAGAGTTTGGGTTCCAGGCTCTACTAAAGTAGAAGCTCAGAGGAGTGGAAGATCTGCAGGCTCTGTTGATCAGGAAAGGCTAAGAGATTGTAGGGGAGGAAAGAAGATGAATACAACAAGGGAAAGAGAGCATGCCCATAAAAGAGAGGAAGCAAAACGTTGACAATCGCTGAAGCTTGTTATCTCAAACCTTTCTCTACTTTTGCATAATAAGAAGTAAACAAAAGAATTATTTCTCATCATGTCCAAGTGCTGTATTTTTTCACCAGCTCACACCTCAACTCTATTTCTGCTGATCAGTGAAGCAAGGGGCATTATCCGTATTTTTTTTTCTTTGATCCATTTATCTCTACTACTTCTGATGCCTTCAGGGAAGGGAATAGCAGGACAAAACACTTAAGGAGAAAAAAAGCTCTTGTACTTAGCAGGTGGCATCTGTAATTCTCTCTGGCTATTGATTACAGTAATCCCTGATGGCTACAGAGCGCTCTCCAGCTGGTCTCTTACAATTCCAGCTAGGATCCCCAGCCAGATGTGACCAATGAGCTCTGCCTCCTAGTATTCTCCCTTGTGTAGTCCCCTCCCACATTGTATCAGGCCTGGCACTGAATACGAGAGAAATGATAGTATCTCGCTTCAAAGATTAGGTTCTAAAACACACTGCGGCTTCCATCTCCGGCTCTCCTTGTCTCTCATTACTTGCTCCAAGGCAAGTTAGCTCTCATGTTGTAAGAACCCTGTGAAGAGGCCAACATACTGAGGAACTGAAGCTGCTTTCTCACAGCCATGTGAGTGAGCTTGAATACGGAGCCTACAGCCCAGTCGAGCTTTCAGATGACTATAGCTTCAGCCTGCAGCTTGGATACAACCTCATAAGAAACCTGAGCTGGAATCACCCAGCCAAGCTGCTCTCATGACTGTTAGAAATTGTGTGAAATATTAAATATTTGCTGTTTTACGGTGCTAAGTTTTGGGATAATTTGTTACACGGCCATAGATAACTAATACACTTCCTCTGTGCTGGCCCTAGCGGTACATACTTGGGGGTGCTTTATCCCTGAAAGCAGTCCTGTTGGGAATAGACTTTTCATTATGTGTCTAACAGGATCCCGTAAATGTGCACTGTCCAAAGAGAACCATGCATCCTTGCCCTGCCCTCTGGGAAAGTGTAGCTGACTTTGACCGTAGACTCCTCTCCTCACCTTGAAGTTACAAGGGGGCAGGCACCAGGCTCTGTAGCTTCAAACTTCAAGGAACAATAATCTTCCAAGAATTCTTTTGTGCTCTATTTTAGGATGGGTCTGTGTATTTGTTATTAGGGCTGATGTAATAAATATCCACAAACTTAACGGCTTAAAATAACAGAAACTTATTGTCTTACATTTCTGAAGGCAGAAGACTAAAACCAAGTGTCCACAGGGCCACAATTCCTCCAAAGATTCTAGAGGAGGATCTTTTCTTTCTTCTTCCAGCTTCCGGTAGCTTCAGGAATTCCTTGGCTTATGGCTGCATAACTCAAACTTTTGTCTCCATGTTTACATTAATTCTCCTTTGTCAGGGTCTTTTCCTCTTCTATCTCTTATAAGAACACTCGTCATTAGATCTGAGGCCCACCTGGCTTATCCAGGATGAACCTTGATTATATTTGCAAACATGCTTTTTTCCAAATAAGGTCACATCCACCAGTTTTGAGGGGGAAGACAAATGCATCTTTTTAGGGGCTACTATTCAACTATAGTCTGTGAGTTCCTTTATCTCAGTAGATACCAAGTGGCAAGGAATTAGTAATTACTCTTGGATTCCCTCTCATTTAGCTTGTTAATGACACTTCTCTCGTTCTCTCTCATTTTGGCTCAAGATGGATGTTGGGCTGAAGATAAAGTGACTGGGTAAGCTGGTTTACACCTCTTGACCCATGCAATTATTAAGAGCCACGCTTTCACTTTCAAAATTGTCCCAGTTGGGATAAGTTACTTGAGCACCCACGTAAGGTTTGGCCAACTTTTAGTAATTCTTGCAGATAGATGCCTAGAACCTTTCTTTAGAAACTTTGGACACTTGGTACCAAATAATCTAAGAAATAACAAAAAAGTTTTATTTAACATCCAATTACAGTTATTATTATTATTAATATTCATTTCCTGAATAGGAAAAATCCCCAGAGGTTTGGGGGTAATATAATCATATAGCATGTGTCATGAGGAAGAAGAAAAGGGACAGAGAGTGAATATTTCCGTGGTTGCATTTTTACAAAGCACGGCTGAAGAGACCTGGTCTGGAAATGTCATGAAGCATGGACAGAGTTCTCAGCTATTAAAATAGGATTTATCAGTGTCTGATTCTACAAGGAAAGGATAGGATATTTGGCCCTTACTCCCAGATCCCTTACTCCAAATTACAGTGGGTTAAGAGTAGGCTCACATTGGGCACGTGGGTGGCTCAGTCGGTTAAACGTCCGACTTCAGTTCAGGTCGCAGTCTCGCAGCTCGTGAGTTCAAGTTCCGCGTTGGGCTCTGTGCCGACAGCTCAGACCCTGGAGCCTGTTTCGGAATCTGTGTCTCCCTCTCTCTACCTCTCCCCGCCTCATGCTCCATCTCTCTCTCTCTGAAAAAAATAAATGAACATTAAAAAAAGAGAGAGAGAGCAGGCTCACATGTAGGGGGCAGGGAAAAAATCCCAACAGGTAAAGAACGAGGCTAGGTCAGCCAAAGCCACCATCTATGGTCAAACTGGCCTCATTGGGTTGATTAATTGATTCCCCTCATGATGTTGGGCATTGTATACCCAACTGCCAACATGGGTGGGGAAGCCCAGGTGAAAGGAAAATGAGCCTTGTCAATGTTCCCCAAAAGAGGGTTCTTTGCTTTCATTATTTGTTTACTCATTTGTATTTGTATACGAAACTTTTCATGCTCTGCTCTATTCTAGTGACTTAGGAAAGATTTGCTGGGCGGTACGTTCTCAGTTTCTTCCTATGTAAAGTGAAAGTGCTACATATCTTCTATGCTTCTTAACCATTTGGGACGATAATCACCTCTTCAACTGGCCAATTACTACTCACCCTCCAGATAGTAACTTAAATGTCAGTTCTTCTAATACTCTGTTCTGAAGATGACCTCACCCCATGCCTCCCAGGTTAGGATAGGTACTCAATTTATGTGTTTCTTTTGCCACAGGATAACCATACTTTATTAGAATTGCCTGTTTAATTGTGTAGCTTCTCTTCAGGAGAAGAGAATGGTCTCTATTTTGTTTGGTCGTTAATTTTTACCCATAGAATCTGACATGCAGCCAGTATCTGATTAATATTTGTTGAATGATTGGAAAAACTTGATGTATCGGTGGTTCTTACCCACTTAGGGGCACTTGAATAATGAATGAAATCTATGGACCTTTTTCTCAGAAAATTTCAAGGGATTCACAATTACCATCCAGTCTCAGTCATGGATTCTGGGTTAATAACCCGCAGGCTCATTGACTTGTCATCAGGTCTCTACCAGCCCTGACATTCTAAGATTCTATAAAATCAGAAGCCTCCAAACCTCCCAGAATATGGCCCTCAGGGACCATCTGGCCCTCAGGGACCATCCCATGACGCAAGGGATGAAACAGAGTTCAACACAACCGCAGTGAACTATCACAAGGCTCTAATTATTTATTAATGCCTGCATATAATAAAAGGTATTTTAGGAAAGGGAAGTGCAGAAGCATCAAGTCATGGGGGTTTTGAATTCGGAAGGACCTTACAGATCATCCAGCCAATCCCCTGTTCAAAGCAAGAATCCTTGCTCTTCCAGGCCTGAGGAGAAAACACCCACCCTCCTCCTTGAATGCAACCAGATAAAAGGAACTCTCAACTTTTAAGCAAGATTTGAAAACTGGTGGCCCACAGCTTGTATTTAGCTTAGAATCCTCTCTCCCCGCCCCGACAATAATGTTTTAAAATTCAGAGAATTTCGTGTTAAAAAAATCCGTATGTCTAGATTTCCCCATGAAACTGTAAGATTGAAAAACACTGGCTGCCCTTTGCCCCGTGGAAATATGGCTAGAGCTGAAGAGATCTCTAGTACTTGTCTCTCCAGATCACTACTATCTATCTGGACTACTCCTTCTACTTAGGTATTCCCTGGTCTGATTCGGTCTGTACCTTTCTATGCCCTGCAGGCCAGGTTAGGCTGGAGACAGAGCGGAGAGCCCTGGTTTGGAGTTTCGCCAATTTCCATAGTGTATTACTCCCACCATGGTCAATTTCAAGCTAGCAATCTGATGTCAGTCTGCTGGATTTCTTAAAATTTAACAATTCACTTTCATGAATCCGTACACGTTGGCAGAGTGACCTTAAAATGTTAGAAAAACCAAGGTTACTTAAGTTGAACCAAACTTCACTTCCTGTAATTCCCACCTACATTCTCACATCTTCTCTCTGCATTAGTACAGAACACACTTCAAGCTTTATCATAAGGCACCCTTGCAATTATCTTTAAAGGAGGAACTATTACTCTTTACTATCAAAGCTGCAAAATCTGTCTCTTAATTTTGATAATTAAAGGAGATCATAAAAAAACTGATATGACATTAGAAAAACAAGGAAAAGGAAAACCCAAACATGATAAGTGTAGTAATCTCAGAGCAGTAGGATTATATGTGATTTTATTTTATTCCGTGTACTCTTGAGTATTTTCCAATGTTTCTACAATCAATATATATTGCTTCTATCAATGTGCCTCCATCAGACTCTAAAGAAAAGTTGATCATCTCCATCTTACTATGTGTTTCATATAGCCTGAAATAAACTACACTTTGTCAGATGGGAAGTGAAATGATCTTCAGATCACCAGTGTTTACTTAGGACGGCACATTGGTGAATGATTTGGTATAAGTTAACCCTGTTAACTAAATGTTTCTGTGAAGTAAGAAATATGAAAGATTGAAAATGAGGCTAGACACACGAGGAGAGCACCCTGGTATAGGACAAAAAGAACTAAAGTAGTTGGAAGAAGATAATAAGTTGCATTTTTGAAGAGTCACTTTCTATTTATCATATATTTTTCCTGATGAAAGAGTGGTACAGGAAGTAGCTTATTCCCTCTATTTTGTCAACAACCTCTCAGTAGTAATAAGGTAAATTTCACCACACTGGCGAGGATACCATTCAGGAAGTTTCAGTTATTTGGCCTTGGGTTCATAATATCCCCTAAGTGTCTAAAGCTGTTTTGCAAATCAAACACATATACTCATTGGAGTCACACACACACACACACACACACACACACAATCACACAATCATTTCTGATTCTCTCCTAGCACTTCCTTTAAAATAATAATGTCTGCATAAATTCCTCAATAAGAAGAAAAGAAAATCTTTTCTTGTGTGATAGGCTGATGATGCCTGATTTATATAGCACTTGACAAATACTAATTCAATTAACAAATTCTCTGAATAGTTTTTTAAAAAAATCCCCAAAAGAAGACAATTCTACCCACAATGAATATCTAGAAAACTGACTACTAAAAGTAGATTTTTTTTACAAATAGAATAAATACACTTTTATAGCTAAAAAAAAAAAAAAAAAAAAATAGAATAGAATCAGTAGACCTGACTGTGATATTAAAGATAAGCTTGGTTTAAGTCAAATATGCAAGAAGTGGTGACCTAAAAGAAATCAAGCATAATGTTTATGAAATTTTTCTCCTTTTAGAAAATGCCTGTGTAATTACCCTGATGGGTTGAACTATACAAAATAAACTAACATCATCGAGTTCATTATGATTCTCAAAAGCACTAAAGCTCATTAGTCATATTCAGAGAATTTTCAGGAACCACTTTACTTTTCTGAGAATTGGTCACTAAAGAGGAAGAATAAATTCTGTGCAATCTGTAGCTCGGGGTATTCAAACAGTCATGGAAAGAAAGTGCTTTATAAATTTTAGCTAAGAAACACATAAGGAATAATACAATTAAAACACCACCATTTGGCAGCCCTGAATGAAATAATAGGTTAGGTGAAGACTGGCAACATCTATGAAAACAGACAACCAGACATGATGAGCTCTCCATGCAACGCAAAATGAATTCATGAATAGGACAGAAGTCTTACTACCTGAAAATGAAACCCAAACCTAGCTGAAACCTTAGATCAAAGTGCCAGTTTATGGGAAGTAAAAGGGGAGAGGAACATGGTAAGTAACACCATGAGGATGTGACCAGCAAAATCCAGAGTGTGGGAATTTTAAGGGGCAAATGACTTCATTTCTTTTTTTAAAGTTTATTTATTTATTTTGAGAGAGAGAACTGCAAGATCATGACCCTAGCCCAAACCGAGAGTCAGATGCTTAACTGACCGAGGAACCAGGCACCCCATGACTTAGTTTTTTTAACAAATAAATGACAAAGAAAAAAGCTGGTGGGGGGGACTTACAGATTTAAAACAAGCATTGCAGGCAAGTCAAAGATTCGGACACTGATTCAAACGCTTCAAGTGTAAAAAACTTGAGAGACGAGCAACAAAAATTATAATTCTCTGTGTATTTGATTATATTAGCAGCTTACTGTTATTTTTGATGTGATAATGGTATTGTGGTTACATATTTTTTTAAAAGAATATCTTTTTCAGATACAGACTGAAGTATGATGGGTGAAAGCATGTGCCCGGCATTTGCTTCAAAATATTCTATGTGGACATGATGAGTATATGTCAAACACGATGGGCCACGTGTGGATGGATGTTGAAGCTGGCTGACTGACATGTGTAGATGTGTTATATTTCTTTTCCTGTATGCTCTCCCCCTCCCCAGTCTCCATCCTCTCTCCACCCACAAAAGGGATTCCGTTCCCTACCTTTCGCGGCTTCTTGCTCCCCAAGTTCAGCTCTCCGCACCGCCTACCTGCTGAATTCTGTGGTTCAGGTTGTGCAGATTGTTGTGTTACTCCTCCAATCAGTTTTCTAGGTGTGTAGGATGGTGTAGTATTGGTCTGGCTGTATTTCATGGACACGAGGCACACAAAATGCTTCCATGCTGTTCCGCCATCTTGGCTTCTCTCCTAGGTGTGTTATATTTCTACCTCTATTAAGAACATGTTAGCAATTATAACAATGCTTCCTAACAAACAACTAGATGTGTCAGGAGCCTATAGCGATGAATATATATTGCTTATGGTTTTGAAATCAACTGTGAATTGTCTAAGTGGTACAGTTTCTTTGGGTCAGGCTTATTAATGTGTCTGGTGTTGGCTGGCTGTCAGCTGACCTAGGATGGCCATGGCTGGAGCACTGAGGTGACAGCTTTGTTTCACAAATCTCTCATTCTTCGGCAGGATAGACAGTGATGGTTTTATTGCACGGACAGAGCTGCAACAGGGCAAGTTAAACATGAAAAGCCTCTTGGGGCACCTGGCTGACTCAGTCAGTTAAGCATCTGACTCTTGAGCTCGGTTCAGATCATGATCTCATGGTTTCTGAGATCGAGCCCCGCATTGGACTCTGTTCTGATGGTCTGGAGCCTACTTAGGATTCTCTCTCTCCCTCTCTCTCTGCCCCTCTCTCTGCCCCTGCCCTGCTCTCACATACTCTGTCTCTCTGTCTCCCTCAAAATAAGTAAATAAATGTAAAAAACAAACAAACATGTAAGGCTTCTTGTGACCTAGGCTTGAAACTAGCTTCATTCTATTGGCCTCATCAAGTCACATGGCAAAGGGGAAGGGTACAACACAGTTATGTGTCAAAGGATCTGGACATAAGAAAAGGTAGAGAACTGAGACGAGGATATGCTTGGAACTTTCCATAATTAAAAGTTTGTGTTTCTTTTTTTAATTTTTAAAAAATATTCAGGGGCGCCTGGGTGGCTCAGTCGGTTAAGTGACTGACCTCAGCGCAGGTCATGATCTCACGGTTCATGGGTTCAAGCCCCGTGTTGGGCTCTCTGCTGAGAGAGAGCTCAGAGCCTGGAACCTACTTTGTGTCTGTGTCTCCCTCTCTCTGCCCCTCACCCACTCGTACTCTGTCTCTCTGTGTCTCTCGAAAATAAATAAATGTTAAAAAAATGAAAAATAAAAATTAAAACATTCATTTATTTTTGAAAGAGAGATGCAAGCTAGGGAGGTGCAGAGAGAGAGGGAGACAGAGGATCCCAAACAGCCTCCACACTGTCGGTGCAGAGCCTGATGCGGGGCTCAAATTCACAAAGCATGAGGTCATGACCTGAGCCGAACGAAGTCAGTCGCTCTACTGACTGAGCCACCCAGGTGCCCCTAAAAGTTTGTTTTAGTGGCTGTGTGCAAAAGAGCAACAACTGAATAAATAAAAACAATATTTTGATATGAAAACAGTTTATGTGATGAATTCAGACGATTTTGCTAATTTTTTAACATACATCATTGATAGGAAAATAATACCTACTTCTGATCTTTGAAGAGATCATGGTTATGAGAACACCTATAATTTTCCTTTCAGGTCAAATAAATTATTTGATTATGTGTGCTGTATCTCATTTAAAAAATAATGCAAGGTAAGTTACTATGAATGTGTTATCAGATAAACTGTCAGAATATTTTCGCAGCATTGCATGCGAAAGCAAAATACAAACCAACAGAAAGCTTGGAAACAATCTAAATGTGTAATTTATGCTATATACATAAAAGGATGCCTTGCATTCGTTGACAATAAAGTTGTAGAAGTATATTTGATCATGATAATGTAGGCTCATTTTGTAAAACCATACGTAATTGTTTAGATTCACAGATTGTACAGACACCTAAATGGTAACAGTGCTTTTCCTTAAGGGCCAAGATTTTTTTTTCTTTTCACATTGTTTATGATAAATTTCTTTAAGCAAGACCATCTTCATGAAATCTAGGGTCTTTGACATACTGTTTGAGGAAATACGCGATGGAATCCAAAAATCACTGTTGTAAATGAAGCCATTAGCTATATCCACATGGGCATAATTAATTTACATGTTAAATTCTTAGTCTTGGTAATGATTGCTCAGTTGCTGACTGTTTATGCTACCTTGCTAGAAGATCCATGGAGTGAAAATAGTCAAATCAATTGCACATCGCCATGGCTTCATACCATGAGGTTTGCTAAAATGAGGAAAACCTGGACTTTCTCCAAAAACATGTTCCCGTAAGGCAAGATGGGATACGGACCTTGACTAGAACTATGTAGGGGTATCCATAGTGGAGAAGCCTTTGCCAGTATCAGGTCCAATCAAGGAGGCAAAAGGGAAAGACTCAAAAAATGAGTTGGGTATGTTTTTTTTAATTTGACTAGCCAAAGTCCGTATCTCATGTGGCCTTAAGGGGAACAAGGGTCAATAAACGTTCAAAGTTCAAATAGTTGAAACTATTAAACATGGAATGATTTTTGTCCACCATTTTGAAGACAATAAAAATGACAACTCCTTATTTTTGTCTGTTGGCCATGTGTAGACAATTTGGGCTAAATATTCCAAGGCCTTCCTGTACCTATTGGCAGGAGGCTTGCCATTGGGCGCTTCTATGATGGAAATATTGTGGGATGTTTGAAGAAGGGAATGACCAACTTGCTCACGTGTAGAGTAAGCACCCGGAACTGGGTTTAATTGTTTGAGATGCAACTCATCACTGGGCTCTCCCTGAGATTACTAAGATTGTGTAATATAATGATGGGAAATATTCTGTTTTCTATAACTTAGGTAAATGTGGTTTGCATGTCAAGCACTAGTGTCTCAATTTTTAGCAATCATGTAAGTAATGAGCTGCACGGTAACTATAACGGCAACAGGTGCCTATGCTTCGATTGCTGAAAGTCCTTTTGATAATGTAAGTTAACAAAAAAAAATGTTGAAATGGGATTTGGTTTTTTATTTGCATATATTGCAAAGAGGCAAAAGAATGTTCACTTTGCTTAGAAGAAAAAGAAAAGTAAGTGCTTTTGAAAACTAATAAGGCAAATTTACTAATTATTCTTATGAAAAAGTAACTGAAATATTGTGTGACTATTTCTCCATTGATCATCTATGTTGTGTATTTTCAGCCGGAAGAAAGTGGTGGGAAGATAAATCCAGGGGATAGAAATCAAATCATTGAATTCTAACTTTGGTTTTAACTTTTATATACCCTGGCTTGTTCGAAAGTAGGGACCAACCTAGACCTTAGTTTTCCTACTTACAAGAAAAAGACAATATGTATTTAGAATATATTTTTCAGTTGGCGACAAGTCATTGCAGATATACACACAAAGAAGATATTACTTGTAGTATTGCACCATTAAATACTTTTTTCTGTGCAAATTAAGAACATTTGGTTTCTAAGATATATCTTGTGAAATTGAATTATTTTTCACAGCTCTGGAGCCAAGATTTACCTAAGTTTCTCTCCATTTTTCCCCCCACTTCATATTTCTGTTGTTATGAGGGACACCTACCATCTGCCTGGTTTTGTTCTTGGCAGTGGAGATCAAAGATGAATGAGCAAGACAAGGTCACTGCTCAGTGGGATGGACGGACATCCTAAATGGAGACACAAGGAATGAGCCAATTCTTGAGTTAATTTCAAGTAGTCATAAGTCTATGAAGAAAAATCAGAGAGGGGAATGAATGAGTGTCGTCACCCTCTTGAATATGGAGTGGTCAGAAAAGACATCTCTGCAGAAGAGACATGGGAACTGAACTATGAAGAGAAACCAATCACACGAGATCTGCTAAAGAGTTTGTCAGGCAGCGGGAAGGAGTCAATGCTAGATCTAGAAGACCTGAAGTAGCCTGGTAGAGTGTCATGAAGTAGACCATGATAGGCAAGGCCCAGTTGGTAGGGAGAGTTGGAATGGAATGGTAGGTATGGAATTAGAGGGCTGGAGGTCAGCTTTCTGAGCGCAATAGAAGACAACTGAATGATGTTTAAGTAACAGGGATCAAGGATCAGATGGGCCCCATAAAACAATTTGCACAATGGATAATTTTCCATGTATTTTGGAAGAAAATATATGTGAAGAGATGTTTTTTTTCCCATCATTTGGTCATATCAAGTGGCTGGAATAGCATTTGTGAACGAATTAATCTCTAAAACATTACTCAAATAGTCTCAATACAGTCTAGAAAATTTCCATCCCTTAAAAATCTCTCCACATTCCAGAAAATCATGCTTGCGCTTGTTAAAATGTACTTTATGATCTCAAAATGCTGGGTTAAAGCGTTTCTTTAAATGAGCTGCCATAAATTAGACTATCTGAATACTGCAGATTACTCCATAATTTGTTTTCTGCCAAATAGATAATGCATTCAGCCATCATATTTATTAGGGCTGCTAAACTTCTACCCTTTGCTCTCTAATTAGGCTTTTCTTGTTACTGTGTATTTCAGAAAATATGACTGTTCCATTCCTTAAACCTAATGAGCCCCAGCTGGGGCAGGATTAGAGTTGCATCGGGCAGGAGTGGGCTTACCCTTTGTTCACTTGTGTTCATTCAGATTATTCAGCCTTGGGGATCTGCAGCTGAATGGGAGGATCCTGCCAAGATGGGCATGGCCACCTTTGTGTCACATGCCTGCCATTCACTTAATTATGCCCTATTTGCCATGGCAGCAGAAGGATGTCTCAGTCAGCAACATCTGGAAGCTACTTGAGAAATGCCTTGTGAGTCAGTTATTCATTGTGAGATACATTCAGGGGTGGTTAAGCAGAGACCGACTTGGTTATTGGCAAGGCTTTCTGTCTTTTAAGACACAATTGGATTTTTCCTCTGTCTATGCCTGAAGCCACTTCTAATTTAAAACACGAAACTTCCAGGAATACCATTGTTGGGTTCTTCCTTATAGTTATAGTTTTTTTTTTCTTCATATAATAAAAAGTCATCAAATGGGCTTCATTGGGTTCAGATTGAGAAGAACACAAGGAAAGATTCTGGGAACCAGTTATATTCCATTTTTTGACCCGGGAAGGAGTTCAATTGAGTTCACTTTATATTTATTCATGAGGTCATACATATATGTTTTGTATACTTTTAGGTATATAGATTTATTTCACATTTTTAAAAAATGTGCTTTATTTGTATATGCAAATGTAGAATGCATCTCTGTTAAGACAAAGAACATATAAGAGATGTCCTCTTTTCCCCAGACTCAGGTCAAGGCTGATCCCCTTTAAATCTGCTGGTCACTTCATCCCCCAGTGACCCCATCATCTCAGACAGTTGGAGTATGGAGCATACACTCCACTTTTCCCTATTAATTCTATTCATTCTTGTTCTGTTTGTTATTATTTTCTGTGGACTCTTTTCTTCTTCCAAGTGAAGATTGGAAACTTCTTAAGGCACAGATCATCTCTTACGCTTTTTATCTTTCCTGAACACATTCTAGGTGTTCAAGAAATGCTTATTGATTAAACCTAGCAGATTTTAAATCGTTCTGTTGTCTTTTCTCAGTAATGGGACCTAAAGGTAACAAATAAGATCGAGATGTTTGTTCTGGTTTTGTTGCCAAGGAAAAAGGAGCAATATTGAGTAGCAGTCAATAATGTGGCCCCAGAGCCAGAAAGGCTTGAATTTAGAATCCCATTCCAACGCTTGATAATTGTACATCTTTAGGATGTACATCCTTGGGAGGATGAAGGTTGAGATTCTTACCTTAAAATGAAAAAAAAAAAAATAGTACCTAGTTGATATTTTGTAAGGACGAAGCAAAGGTAATGAACCTTGCACATTGTAAGCATTCTACAAATTTAAGTTATTATTACTGGCACAATCATTATTGCTGCTAGAATCCAAATAACTTTAGCATTAACCTGTAATCCAGTATTTATCTCCACCACGTAAACTTTGGCTCTAGAATTTGGAAGATTTCCAGTGCTGTTTAAAGTTTTAACCTGTCCGGTTCTGGCACATACTGGAAAAGGAAATAGAATCAAATGTATAGCCATGTATTTACCCACTTGAATGGCATATTTTAAATTGAGGGACACCAGGAAAATCCAGTGTACTCACAGATGACCGCTTAGCACATGGAAGTCTGTGTCATGTGGTCTGAATGGACCTCATCCAAGAGGACTTAGTTACCAAATCCACCAGAAGGATCTCATTATGTTACAGTTTCACCTATAACAAAATCTGTGTCCCTGATTCCAAGGGCAGCAAAACATCAAGGCTCCAAGGCAGTGATTTGTGTTGGCGTCTCTTTCCTCTTCGCGTGCCATATGAGATTAATTATACCCATCTATTTGCATTATGTATACTGTTTTACCACTTATACATTATAAGACAGAGCACTTTCAGTAATAAAAGCTACCACTTACTGAATCAGGGAGGAAGGTGGGGTAACACAGCCAAGCCCCAGGAATTTTGCTCTAGGAAAGTAAATTTCAGCGGTCTGCCCCATCTGCCAGCATCCACCACATGGACCATCCACTGCTCCAACATTCCAGCAAGAAACTGGGATTTCTCATCGCAACTCTTGATCCTTTTCCAGATGCTGAACTCTGACCATTCAGCAATTTTCTGCTTCTTACCACTTACGTGCGCCATCGGCCAACTTCTCGGTGCCCTGTTTCCTTTGTTATCCAGCCTCACACCTTCGTGTCTACACGTATTATTTCTTCCCAGCTTAGACCCTCACCTTCTCTAATTAGCCTTTTCTTTGTGACCTACTGTATGGTGTACAGGATGCAAGCTTGGATGCAAGCTGAATTCCCTGCCGGGATCCGGCTCTATTTCTGGGAGACCTGAGGGGAAATTTGGTCCTTGCTGAAATTTATTTATATAAAGAATTCATCCTAAGAAATGGGAAAGTCAGCACCTAGACATTCTCGGCCATCAAAAGGAAGGAATAATCCTAAATCAAAGCACATTATTATTCATTCATACACTCATTCATTCAGAAGTTAGAGTGACCTTGGGTCATACCTCATCTAATAGCCTTGAAAGCATCCTTTTAGGTGTTAAAGTGGCCATCTAACTTCTGCTTAAACACCTGCAAGGTTAAACAACTAGCTACTTAAGTATGTATCACTGTGGTTTCCACTCCCATTGTTTTACTAGTAGTAGAGGAAGTGTGTGGTGGAGAGAAAGGTGGGTTTAGTGGCTGTTCGTGAAAAGAAGCAAGACCTCCCAAGTAGGTCACTGTGTCCCAGGGTCTAGCCTGCCTTGAAAGCTGTTTGACTGTCATAAGGCTGTAGGAATCTCTTGACAGTGAAGTCTCAATGTGCTGTGGAAACAAAGCTAACTAACCTCAATGCTCCAACAAAACATCTATTTGCATCACGCTCTCTCTCTCTCTGTTGTCATTTTTATGCAAAGGCAAATCCTAATCAGAAGTTACTTTATTAGCGAACCACAAGAAACCACCATTAGAAATCAGAAACATCACAAAGTTCACATGACTCGTGCATACTTTCTCTGTAGGCAGACCCCCATGGGAAGCCAAATTATAATCAGAAGTTGGGCACGGATTCAGAACAGGGGATGGGAG
Source organism: Leopardus geoffroyi (assembly GCF_018350155.1). Classification (NCBI taxonomy): domain Eukaryota; kingdom Metazoa; phylum Chordata; class Mammalia; order Carnivora; family Felidae; genus Leopardus; species Leopardus geoffroyi. Next base: position 205,862,432 of record NC_059328.1, on the reverse strand, counting down.
ATGGATTGAAAGTCTGATGGTTGAAGCTAAGGTTTAATAGCAGAGGATAAGAGGGCTGGCTCTTCACGGCAGTGAGGATCCTGCCAGGGGAGCCCTGCAGATGTCGCCATGTCAGTGATGGCTTTGCTGACACCCAAAGTCTTGAGACTGAGATTCTCCCTTCGTGCTTCTTCGTGTCTGTGATTCCTTGGTTGAGTGCGCTGGTCTTCATTTGTTAGATATGTTAATGTTTTCAATCAGGTTATAGTCATTTCTGCAGGTCTCAGAGACATTGGGTCTCTTCATCAGGAACCTTCCCTGATATCAACCTAAATGTAGTTCTTTATTACACTGTCATAGCAGCTTGCACATTTCCTTTGAGAGCAAGTTTCCCAATTTGCAATAGCACCTTTACTTGTGTTCTTATTGTTCTGCTGCCTGTCTTCCACTGCAGCTTCTTAATTTGCCTATCTACGATACCATCCCTTATGTGTTGATCTCAAAGTTTAACTATCAGAAGGCAGTGTTTCCAAATTCCCAAGTTGAGTATCAGTCAGGGTGACAACAGTGAGCTCATTGACGTTGTCCCGAAGTACCTGAAATACTGGTGTTCACTATTGTTGCTGGGGTTTTTTTTTCAACCTTCTTGAAAATCTGTTTATTTATTACATTCCTTGCTGGAACTCTTTGTCTGGCATCCATGACTCTATGCCATGACGGTTTTCTTTATAACGGTCTGTTCATTCTTTCTTCCTCCCAACCACCTTCAAAGCCAGGTATCCCTGAAGATTTTAGCACTGCTATTCTTAGGTCTGGAAAAAATGATACTGTATGTATCGATTCATGTTATTCCCATTAGTTCATTGAATACATGGTTTTTGTCTATACACTACTATATACTAGTATATAGTTTTATATTCTATATCGTTTATATATACTACAATATAGTGACAATAAACTATGCATACTACTATATAGATTTGCCTATATACTTTTATATGCCAAACACTGAATTATAGGCTGCCTTCTAAAAACAGTGTGACAAGTGCCTGCCACCAAGTTGCTCACAATCCTATCGGTGAAAATAGCCACTCTGTTTTAAAATGCAGTGCATTGAGAGATGAGGTTTTTTGGGGTGATAGTGGGGTTCGTGGGGTCTGGAGCTGATGGCCAAGAAGGAATTCCTGAAGACGTTTTTGGTGCAAAAAGGTGATTTTTATTTATTTATTTAAAAAACAATTTTTAATGTTTATTTATTTTTGAGACAGAGCATCAATGGGGGAGGGTCAGAGAGAGGGAGACACAGAATCTGAAGCAGGCTATAGGTTCTGAGCTGTCAGCACAGAACCCGACGTGGGGTTTGAACTCACGGACTGTGAGATCATGACCTGAACCGAAATCAGATGCTTAACCGACTGAGCCACCCAGGCACCCCAGAAAGGTGATTTTTATTAAAGTATGGGGACAGGACCTGTGGTCAGGAAGAGCTGCCCCAGGGACCATGAGGAGAGACTGGTTACATACTATGGGGTTGGGGGTGGTAAAGTCCAAGGGAAATTTCCAGTGAGATTTTCATGTGGTAAGAAGAATCACAGGCTACTGGAGGCCTACCTATTGTCAAGCTAAGGTTGTTTCTCCCTCTAGCAAAGCATTAGCATTGAGACAGTAGGGAGTTCCTGGAGAAATGTTTTAGTTTGGCAGCCCCAAGTATTTGTCAATGAGCTGCAGGAACTAAGGAAATTTAGTTCTATCTGCCTTGTTTTCCCACATCACTATGGAGGAGTCACGGAGACTGGCGTCCCGCAGGATCATGAGCTCTATTAGTTCACCATTTGTTTTTCCCTTGTGCTTTGTTCTTGGGCATCCAGGGGTGCCCGAGGAATATCACATATATCCCACCTGGGGGTGGGGGCGGGGTGTTTGCCACCTGTCAGCTTGCCTTATGCTCCCTCATCATTGAGGGGCACCTGGGTGGCTCAGTAGGTTAAGTATCCAACTTTGGCTCAGGCCATGATCTTGTGGTTCAAGGGTTCAAACCCCTCATCAGGCTCTGTGCTGATGGCTTAAAGCCTGGAGCCTGCTTCGGATTCTGTGTCACCTTTCTCTCTGCCCACCCACCCCCACCTCACTCATGCTCTGTCTCTCTTTCTCTCACTCAAGAATAAATAAACATTAAAAAAGTAAAATATAGTATATTGGTACACTGTATGTTAGCTACCTTGGATTTAAATAAAACTTAAAAACTAAAACATTAAAACATTAATTAATTAATTATAGCATATTGGGGCGCCTGGGTGGCTCAGTTGGTTAAGCGTCCCACTCTTGATTTGGGCTCAGGTCATAGTCTCACGGTTCACGAGACTGAGGCCCGTGTGAGGATCCCCACAATAAGTGTGGAGCTTGCTTGGGATTCCCTCTCCCTCTCTCTCTCTGCCCCTCCTCCACTAGTGCTCTCTTGTTCTCTCTAAATAAATAAATAAACGTCAAAAAATAAAATAAAATATGGCGTATCAATAGACAATTTGAGGTACCGTAAGAATAACAGATAAGGATAAAATTGCCCTTCAAAGATAGGTTGGTACTCACAGTTCCTAAGAGAAGAAGGCAATCCACTCCATGAAGGAATGGGGGGAGCTGTGGATAACAGCCTTTATTGTGCTTGCTTTGAGAAAAAAAACTGGTGGAGTATGGTAAGCAGGGTAGTCTGAATAAATCCAGTGTGCTCTGGGATATATAGCCTGTCCTTGTTGTTCAGTACATGGCCCTGGGGTGCCTGGGGCTGGTGGAATGCAGCCCAGAGTATGGGATGTAAGAAGGAAGGTGATTGGGATGTGTGTTCTAGATGGGTTAGTTTGTGTTTGAAAAGTGTGCACACAGGTGAGTTGTTTATATCTTTAGGACTCTGTTAACCCTAGAAGGGATAGACTCTCCAAGGTTAGCAAGGTACCAGATGTCAAAGCATCAGAATATAGAAAATTAAAAGTGTGGCTAATACACTGTAAAAGTCAGAAAAGGCTAGGTTATGCTGCAGTAACACGTGGGTACCAAAAAAAAAAAAAAAAAAAAGCCCACTGTGGGTGTGGTTAACTCTCTATGACCGCTGGCCCCCATGTTGTAGCCAAATGATCCATATTGCTTCCCATCATGACACTCTGCTGCCTTGTTATAAGGTCTCCATGCTCATGGCAGAGAAGAGGGATTCTAGAGCACTGCATGGCCTAAGCCCCGAAAGGAGCACATTACACTTTGGCTCAGAGTCTATTCTCTAGAAGCCGTCATATGTCAGTGCCGGTGTACATGGGGTCTTGGTGGGATGCTGTTGCAGAGCTGGCCAGTAGGAAGTCAGGAATGGAGACTGGACTAAGCCTAAAAACATCAGGAGCAGCCTCAAGCACCTTTGAGTCAAGACCACATCAGAACGAGCCATGAGCCATGAGCCACAACAGACATCGACCCTAGGGCATCGGTAACAGAAGCTGTCGTCTCAAGGCCGGGATAAGTGAGGTGCACCTCACCTGGAGGTCAGTGGGAGCCAGACGGAACTGAATGACAGCTCTAGAACGAAAGAACCCTCTGGACCTTCTCCTGTGGCCAAGGTGCCAGGTAGGGAGAAAAAGGGGCAGGGAAAGGGACACAAAGGGAAAGCAACTGACAAACCTGAGAATTTACCCTGAAGAGATTAAGCTAGCCCAGAACAGACCAGGTATCAAGTCAGAAGTTAACCTACCCTGAAAGGGTATTTGTTTTTCTACTGCGAAGGTGAAATATGGGTTCTGAAACTAAGCTGGGTTCTTTGATTCAAAAATGAAAGAATGTTATATTTAGCACCCTCAATTTGTGACCGTTACATTTTAAAGCCCCTGTATGTCTCTAGTTTAATTTTTTTTTTTTTTGGAATTAATCATTTTTGAAAGGCAGAGAGAGACAGAGCGCAAATGGGGGAGGACAAGAGAGAGAGGGAGACACAGAATCTGAATTGGGCTCCAGGCTCTGAGCTGTCAGCACAGAGCCAGACGGGGGGCTCGAACTCATGGACCGTGAGATCATAACCTGAGCCGAAGTCGGCCGCTCAGCCGACTGAGCCACCCAGGCGCCCCTTAATTTTTATGTATTATGGATGAAGTGGCCATTTTTGCCCAGAACCAAAATTAGACTGTGAGTGGGGGTCCCCTATGTTTGTGTATATTAACCCTACCGTGCAGCCGTTCACAAGCACTTGCCATTTTCATCTGGCAAACATATACTGACCATCAATTAAGCTTTAAGATCCAAAGGATATGATAGTGAACGGGATAGACATGTTCCCCGCAATTATAAAGCTTATGGTTTGCAAAGGGACATTTTTTAAAAAAAAATTGCTCAAGTAATAAATTAATTGCAGTTGCAATAAATGCTAGGGAGAAGGTCAGCAGGCTATAAGGTGATTAGCAAAGGAGTCGGTTACACATTTCTGCTTCTGACCTCTTTCTCCTGCCCTCTGTCTAATCAGAGGGCCTTATTTCTGCTACTGAAATCCCCAGGAAGCCTCCCACTCAAACTCAAATGTCCCTCTTGCTTGCCATTTCCCCCCCTCATCTCAATGAGAAGCACTCTTCCTTCTTTTTGCATCCAGTGATAACCTTGGTTGCTATTTTCCTCATCCCACATTGAACTTAAGGGCTTATGTGAGAGGGTTTCAAAATATTTGTCTATGTGGCCCAATCCCTGAGGACAGGGACTGGACTCTTGCACACCTTTAGAAACGTCCTTATTCCTAGTGTCTCTGAAATAAAGATTCAAAATAAATATTTGCTGAATAAACCAATCGTGTTCCTATCCAAATTAGACAATTCTGTGTCTTACGTATCAAAGATCCATTTCAGCAATGTTAATATTGTTTGTTGTTGAACTAATAGTATATGCCCAACATGGGCTATTCAAATAAAGTGTGAAAAAATAAAAGGCAACTTCTTATGTCTCGAAAAACAGTAATAGTCGATGTATGTATAACACTGTAAAATTAAGATTTTTTTGGTTTTTTTTCACATTGTGTATTTTTTTAATTACAATTTTTTTTTTAATGTTGATTTATTTTTGAGAGAGACGGAGACAGAGTGCGAGGGGGACGACGCAAAATCTGAAGCAGCTCTAGGCACTGAGCTGTTAGCACAGAGCCTGATGCAGGGCTCGAACCCGCAAGCCATGAGATCATGACCTGAGCCGAAGTCAGATGTTTAACCGACTGAGCCAGCCAGTCGCCACTCATGTTGTGTATTTTAAAAGTTACATATACGTATAGTAAAGAATGTCAACAGACAGGATATAAAAAGAAAAGCAGAGTCCTTCATTCCCTAGGCCCTCGTTCAATTTCTCTTCATCCAAAGGATCTAACTGAATTCTTAGAAACACCTTGTGAGTGGACATTAGTGCTGTCTTAATATTACGGGTAAAGGGCCCGCGCGGCTTTTAGACCCTTCCTTTGTCCCAGTTCGCTCCTTGCACTAGTGCACTAGAGGTGATCTGATTGGTTTTGAAAGGAGGAATTTTTATTCATTCGGCCACGTTTCTGTGAACCAGATACCATGCTGGATATCGGGTCTGCGGTGATGAGCCCAAAGCAGATGCCGTCCCCAGTCCGTGATTATGACAGCTTAGCTTTGTGGTTTGGGGGTGTGTGTGAAATACCCAATGAGCATCCAAATGAGCACAGGCAAAGGCTGTCTGTACAGAACTTGCTGTGGCTGGGGGGGTCAGCCACGATTGCTCGACTTTTGTCAAAGTCTCAAAGGCAGGCGGAGGCGAGGGTAGGCTTTAGAGTGAAGAAAAAGGAGGGCTCCAGATGTGCCCCAAGTGGAGGCTGCTGGCATGGGAAGCTAGACTAGAAGCAGGCTGACTAGAAGCGGGACATCCTATGTGGCTGGGAAGGGTACGTATTTGATTTTCTCCATTTGGTCCTAAGTTAGAAGCTGGGGCAAAAATTAGAGACGCTGTTACTTACTAACCAATGCCTGGCTGTTTGGGGCTGATTTTTACAGCCATTATTATTTGCCTTCTGGAACACTCCCTTCAGATAGTAGTTGACTTCTTGGATTGGTCACGGTAGATGTGCTTTCTTCTTGAGCTGGCTCCTGTAGACTGCTACAGACTTTCACTTTTATATATATAACCTGGCTGTTGTCTGTTTGTATGTTCATTCTTTCAAGTGTATTTGACCAGTGTTTCTACTCCTCAGCCCAAAATAGGTGGTTTCTATAAGTACATTTCTAATTGGTGAATGGGGCTTCCACACACGTCTTTCCCAAAGAGCCAATGACTGGTAACTGCCCGTAATGATCATCAGTATCTGATGGGTGTAGCCTGTCACTCGATCCTCACTATGACCCTACAAGGTAGATGCTGTTAATGTTCCCATTTTATAGATGAGAAGACTGTGATGCAGAGGAGTTAAGAAACTTGCCCAAAGTCCTCTAAACTGGAAATGCAGGAGGAGGGATTTTTCCTAAGTCAGTCTGACTCTAAACCTTCTGGTTTTAAGCAATGTATTTGTGTCTCTGCACTACTTTTCGCCTGATGACAGGAAATAACTGTGCCTTTCTCATAAAGTCAGAGTATGGTCATGGTCACCCACACTATCGCAGGGGTGAGGAACAGGGCCAGGACGGAGTATGAATGTCAAGTACAAACATGAAGGGGTTTTGCACAGCCACTCTGTGAAACAGATCCTATTTAAGGTCAGCTATTCATGGTCAAGGATACTTTTTTTTTTTAAATCCCTGACATTTCTGTGGCCTGAATGAGAGCATGTGTGTGTCAGTTCTAGGTGCCACATACATGTCAGTAGCACGGCATGGACCTTCCTTCCATCCCTGCCTTCCCTGTGCTCCTGTCCTCTGCTGCACCATGGCTCACAGAGTGTGCCCTGTATACTGGTACTTACTGTCATTTTGTACCTTTTTTGTTCATAATTATTTCTTTGCTTTCCAGGCATGGGAAGGGGTTGCCTGAGCACAAAACTTTGCACACAGTGGGTGTTCAGTACATTTGGCTGGTGTACTAAGGGAGGGGGGGGGAAGAAAAACATTGCCAGAAAAGCAACTCCCTGGAGTCCGGCGGGAGTTAAATTATAACCTAAGTCAATAATTTGCCCTTACAGGGCATTTTTTTTTTATCCATTTGTAGCATGAGGAATAAAATAATAAAAAAAAAATCTCTGCAGATATAATGTATAATATTGTTTCCAAATGATTTGCTCTTTTCTTTTTCTTACAATGAAAATTCTAACACTGTTGAGATGGTATAAATGTGTTGGTTTCTTAAGAGTAACCTCAAAAATGCCCAAGAAATTTTCTCAAGAAGTTTTTCATTCTTTATTTATCTTAAAGCAGTGCTAATAAAGAAGCATAACTATTATCAGGGCGTGATTATATAGTAGGGTTTTGATGTCCTTGTTGCATTACGGTCTTACCCTTCCATTTATAAGAAAGGACAGGCAGGTTTATGACTCCAGTGTGACTAGGCAAAGCACTGGGGAATCTTCATTAAGCCTTACAAGGCAATGGTATCCTTCTTTAGTAAATGACTGCTTCTGTGTGCTGAGTAGTGTGATCCTTAAAGTTCCCACTGGAACCCAATTCTTAGCTCCGTTCTGGAGATACCACTAACTGGGAAATCCTGATATGAAACGAATGGATTGGTTAGATTTGGGGTGTTTCTCTGAACAACATCTTAATCTACAATTCTGTGGTATGTCTGGACTGGAAGCGGAGCCAGTCCATGGTGAGAAGGTAGCAAGAACGTTTTCCCCAATATGCGAATCGGCATTGTGACCCATCTGCGGTGGGTGATGGGGTCTCACTCACTTACCTGTGCTTTTACTCATCCTCTTATGACCGAGGATCAACTTTGTATGGCAATTTCCCAAGGGTCAGCCTACAGAGAAGTGCTCATTTGCCACTCAAGACATTACTTCTGAGCCTGGCTGAGGCAATCGTCATGAATGCAAGTACCTGAGCTTATTCTTCATGCTGGACGGTGTGTTCGGCTCCAGGGCGTCCAAGCTGGCTCGGGCCACCTGCACACCAGACACCTGGTCCACTCTCATTTTAATCCCAATCCAGACAGGTCCAGCTTTTTGGTTCTGTTTCTCAACCCATTCTCAATTCCTGGCTCTTTCTCGAAATTTGGCATTGAGACTTTCTCCAACAGACTTTGGCTGTTTCTCTCGCTCACATTGTGCTAGAAAACATAATAGAAAACCCATATTTAATGCTGCAACCATAGAAACCAGTCCTCATGCTAGCCATTTAAGAGCTGTGTCAACAGAAGCAGCCCCAAAAGTGTGGGGGAGGAGAGTATGCAGACCTGGTGGGTCAAATTGAAGTATAAAGGTCAAAAAGAGTATTGAATTTCGATGGACAGCTCACTGTGGAAAATTAAAATATAATAATAAGGGTTGGATACTTATTTCCTTTAATGTTAAATTGCAGCTGTGAAATTTAAAAACCTGTAACTAGCATTTTAATCAATGTGAGAAATTGGATGTAACCATTTCTAGACTAATCTGAAAATCCCCTAGTTTTAGAAAGGATACTTAGTCCGCCACAAGAAGTCTTTTTGCAAACACTCTCAGAACTGATGTGTTACAAAATGGCACCCAACCCTGGCATCTCTATCCAATGACGAGTGAAGTTTCATGTTGATAAAAGGTGGAAAAACTCATTTCCGATTGTTGACTCAGCACTTTGGGAATATAACACCAGTTTATTAATACACAATTAGCACAATCAGTCTCCCTTCCATCACTTAAACCTACTGCCTGTGGAAGATGACTGTGTCATTAGACCGACACTGTTGAGCCAAGGGACTCCAGGCTACATTGAGCAACGCCAATCCTTCTTTCTCCTCCCCCCACCCGTGCCCTACTTCTTGAGAACTGAATTTTCACCTGAATAGAGGGAGCAAGCATTCAGAAGAATTTTCTCTAGAATGGGTAATATTCAGGGATTACACTGGCTGTCTTAACCCAGAGAGAATTTTTCATTTAAAGGGTCAAGATCTCCAAAGGATTAAATGGAGGAAAGAATACAAAAATGCTTTACTAAGTACAGATTTTATATGAAGAAAGAATGAATGCACATGTTCAGTTTGGGCATCACTGTTATGCAAATCTTGCTGGGATCCCAAGGTATTGATTGCTCAAGTCTTCCACCTAGAAGAAGCTTACAATGGGTCCCAGCTCTTCTCTCCTTTCCGCTGACCTACAGAACCATGATTTGATATTTCACACACATAGACTGGCACATGGCATGATTATTTTCTCTCAAACCCCTGTGGGCTGTTACCATGTGTCTTCACAAAATAGGCCCCTGATGTGTGTAAATTAAGGGATCATGAAGAGACACATTTGTTGGGACAGCAAATGTCTAGACAGTCACCTCTGATGCATTCACGTTCCTCCAGCCCACCTCATTTCTGCCTTTGACTCAGTGACACCAACATCCCAGGGCAGTTGTGAGCATCACATTATAGATAGTGTATGTGGAAATTTATTGTGAACACTAAACAGCAAACTGACTGCAAATAACTAATGTGGCAGGGTAACAATGAAAAGTCCCGAACAGAATATGCCTGTACGTTAAATTTAGATGATACATCAAACATCAGTTAGGTTGGGTAGGAAGGTAGATTTTCTGGGATTCAGAAAATCTGGGGTCAACTTCTCGATTTGCCATTGGCTTTGTGTCTAGTCTGAGCTTGATGCTTTTTCCCTTGTGAGATTAGGTAGTTGGACAGATTGACTTCTAAATTCTCTTCTGATTCTATAAGTAAACAAAATGCTGTAAGATTGGGCTTGCGATCATTTCCTTTGCATAAAGGGTGGCAGAACAAACAAGAAGAGTATCTTGTAGGAAATCCATCATTTTCTCCAGTTCTGTTACATTGGAAAAGAGAAGCAATTCATTAATATGATCACTCTGATTCCAGTCTTGTTTCAGAAGGTTTCCATGAATAAACCACCACAATAAAATACAAGTATATATGTGATAAAAAAGATGCCAACTTCTCAAGTTGAAATATAATCTTTGATTATGAAATTCTTGTGATATTGGATTCCATCTATTGACATAAATTATTCCAAAATTATTTTTTATCAGAGCCCTTGCTGGGTGTGTGCCTCCAAGGAAGATTCTTGGCAATAGAACAGGAATTAAGATTTTAGTGCACGGAATCTCTGTTAAATCTAAGGAGATATTTCATGAGTAAACTATGCAAAATCTCCTTGGTCTAGGAGCTTAGGGGAACGATAACATTTCAGACTGGGATGCTCAGAAGAAGCTTTACAGAAGAGTTTGATATAAGTTAGGGTGTATTAAAGAATGTAAAACGTGCATTGAGTAGCGGATGCCAAGAATGATAGTGCAAAGGTGAAAACATACAAAGGATGTTTTTCTGACAGTTAGTAAAGCAGCCAGAATGCAGAAGGTCAGACATGGCGGTGGTGGAAGATAAGGCTTGAAAAACAGGTTAGCCCTAACTGGGGATGACATTGAGTGACATTGAATGGATGAACGTCAAAGAATTTTATCCTTTAGGCAAGAAAGAGTACATTCAAAACTTTTTACAAAGACATTAATGGAATGAAGGCTTTTATTTGAAAAATATTTCTATCATTCATCAGAATGGGTTTAAAGAGGAGAAAGTGACAACAAGCAGAAAAATTAACACATTATTCCCAAGGTCCAAGTCTTCACTGACACAATCCTCAACTTGGTGGGTGGCAGTAGGAAATGGAAAAAAAGAAGAGAAGCAAAATATTGGAAGGAGAGGATGGCAGGGAGAAGCAATAACTGAGGGGAAAAGGCAAATGCCTGTGAGGTTTTAGGTCTGGGAAACTGAGCAAATTAGCGGTACTTTTATAAAGAAGAGAAGGTACAGGAAAGCAAACATACTTTGAGACAGTGCATTTGGGTAGTGGCAATAGAGTTCAGGCAGAGTTAAGTTCGGGTAAAAGTGCCAGGAGGGGGGTTCTCTGAGAGTAGGTATCACGGTGAGGACATTATGGGCGGGGGGGATTGAGAGCTAAGCACACCTGCTTTGCATTCTCTAACGTGTCGACCTGGCCCTGGGGCAGCAGGCTTGGATTTTGGGGTCAGACCCCTCCAGGCTTTATCTACCAGCCCCACCACTTGCTGGCTATGTACGTGACCTTAGGCAACATACTTAACCACCTGTGCCACAGTTTCCCTCCTGGAAAGATAGACATTAATAGTGCCCTTCTGTTAGGATTGAGCAAACAAACCTATGTAAAGTGTTTGGGATGCTCTAAACGCTTTCAAATGAACTTTCTTATGACTTGATTTCCTCCTGTGTATATTTAGGATTGTAATAGTATTTATAGACCTACTGTCAGAATTAAATAGGAAAAAAAAAAGTACCCCAAACTGTCAACAAAACGACTAGTTGATGGTAAGGGCTCCCTTTTGAATAATCACTGCGTTCAATTATCCAATAAATATCTAGCATGTACCTACTACCCACCAGGCACTTTCCTGGTAACGGGGGAAGTGACAGTGGAGGAAATAGTGAAGGCATTTTCATCCCACTGAGATGAGGTCCGTGATCTGATGTCATGTGAGAAAAGGGAAGCAGATTCAGGGCATTGAAAAGGATGTGAGTGGGCTTAGACAGAGTGGTAAGGAAAGACGTCCCCGGAAAGGTGACATTTGAGTAGAGTATTAACTGAATGCAAGGAGGTGAAAGCGAAAGAGTGATCTACGTGGGGTGTGGATGGGGGCGGGGAGAGGTCAGCGGAAGAGTTTTCAGACAGAGCCAACCACGCATGTGATGCATACCTTGGCATGGAGGACCTTGTAGCCTAGAGAACCCCTGGGCTTCCTGAGGCCAGGACACTGAGGAGGGAGTAGAGGGAAGTGAGATCTGGGGAGGGCAGTTCCTGGAGAACAGTGGGTCCAACAGAAGTAAAATGCCAGCTGTGTATCTAATGCTATTAACGTTTCTAGTAACTACATTTTTTTTTTTTGCCAGAAACAGGTGCAATTAACTCAATGTATCTCACACACCATGGCAACACATAATCACTATAAAAAAATACTAACCAGAAATGTGGGATCTTTTTTCTTTCTTTCCTTCTTTGTCCTAAATCTTTCAGACCTGGTGGGCATTTTCCACTTACAGCACATGTCAGTTCAGACCAGCCACGTTTCACGCGCTCAATTGCCAGATGTGGCCTGTGGCTACCATCCTGGGTTGCACAAATATAGTGCAGGGAGCATTGAAGTTCATGGAAAGGAATCTGGATTTCATTCTATCAGGAATAGGAACCCACTGAAGAGCTAGAGTGCTGGGGACAGTGTGTGTGTGTGTGTGTGTGTGTGTGTGGTCCAGGATAGGGGACAGGGGGATCATGATTTGATTTCATTTTTAGATTGTCACCCCATAGATGTTTCACCAGGTATGAATCTTACTTCACACACTTGGTTAAACAAGAAGCATCCCCCAGACGTCCTTCTTTGAAATCACGCTGAGCCCGGTTCCAAACTCTTTTTGTTAGGTGGACAAGGAACTTACTTCCCCCAATTTTTGTGATGCCACTTCCTTTTTCTTCCTTCTTTTAATCTTTTTAACTCACGACTTCGGTGTGGGTGGGGTGGTTGGAGGAGGCTAGGGAGTGCCGTGCCGAAGCCTGGAGTCCAATTCCAAGCACCGGTCTACTCTGGTTGTTGCTGAGAGGCCCATTTCCAGAACCCAGGTATTCCCAGAAGCCTGTGGCTTCCATGCCACCTCTGGCACAGGTACCTGGCAAAGCGGGAGCCCAGTATCTGGTGCCCTGCCTGCTTAATGCACCTTGTGGTGTCCTGTCATGCTTTCCAAGTCGTTTTTAAGTTTAGGAGACACGCTGATTTTCCTCTCCTTTCCAGGCCCAGTGACAAGTTTTTCCCATTGCTCTTTCTTTCTCCCCTCCCCAAAGAATACCTAGTCTGATCTTTTCAATCGCTCAGATTTCAAGAGAGACAGAAAGAAGGGTTGTCTTCCTCAGCTCTTACTCTCCCACCCCCTGCCTCTTGAGTCTCTGAAGCCAAGCATTTGAATGGGGTTGACTACCTGTTCAGAACAAATGGATGAGAAATAAAGGAAACAAATGCAAATTAACACCTCGGTGAATTACCTGCTCTTGCCGTTGCACAGAGGACCTTTAACTGGTGATTGAACATTTCTGAAATCTCTACACTGGATAGATTCATATCAACCAGAAGTGTGATCTGTGTGTGGCTCTGCAATGGCATAAAAAGCAAAGAAATGATTGCTGAATAAATGATTCATGTCTGATTTTCTCCATGTCTAAAATCTTGCTCCTGGAACCAATATCAGTGGTTCTCCTCTGCGAGTTGGAAATGCGGCCTCCCAGGCTCCACCACATCTCTCGGACTCAGAAGCCACATTTTAACAAGATCCCCAGGTGAGCGATGTGCACATTCAAGTGTGAGAAGCCTGGGTCTAAGACGCAGTGGTTCTAATTTGGAGCTTGGATTTGTAGTCAGCCAGTGGGTGGCTCTTCCTGACACATTAAGCCATCAAAGGTGATAACCAGGTGCCTATAATGTGTAAGGTGCTGAGCTTAGGGACTGCAGGGATGCATAACAGTGTAAGACAGCCCTTGCCTTCAAGTTGGAAAGATAAGGTACAAACGCATGAAAAGCAAATGAGTATCTAACAGAGTACAGACAACAGCATGGTCAACAGGAATTTATAAGAGTCGGGTGTTTAGGGGATAGAGAGGATTTCAGCCAAGTTTGAAAGATGGGAAGGATTTATTGTTCCAAATTATAGAACTTTATTCTCTTTGTATTTAAGGTCACAGGGAGAAAAAAAAATCTCCCCTACTGAAGAATTACAAGCCAGAGGCAGACCATACTTCTGAGAAAAGCAATCAAGAGTCTCTCTCTATACACAAACCCAAGCATCCCATTAGAAAGACTCCATAAGTTGACAGTTTGCTGCCAGCTTTCTCTTTTCCTTGAGGCATGTTTGGTGGCAGAGTGTTGAAAAGAAATAACTTACAACACATTCCTATAAGTAGCAGCTTTCTGCCCTTGCAAATGAGAGGCACATCTCAAATGTCAGACCACGCCCATTGTTCCCAGCCAATGTGGGCGGTTTTCAGAGGTGCAAAATTGAAAATTCCATAAATACACGTGTCATATTCTTTGCAAGCTGAAGTCTTCTACTTGCTTCAACAGAAAAATCCGAGAGGAATGCATGGCCCCGTTCTTCCTGATGAGACTGTTAGATGTGCGAGGGATAAGAGGTATTGGGTGATCACAGTGAGGGCCCCAAGGTTGGAAACACACAGCAGATCAGAAAAAGATGCTATGGTTTGTCCCCATCTACGCTCCCTGTTTGTCTTCAGCATTAATAAAACTTAATGGAAAGCCCTACCTTTCGCTGAACTCATAATCTCATTTTAGCATTTTAATGATTATTCTTCATGATTTGTAGGGGCCACATTGCCCATAATGCACAATTAGAGGTAGCATGTCCTTTCCAGGGTCAATGGCTTTATGCAACTTTTGTAAATATGACCGGTGTGTTATACTTTTATTATTTGATTAGCTTTGGCAATCAGGAATTTAAGATATAATTGAATCATGTCAAGTACATTTACATTGCACATGTATCCAGGAAAAAAATGTGATGAGTACACCATAGGTTTAATTCAGGGTTATCTAATTGTTTTATCCTAAAATACAACTCCTCTCATCTCGCTGAACCCACACACTAAATTAGGGACTTCTGGCTGCCAGAATTCATTTGTGTTCTTGGATTTTCACTTTGAAAACTTCCAAAGGAGACCGGGAATCCTGCTGATAGCAGAGTAAGCCTCAGCTATGAAAGTCAAACTGGTGATAAATATGAAGAAAACCTTAATCAGTTTTAATGAATACAAATAGCATAATGCCTGGATCAGGGGAGTCCAGGGAAATGTTCAGCATGGTTCGTGGGTGGAATTCAACAATTTTTTAAACAGGGAGACGGTTGCAGAAAAGGGCCTCTGGTTGTGGTAAACAGTAATGGTGGAGAATTTATTCATGCTTACAGAATATGTCTTTCAAGGCATAGGCTTTAAAAAAACAACCACTTTCCTTATTCAAGGCAGCATGAACTTCCTTTGAGCTGCGGAGTGGGTAACTGTCATTTGGAAAGAATGGCCAACCGAGCTCTGTCCCAGAAGGTAGTCCAAGCAAATGAGAGAAGCTGAGTGCACCCTGGTTACGCAGGTTCTTGATCCAGACTCCCTGGGTGTGGATCCTGGTTTTTCCAATTTGTTCCAACACTAGAAGAAAGCCTCACTGTGTTGGATTTACTGAAAAGCACTTATGTGTGTTTTCTCTAATTCTACCGGGCAAGTTACTCTGTCTCTCTGTGACCCTCTGTTCTCCTCTGTAAGAGGAGAATGTAATAACAATTCTGTACATTATTAGAAGAGTCTCTATATAATGTATGTAAATAAATATATATATACACATATGCATATATATATTTATTACATATAAATATAAATATCTTAGAAGAAGGCCTAGCATATAAACTACAAGCATCAGTGTTTGTTCTTATTGATGTGGTTGTAATTATAATAATAATTGTTATTGATGTTGAGTTGCAAATGAACTGGCATTACAGGAAAACAAATCAACAGCACTGCGCCACGGAACACAACTGTTTCTAAGTCTCTCACTTTCCTTAGAGTGTTAAAAACATGGAGTGATTGCTTTTGGACTTTGAACTGCCAGCCATGGGTTAGAAATGCACAGGCTTAGCCGGTGGGAGAAATGGCAGTGCTATAGATATTTGAGGAAGTTCCTTGAGAAGATGATGTCTAAACTGAGCTCTTAAGGAGGAAAGAAAGTTAGTTAAGCAAAGGTGGAGACAGAGGGCATGTGCAAAAGTCCAGAGGCAAGGGAAAGTATTGCTTTTTTACAGAGTACAAGTAGTTGAACTTCACTGGAAGTGGCAGCAGGGTGGTGGGAGAAGAGGCACGCAGAAAGCAGAGAGAAAGCTCTCAAAGGCTCCTAGGTCATGCCAAGGACTTTCCACTCATCCCCAGGACAATGGGAAGCAGGTGAGTGATTTTACAGAGGGAAGTAACAGCTAGCCATGATCAAATCTGTGCTCTTGAGCTATCATTCTGGCCACAATAGGTAATGGTTTGATGAAAATTAATACCGGAGGATTAGGGTCTCTTTAGAAGACCTTCATTGTGACTCAGACAAAAGATGTTGGTACCTTTAAATCAGCACAGTGGAGTGTCGCCATAGGTTTACTTGAACTCAGCTGTAGGCTTGAAGTGACAAAGTGAGAGGTGGGAATTGGAGAAAGCAGAAGATGTAGAGAAATAGCCTATTAAGTAACGCCAGCCATTCCATTCTGCCATTTGTCCCAGAGAGAGCCCAGACATCTCATCAAGTGAAATGTCCATCTAGGGTTCAAATATAAGTGCATTTTCATCCACTATGGCCCCCAAATGCAAACCAATGTCTTCATCTAGGGCTTAGCTGAAGAAACAACCATTTGTTCTGACACTAGAGAGAAAACTGTGTTAGATTTGCTGAGAAGCAGTATGTCTGTCTCCACTGAGGCACCTTCCTGAGGAATTCTCAAGGGTAATCATAACTATACATGACTCACAGCCAGCCTCAACTGTTTAGAGCCTAATCCTTCCATGAGGTGTGACTTCCCTGCAGTGACAATGAGAACAGAAAAAAGGAGGAAGATTGGACAGATATTTAGTGGGTGGAAATGACAACACCTGTGGTAGCTTGAATGTGTGCAAGGGGTCAGAAGGGGTCAAGATGGATGCCCAAGGTTCCTACTTGACAATAGGGTCCAATCCTCACCTTTCATTCCCTACTATTGCAAAAAAAAAAAAAAAAAAAAAAAAAAAGTAAGGAATTATCCCTCTACATTCTTGAACTCTGGACTTTATAGGGACAAGCTGGGTTCACCCTTGAATAATGTCAGAAAAATCATGCTGTGGACTCATATCCTCTCTCCTTATGTGTGTACAGTGATAGGTTCGGATTTGAAGAAATAAGAAAGACAGACAAAATTGAAAAGCTGTGATTGGATTTCTCCAATGGTTAAGTCTGCGGAATTCCCAGAAATTAAGCTACCCAGACCCTGTAATCTACCCAGTAGATTCAAAGCAAGTAAACTCCCTGGAGCTAAAAGAAATATAGTTGCCATCTGACAGGTGAATAAGCAGAGTGGCGATGAAAGGAAGAAAACGAGGGATTAGTCTAAACTCTAGGGAGGTAAATAATTTCCAGGGTTGACAGACAGTCAAAGGCAATCCAGGAAGATAGATGAGCCAAGTCCAGTAAATTGTAGTGTAATCCTTGTGCCAGAGGCTGCTCTGACATGAATGACTGGTATATATTCTAGGAATTTATCACATTTCTTTGGCTAGAGCTTCCATCCAGAAATCTGCCTAAATGCACCCATGCTAGCTCCTAGAGAGGATGAGTGGGAGAGGATATTGGAAGGGTGATTTGGGGGATTTATTTGTCTGGGTTCTCTAGAGAAACAGAAACAATATGAGAAGGGATTTATTATAAGGAATTAGTTAGGTTAGGGGGGCTGAGAAGTCCCAGGATCTGCAGTCGGCAAGCTGGAGGCCCAGGAGACCACTGGTATAGTTGCCGTCCGAGTCTGAGTCTGAAGGCAGGAGAAGACACCTTGCCTTCACGTTGAAGACCATCTGGCAGGAAGACAAAATTCTCTCTTACTCCTCCATTTTGGTTCTATTTAGACTTTCAATAGATTAGATGAGGTTCACCTCACTAAGTCTACAGATTCAAATGTGCATCTCATCCAGGAACACCTTTACAGACGATAATGTTTAACTAAGTATCTGGGCACTCTGTTGTCAAGTTGACACACAAAATTAGCCATCACAGGGCTTCAGGGCTCCACACTCTCGATTTAAATCGAATAAGTCTGATTGGACCCTCCCGGTGGGATATGACTTGAAGACAGGACACTGCTTTTAAAGGAAAGTTTTCTAGAGACTTCTAGAAGAGACTTCCTTTGAGACTTCTAGAGCTCAAGTCGCCAAAGCACTTACACTATTTGCTGACAAGAGTCCACCTCCCGCTTGCTTGTTTTCACAATCAGCTAGATGTACCTGCCGGTGGCGATCTTGTTCTCTTGTACAATGCCAGTGCTGCGCAGTGCATTCAGTTGGACAAGGCTCCTTTGGGTTCCTCAGGTCCTGCAGGGCATCTTTCCTCCATGACCTGAGGCTTCTCCCCAGAGGTGTCAGTCCATCTCTTGGAACGAGTTTTTTTTTTGTTGTTGCAGAATTCACCCTTCAGTTCGCACTGTATTATGACACCATTACTTCTAATGATCCCATCACAACTAGAATCAAGGGCTTGTCTGCGGAAGGCTTGGGGTTGCCCTAAGAAGAATGCCAGCTCCTTCCTAGATCTTCCTCTAAGGCTCCTACTAGAGGCAATGAGAGGAAGACAGAATGGGATTCCAAGTCAAAAGACTTGCAGAGAAATCTTGGCCAGATTCTAATTTTTGCACCTCTTTGATTCCCATTTAGCATTGGGGCAACTCTTTAAACACCTAGATATTTAGGAACAGCAAACATATACTCCACTAGGATAGCGTTTCACTTGGGTGAAAGTGAACGTAGCCACCCAAAGGAATGGCATTTTTTTTAATGTTTTTTTATTTATTTTTGAGACAGAGACAGAGCATGAGCAGGGGAGGGGCAGAGAGAAAGAGAGAGAGAGAGAGACAGAATCCGAAGCAGGCTCCAGGCTCTGAGCTGTCAGCACAGAGCCCGATGCGGGGCTCGAACTCACGAGCTGTGAGATCATGACCTGAGCCGAAGTCGGACGCCTAACCGACTGAACCACCCAGGCACCCCAGGAATGGCATTTTTCAATAATACCATGAGTTTATCAAGTTTATATTACAAAATAAATATGTGACTGTACTAAATCAGGTATTACTGTCGACCGTATTCTAGGAGAGGCCAGTGAGGCCAGGCGCCAAAGGTGTAGGCCAAAGCTGTGGAAGAAATACTTAAAATAGAAAAGATGATATCTATAAACTTAATTTTTCCAGGGATGTGGGGAATGGCTGCCATCAATCAATTTTAATGGTAGATTTCTGTGGCTCTTCTGAACACCACTGAACTAGGTTATCAAGGTTTGCCAGAAAAGGGGAGGTAATTAGAAAAACGATAGAACTTTCTAATCCCATAAGGGTGGATGCTCTTGTCAAAAATAATCACTCTGCTCACCTGTACGAAAAGGTTTACCCGGACAGCATGTATAGCCTAGAGTCCAGTTTTATTCCATGGCTGCTGTGGGATTGCTACCTCTTAATGCCATGCTTCAAACCACTGAATCCCTGTTGGGAAAAGCAGTCACATGCACTCAGGTTTTCCAACCTCTGAATGGTTGCATAAGTATTTGCCTTGGACCCTAAACATTCCCTTGGAGAGATAAAGAGCCCTCACGGCCTGGTGGGGAATATTTGTCCCTGTTTTGGACTTGATGGGTACCTCTCTGTTCTGCTCAAGTGTGTCCACAGGATGGCACTGGCCAACACCACTTGTATCTCTTCTCAGCGTGGAGGGAATGGGGTCCTTCACCTGCAGCCTAGAGGGCCGTGTGCATACCATTTCCCTGCCTCGACTATACAGTGAGGTCTGCTGGCCCACGGGGGACAGACAGGCTAGGGAGGCTGATCGGTCTGTTGCTTATGTGAGTAAAGCATTGTCCCATCCAGTGTCTGCGTGAGTCATGTCTTTCTCGGTGCCCTACCACCTGCCAACCATGCGGCGTGTTGGCATCCTGGGACTGTCGCCTCTGGTCGCAGGCATTGCTATGCTCTTTGCTATCCTGCGGGCAGTGAGATTCTGCCGCTCGAGGTGTAACAGGTCTCGTTTGCTCAGACCTATTTCCTCCCAAATCTAAGGAACAATCTAAGTTTGAAAAGAGTCTCTTCTGCGCTGCTGTCCCTGGCACTTCCCTGCCCTGGCCTCTGCGGTGAACTGCCAGGGGTCAGTTGTTGAGATCTGTTGGGGGCGGGGGGTCCTGAATATGCACCTCAGCGTTAGAGGGAGGGAAGGTCAGAGGATTCATCTAACCACTCCAGCCACACTGGTGAAGGGCTCCCTGTGCCACCTGCTGCCGGAAGTGGAGAAACTCCCGAAGACAGGAGTCTAGTGTCCAGCCGTGGTTTGAGTGACAGGAGTTAAGGCGGGTCACAGAGGTGTCTTGAGTTAATGCTTAATGTAGAAATGTGGACTGCACAGAAGAGGCAAAGATTTTGTTTTCCTCCTAATCACTCATCATCTCACCACCAGAGAAAAACCACTGGCTAACCTCCTTACATCACTCTGACTAGGCATTTTTGTTCTAATTTCACATTTCATAGCTTCTTTTTTAGTATACATGTTCCTATCTCCAATATATGTTCATGTTGAGAAATACTCCTCTTGGCATTTTTTTTATATGGGTGAACAGCATTCTACTCTACAGAAGTGCTAAATAACATCTCTCACTTACATCGTTTTCTTACGGTTGGCTGTTTAGACTGTTCTTGATCTTTTGCCATTAAAACAAACAAACACAAACCCCTGCATAATGGTACACTTGTTCAATTACTTCTTTAGCATTAACACTGAGCAGTGAAATTTTTAGGTCAAAAGTGTGAAGTATATACATTTTAAGGCTTTTAGCCCCAATTAGCTTCCAGAGAAGTTATAACTACCCCCCACCAATGTATAAAAATCCCTATACTCGCCCCATTTGATGCTATTATTGTTTTCTGGCTTCTGGCACTCTAATACACGATTCTCTTTTACAATTAATTATTGTAAAATATTTTGGTTTTTTTTTTTTTTTGACTCTTGTATCCTTCTCTCTAGTGAATTCGAAAGTTTTCACAGGTTTGTTGACGGTGTGTATGATTATTTTTGTGAATTGTTTATTCATGTTATTTCCCCATTTTGCTATCCAGAGCTTCATCATTTTTTTAAAAAAAAATAACTTGCAATTAATCTTTTCCATATAGTGATGAAATTAAAAATAAAATATGTATCTAGCTAAAATATGGAAGTAATCTAAGCATCCATCGACTGATGAATGGATAAAGATGTGGTATATATACACAATGGAACGTGTAAGAAGAATGAAGTCTTGCCATTTGTGAGAACATAGGTGGCCTAGAGTGGAATAAGTGACATAAGCCAGACAGAAAAACAAATACCACATGATTTCAATTTCAGTTATATGTGGAATCTAAAAACACAAAACAAACAACGACAACAGAAGAGAAACAGACTCATAAATGTAGAGAACAAAATGGTGGTTGCCAAAGGGGGAGGGGTGGACAACATGGGTGAAGGGAATTAAGAGGTACAAACTTCCAGTTATAAAATTAGTAAGTCACAGGGGTGAAAAGTACAGCACAGGGAATACAGTCAGTAATACTATCATAATACATTTATCATGGTGAGTGTTTCATAACGAATACAATTGCTAAATCGCTGTGTTGTACACCTGAAACTAACTTAATATTTTTGTCAACTATATTTCAAATAAAGAATTCAAAGTAAATGAATACATTGCCATATACAAGTTTCTGTTATTTGCTCATTAATGGGGCTTTTTGACATTCAGATTTTAACTTTTGATGTAGTTGCATCTGTAAGTACTTTATGTCAGGTACTCAAGCCTTTGCTTCAGAACTAAGTTTATTTATGAAGATGAATATGATATGTATGATGTCAGTTCTTATACCTAAGTGTCTTCCATTTTCAAAACCCTTATAAGTCTTTCTGAATTATATTTTTGGCTGTCTGGACCCAAGATTTATGATTTATCTTTAGTGAAATTTTATTACAGTGAGATTAGGGTATCTTCATTGATTGCAAACTGCTCTATTGAGCTAATATATGGATGGTGTGTGGGTCTATCCTCTCTACACAACCTCCCGTCCTCAGCTTTTATGGCATAAAATACAAAACAAGAAGGAATAAAACTTACTACAAACACAGAAGAATCCATATGCTGACTTCACATGTATCGATGCTAAAATAAATATAACATCCAAATTGAATCTATCTTTAAAAATAACTTGAAGAGTGTAAATGGAAGTTCTGATAATGACATGAGAACCAAGAGATGGGAAAAAAAAAAATCCCATTATCTAGATAAGGTGTTACTTCAGTAAATGGACCATCTGGCTCTGAAACAGAATGTTTTTTTTTTTTATAATGAAAAAACAATTGGCCAAGACAGGGTACGAATAATGACAAATCAGAAACATAGGGCATTAATACAAAGAATGGAGACCTTGTCAAGAACAAGTATCACAAGAAAGAGGACGTTCACACTGTAGCTTTAGACAGACATGAATGACAAGTTCTTTTAAGATACCCTCTCACCTGAATTACACATTGCACAAACCCTTGTTGAGCCCAGCTAAGTGCTGTGACTGAGGTACTAGGGGTTAAAGCATCAGCGATGTTGTGAGCCTTCCCACAGAGAAATAAAATCTAGTGAGAGAGACGGGTGGTAAAATAACCATACTACAGAGCGGCATGAGAAAACCAACAGAGAAATTCACAGCACAACATGGATGGGCTGTGCGATGGGTGATTGGGTGGTTGAATCAGGGAAGGTTTAGTTGAGTAGGTGGTACTGGACCTGAGATTTGAGAAACGAAAGGGTTTTGAAAGGAGGAAAAATATTTCTGCACTGAAATAGCATCTCAGAAGAAGGCAAAGGTATGTGAAAAGGCGTGTACACTTTTGTTTAGGGTCTGTTGAGTAGTTTAGCGTGAGTAGAACAGAAGGCACATTGAGCCATACAACAGGAAAGAGAGCCAAATAAAGTTCAGCTATGACTCTTTTGAATGCATGTGATAGGATTCCAAATGAGACCAGCGTTAGCAACAGTGGAATCAACAGAAGTATACGGAGTAATTTATTTCACGGACTGCCCAAATAACAGAGAGCACATGGGGATCTGCGAGCCTCAGAAACAATGAGAAACAGTTCCTTAACCGTCAAGGCCACCTCATTCTTTTCTCTTTCCTCCCAGAAATGGTGGCCTTATATACCTCTCTGATTGGCATGAATGCAGTGGCCCGCATGGTCATGAGTTTTACATTCTATGGTTTTGGACTTATTCACCCAGCTTGGGTCACGTACCCACCTCAAACCAATCACCTTGGTCAGGGGCAGGGAAAGACACTTCCTGCAAGAAGAAGGGGTGTGTGTGGGGGGGGCTATGGAGCTATAGAGATAGTTAACACAGGTTTCTTCCGAGACTAGGTAATGACAACCCCACAATTAGTTGCAGGAGTCAGTTGGTTTCCTTGGTGTGCTAGGCTTCTTTAGATAAGTATCTACCAATTAGTGAAGGTTGCTTGTCACTAAATATTAAAAAATAGTCTTCTATGAAAAATGTGCCTGGTTTAGCTTGTAACTTAAATCATCACATAAGGGCTTTTCCTCGCGGCACCGTCGTACTTTGGTTACACAGCAGAAATGCTATGTGCGAACTCCCTACTTGACTACATAAGAATATTTAAAAAGCACGTACTTAGAGTCACCTTTAATAAAATCAAGAATTTTTACTGCTTCGCCAAGACCATTCCTAAGTGAAACTGGCCGAGTTTTACTGCAAGCGTGTGGCAGAGAAGAATTCAACGTTTGATGCCTTAATTCATTTTGAGTTACCAGCCACCTTAGTCGCCATTTGCTTTTATACCATCATTGCAAAGGTCAACAGAGTGAAAAAGGTAAATAACGTATATTATTATGAAAATAATTTTGACCTCGACACCCTTCTGTGACACACTAATGGCATAAATGCTGTGGTATTGGTTTTAAGAATGACTTGGTGGCATTACAAAGTCTGCAACCACAAACTGCCTCCACTGCTGGTCCCAGGAGGAGTCGTGAGTTCTGAAAGGAGGCTCCTCATTGCTCAGGATTCACCTCTCTCAACCTTCCCAGTTCTCCCTTCTCACCAACAGATCTATCGAACTTATCCACAGGAACAGAGGGGCTAAGAGGAAACATTCCAAATTCAGATGATGTCAGCAAGGTCCTATTAACTATAATCTTGGACAAATTATCACCTCTGGTCTTGCTTCCGTGTTTGAATTTGTCAAATGGGGCAACCGAATGGTTGTTTTGAAGATGAGCAGAGTTAAATAATACAAAGAACTCTTATGAATATTGTAAGCTATCAGGAATTTGGTTGTTGCCATTGGTATTATTTAATAATTTACTCCTGTTAGTGAGATTTGCACGTGAGACAGGAATGTGTTGGGCAATAGTATTGAATGTTCAACGATGGAATTTCAAGTGCAGTTAGCAAGCAGGTTGTTGTTGTTGTTGTTGACTTTTAGGATCTTGTTTTGGGGGAGGAGAGAGGCTTCACGGCCCCTGAAGTCATCCATGTAGTTCTAATTACTCATATTAAATGACTCTGTTAATAAGCTCATTCTTAATGTTCAGCCAGCACTATACTCCCAGAGAATTCACGAGGAGGTAGTTATGTCTTTGTTCAGTTTTTATGCTCTACTAACATCGCTCTCCTAAATGGCTCACACGGCAATTTGCATATGGTCAAGACCTGATAAGTGCATATAAACTACGGATCCTTACAAGAGAAAACATTCATATGCCAGAGAACCGTTCCTTGGAAAAAAGAACTCTCCGCCAGCAATATTTCCGGAGTTTCACTGAACAAACCAAACGCAGTTTTTCAAAACAGAAAAGAAAACTTGAAACAGCGTGGGTCTTCTGGCTCTAACACCCAGCGGTACACACTTTGAGAAAGCTATCACTTCCCTCGCCCCTTTGCAGACTGAAAAAGCAGCTGTTTGTTGAATTACAGAAATGAAAGCTTAGCAATGATTTCCCCACCAAGAGAAGCACAGCTTGTTGCATGTATCCATATTAGTTTCTTCGCTAGCAGCCAATGGCTGGTATAATTGCATTTTGAGAACTCTCTTGTAGAGAGAGATTCATAGTTTTTTGCTTATAAAAACCTATTTCTATTTTAAAATATAGACTCTCGGCAAGTGTCACCCTGAAGAATTGGGCCCTGCTAGACTATTTTGTTACATTTTAGGGGATAAAAAAGCATGCGGCAGTTACACTATTAAGCCACAGAAATGGAGCTGCCACTCGCAACCTCATTACTCAAGACTCTCTTTAGTTCAATTATACACCTCTACAGCTAAGGAAGATAGATGGAGGTCATTTGGGAGCTGTAAACCACAATGCCTTGAATGCAGAACTATGTTCTTAAACTGATTTACACCTTGTTCTCTAGTGTTCTACAGCGGGGGCTTGGATTGAAATGCAGGGGCCATGATTGAAAAGGCTTTTTCTTGGTTTTAGCATCACAGTCCATGCGGGCTGGCAATTATTACCTCCATTAAATGGCAAGGGACAATGAATGTCGCCTTCATTACTTCAGTAGTAGCAGCCAAACTCAACCCAACCCAAAGGGAAACGGGGGGGGGGTGGGGGGTGTTGGTCAGAATATCCCTTGGGGAAGGAGAAATGACATTTACATCTCTGGTAAGTTTTAACTTGATTGTCTGAATCGGTCCAGCCAGAAAGGAATTGGGTAATTGAAAGGAGCGATTTGCTTTTCCAGCAGTGACAAAAATACCGTCATGCTGCTCTGATTTCACTCACATATATCTCTCAGTGCGAAAGACGTAAAGTGTACTCAAGGAAGGGTAATTAAACAAGGCAACTCCATATGAAACCGCACAGAGAAATGAAAGATCTTCATGAATTGAAGGTAAGTGTATTTATTGTCCTGTAGCCATCCTCCTTGATTGCCCTGGTTTGACTTCTGCAGCTTCACCCCTGGCTGTTTCTTTAGTGTCATTTCAGACTGCTGTCACTACTGAGAATTAAGAAGTACATTAGCAAAACAATTAGCGAAAACAACCAAAAAAACGTGCCTAGAAGAACATGATGTTCTTCTTTCCCTTCCCTTGTCTAAAGGTGGATGGGAGGATGTATCAAGACAGAGGACAGCGTGAACTGGGGAGGGACAGAGAGAGAAAGGGAGAGAGAGAATCTCAAGCAGGCTCCGTGCTGCCAGCACAGAGCCTGATGTGGGGCTTGAACTCACGAGACCGTGAGATCATGACCTGAGACAAAGTCGGCCGCTTAACCAACCGAGCCACCCAGGTGCCCACTGAGTTTATCTTAATGCCTCACCAGAAATGAAACAACCTAGATTTTTCAGTTGTACGTGATTCCGTTGGGCATATATCCACAGTGCCAAAGTGTTTCATAAAAGTTCACTTCTGAATTACAAGCTATAAAGAATTTTATTCCCACAGATATATTTTCATTTGGAAAGGAATAGATCCTTTCAAGAACTTACTGGAGGCCAGTACAAAATCCATTCTGTTTCCTTCTCAGAAGAAAATAAGAATTGAATTCAAGTCATATACCTGGTCTTCTGCGACGTATTTTCTGTATGCAAGTTAATTTTAAGTTAGATGATTTTTTTTTTTTTATGAGATGGTATTTAAGAAATTCTTTAGACTCCTGACAGGCTTCAAAACAGCGGACTTATGAAACATTTCGTTCACATTTAAAGTTATCTCAGACACACTGCTGAGCTGTAGAAGGTGTTCTTAAGGGCTAAACGTTGTATGGCCATCCTAATGGTGCCTTAGAAAAGAGCCAAAACATTCTAGGGCTCTGTTCAGCCTTTGGGATTCAAGATATCTTATGGAATGAGTAGAAACTGAAATGAGAAAATGTTTCCCATTCTGCACATTTATTAGTTTGCCTTTGAAATTACACTACTGCTGTTAACAAAGACTCTACCCATTCCCTCTTTGAATACCTACAATGTATGCACATTATCAGTCTTCTTTGTTGACCTCATTCCTAAATCACACTTCTCCTCACACACTCTAGCTGTACTGGCCCTTCTGTTCCTCAGACATGGCAAGCTTGTCCCATTAAGTGCCATCTGCTTGGCATGCTGTTTCCTCAAATATATGTAGGACTAGTTCCTGGTCACCTTTGGGCTGAGCTCAAGAGTCCCTCCAGATGACTTCTGTGACCCCCCTCTGTTCTGGGTCACTTCCTACCTCATTACCACATTTATCGTTATGTTCTGTGATGTCCATCTGAAATATTTTTATTTGTGTTATTTATCCATGTCTTACAACTTTAACAGGAGCTCCCTAAGTGTAAGAACCCTGTCTTCTTAATGACTGCCAAGTCTCCAGACCTTGGAATGGCAGGCATGTAACGAACATTGCTTGGAATGGATGAATGATAAGTTTCAGAAACCTCGGGAAACTCATAATTCTTAAGAAGGTGAATACTGTTGCATAGTTAAAAAAAAAAAAACAAAAATTGAGAAATCGGTATAAGTAACTTTGAAACTTTCCAGGAGGAATTGTTATATGGGAAAACAAGCTATAGAATAATTCATTTAGAAGAACATATTCCTTTGGTTAAAAAAAAGAAAGCAATACGTGCAATGGATTTACATGTAAGTTGGTATATAAACAACACAATTTAGAAAAAAAATGATAAACAACAGTAATTATTTCTTGGAGAAGAAATTGCATGGGCTTTTGCTTTCTAAATTATACTTACCCGTAATATTTTGATTTTTATAACAAATAATCATGTATTCAGCAAATAGCTAATGGTCATCTACACTGTGCAGGGACTATACTTGTTGCTAATTGGTATATTAATAAACAAAGCAAAGTCCCTACCTTCACGAGCTTCCAATCTATTGAGATAAATAGATCCAATGAAGGAAATAAAGCCAAGCTGGGACAGAGAGAGAAAGTAGGGAGAGGGCTACTCTTTTGGATAAGGTGGTCAGAAAAGACCTCTTGGATGAGGTGACTTTTGAGCAGAGACTTAGATGAGGTGTGTTTATTAGAAGAGTCTAGGTTATTCTGGAGTAACCAACAACCACAAAACTTCATTGTCATGCTTACAATGACAACGGAGGGTTTGCTTCTCACTCACGCTGATGTCCAACATGGGCTGGTGAGTCATTGCGTGGTCATCCTGGCCAACAAGGGCTTTGCCATCTTGTAGTGATGCCATCTGGAGCCCATGTCCTATCCTGATCACGACAACAAGAGAACAGAGGGCAGAGTCAAGCAACAGAATTAGATTCAACTAAACCCTTTACTTAGAAGTCACATGTCCCTTGTGTTCACATGTCATTGACCCATCATTAAAGTAATCCTCTGCGTACCTGGAAGCGAAAGAAAACTGGAGTTAGTGATCATTTGTGATGTGCACTGTAAAAAGTAAGCTGTGTCAATATCTGGAGGAAGAGTTTTCAAGGAAAGGAGACCCTGAGGTGTGTGTGCGCTTGTGTTCCCTGAAGGTAGGCGATGTAGCTGAAGTTAAGAGAAGAAAAGATGAGTTTGAAGAAGTTGTCAAGGGGTGGATCATGTAGGTTCTTGCAGCTCATCATTATTATTCTAAGTACGATGGGAAACCACTGGGACAGAGTTGTGGGTGTGCCTGATACTATCTGATTAATGAATCACTCCTGTTATCACAAAGAGACGGCAACAGAGCAACAGCAAACAAAGATAGGCTATCAAACTGAACAGATACGGAAGAGGAAAGAAGATTCACTAATCAGCTGGATAAATAGAAAGAGACCCAAATGGTTTGAAGATGCACGCAGTTCCAAGGCTTTGACTGCACCTGGGTAAATCCCTCAGCTCTTTTTTTTTTTTTTTTTAACACCAGCTGAAGCCCTAAAATGTCAAAAGACACAAAAAGAATATGAGCTCCTTTAATATGGATAAACAAATTGATTATGCTCAGATGGCTCCTGCAGGGAGCAGGTGATAGGGTAGCTTTCAACGGAAGGTGCCCAGAAGCTGCTGCTGCTACCACTTAGGGAAAGAAACCCATGGGCCCTTTGAGAGGTTCTGCCCATTTTAACACAGGTGTTTTATAGTCTCTAGTTCCTTCTCAGTGTTTCTGGACTCTGGGGTCATGTGTGCCTTCTTGCTAGACTCAAGTAGCCAGAAACAGCCCTGGTGTGTTTAGTATGTTTCTGAGTGCTTAAGGTGAAGCAAAACTCAGTCTCCAGGGTCGCATTGCTGAACATCCTGTTCTGCTAGGAGACCTTCAGGCTTGCTCTGGTCTGCAATAATTAAGTGAAATTGTAAAGGGCAGATAGTGCCATAGGAATATAAATTACCATGAATGGAAGACATCAGGCCTCCAGGCCTTGCAGGATATATGTGGTGTATTTAAAATAAAAGCAAGAAGTTAAGCTTTCCAAAAAAAAAAAAAAAAAAAAAAACTGGCTCAGAGGCAAGAAAAAATTAAACTTGTTTGTGGACTACAACACCTGGCTCTCGTCTTATTGGTACTTTCATCTATTTATTTCAACAAATAAGACACTCCCTCTTCTCCTTCCTAACCCTCCAGCCAAGGCATCGCCGAATCTTATAAGTACCCCACTATATGTCGCACATCACACCATTCATTTTCATCTCTGCCTTCTGTCCTGCTCCCATCTTGGCCCAAAGCCCCATCATCTCCTGCCTGAACTTCAACTTTGCATCCTAACTGAGCTCTGGCCTCCACTTCTCTGAATCTGTCTGACTTAGATACGGTAGGTTCGAATAAGTTTTCCTCATCCAAATCTGATCGTGTCTGCTTCTTTTCTTAACCTTTTCGTGCCTCCCTATTGTTTTCAGGTAAAAACCAGGATCTTGGTTCATAAGAAACTGATCCACGAACAGTTGCTTGGTCTAGCTCCTGATTATCTCCCCAGTACATGCCATCCTACCACTCCTCCTCCACTAGTGAATTCTAGCCACACTGTTCCCCTTTCCCTCAAAAACACCAAGCCCCCTTCCCCTGTAAGGAGATGCATCACAGCTCTTCTCGAGGCCTAGAACAGTGTCTCCGTAACTTGCACTCAAGGATTGTGCGTGCACGTGCCCTCTCTTTCTCTCTCTTTTGCTTTCTTTCATTTATTTATTTATTTATTTATTTATTTATTTATTTTTGCTTCTTTTTAGAGATAATGCTGTCTGTAAGGTAGCAATTCTTCGATCTTTTTGAGATTTGCTTTGGGGTATAATGTGTGCCCAATTTTTAGATATGTTCCAGGTGTGCTTTAAAAAAAAAACAAACAAATAAAAACATGTATCGGGATGCCTGGGTGGCTCAGTCCGTTAAGCATCCAACTCTTGGTCTCATGGTCATGGGTTCCAGCCCCGCATCAGGCGCTGTGCTGGCAGTGTGGAGCCTGCTTGAGATTCTCTCTCTCCCTCTCTCTCTGCCCCTCTCCAATTTGGGCTATCTCTGTCTCTCTCAAAATGAATAAATAAACTTAAAGAAAAAATTTTAATATGTTCTCTGATGGTTGGATGTAGTATTCATAAACATTTATTGACAGGTGTATAAATTATATTACTAAATGATACAAATATTTAATTTAGCTTTATTATTACCGAAAAATGCATGTTAAAATCTTCTGTGAGCATGAATCCATTTCTTCTTGTGATTCCCTCAGTTTGCCTTTAGTTTTTTGAGTCTGTGTTGTTAGAGGCATATGAATTGAGGATTTTCTTACAAAAGTGTCTTTTCAGCATCGAGTATTGCTCTACTATGTCTCTTATGTTTTTTGAAAAAGATAGTGCCTTTTCCTTGAAGCCAATTTTTCCTTTCAGGGTGATCTATCTTCTTTATGATTGCCTTTTTTTTTTTTTTTTTTTTTTTTTTGAGAGAGTGTGCACAAGAGTGGCAGGGAGAGGGGCAGAGGAGCAGAGAGAGGATCTTATGTAGATTCCACACTGAATGTGGATCCCAACACAGGGCTCAATCCCACAACTGTGAGATCATGACCTGAGCAGAAGTCAAGAGTGGGACACTCAACTGGCTGAGTCACCAGCCTAGGCCCCCTTTATGATTGCTTTTAAGATTGACCTTTACCTCTAGTATTTTGGAGTTTTACTCTAAGTCTAGGTATGGATTACTAGTTGTTTGTCCTTCAGAGGAATTATTTTGCGTCCTTAACCTGAGGATTAATTTCTTCGGTCAAATGGGAAATCTTTCCTTCTTATCTTTGAAAATTACCTTTCTCATTTTCTCTACTCTGTTTTTCAGAAATGCTACTAATGGATACTAGACTTTTTTATTCTATCCTCTACTTACCTTTTTTTAAAAGTTTATTTATTTATTTTGAGAGAGAGAGCACATGTGCATGAGAGGGGGAGGGGTAGAAAGAGAGGGAGAGAGAATCCCAAGCAGGTGGCTGGCTATCAGCTCTGACTCAGGGCTCAGTCCCATGAACCATGAGATCATGACCTGAGCTGAAATCAAGAGTCAAATTCTTAACTGACTGAGCCACCCAGGTACCCCTGTCCCCCTGTCCTACACACATATCTTAACTTCTTTAAAAAAAAAATTCCATTCCTTTATCTCTCTGAACTTCATTCTGTGAAAGTGTCACATCTACTTTCCAGTTTACTATTGCTTTCCTTAGTTTGTCTGATACTATGTTTAATCCATTTACGGAGCTTTTCATTCCAAAGACTTTGTGTTGTTGTTGTTTTTAATTTCTAGAAGTCTCATTTGGTCTTTTGCTTAGAGTGCTCCATTAGGCTTTTGATTTTTTTATTGGTCTTTTCTTTCTTTATCCATTTTAAACATGCTTGTTTGATACTCCCCTGTGATTGTTTCATGTTATCTCAAGTTCATGAGATTCTAGTCTTGCTATTTATTGAGTCAGCTTTATAATTATTTCTTTCATAGCATAGCCCTTCCCCTAAAATATTCTTCATGACCTTTTTGGGGATCATATCTTGAGAAGAGTTTTAGTACTTCTTCCAGGAACCACCTTAGATAGTATTGTCCAAGCATCAATTTTTATTATTATTATTATTATTATTATTATATATTACCAGACCATGAGGGTACGTAATAGCTAGGCAAACATAAACAATGTTTTTTGTTGTCTACATAAGCCAACGGGAATTTTTTTTTCTTGCCCACCCTTCCATGAAGGGTATAGTTCTTTGAGGATTTTGGCTTTATGTGGGGGTATAGGTTCTGACTCTTTGCCTCACACTGACCCACGAGCTGTTGACATAAAAACTCATGCCCCTAGACTACAAATCCTGTGGTTCTCACCTGTGTGCTCATTCTCAATGCAGCTTCACTGTAACTGCATTGCTAGTCGTTCTGGTATTCTCATATTCAATATTCCCTGCCTTTCTAGCACTTTACAATTTCTCTTTCTTTATTTAAATTCAGCTATATAGATATATATGAATGTTTATTATCTATGCTGCATTCACACGACATTGTGAAAATGAGGAAAATCATTGTAAACTGATATAGAATTATTTCCAGGATATATTGTTGAATAAAAGAACAAGGTACAAGAGAAAACACATACTCTGCCATGTTTTATGTAAGAAAGAAGATAAAATATAAATGCATAAATAAATCTGTGTATATGCATGCAGGCAGTTATTTTTTGCAGAAGAAACAGAGGAAGGCTAAGTCAGATTCCAATTAAAAATGGTTTCAACTATGGGAGTAGGTAGGCACATGGAGGAAAGGTTAGGGATTAGAGTGAGATATCACCAGTATATGTTTTTATATATTTTGACCTTCAAAATTTGAAAGTGTTCTACATGTTCAAAAATAAGGGCATCTGGGTGGCTCTTGGCTAAGTGGCTGACTTGATTTCAGCTCAGGTCATGATCTCGTGGTTCATGGGCTCGAGCCCCATGTTGGGCTCCACACTGTCAGTGCAAAGCCTGCTTGAAATTCTCTCTCTCTCTGCACCCCTGTCACTCTGTCTCTCTCTCTCAAAATAAATACATAAAGTTTAAAAAAATTATAGTAAATAAAAAAGATATAAAATTTAATATATACAGAAACAAATGGAGCTACCTGTATGTTAAACTGATAATGTAATCACGCAGATAAAATTATTAACTTTTATAATTTTTACACACAATAATCTAATGTATACCCTTAATGAGCTACAGACAGTCTAAGGTGAAAAGGAACTGCAGAGAAATTTTGGAGTTTCATTAGAAAGTTTCTTTTTTTATATATTAATATTGGTGTAGTAAATATGAAACGAACTTGCATGAATTATAAGACAAAACAAATGAGTACATACATTGATATTGTTAGAAATCAGCATTGTGACTATGGAGGAAGGAGATTTTGATGTGGAATGGAGAAAAAATAAGAAAGAAACCTATAAAGCTGCCTCTGAAAATCTCAGGATGAACCCATGATTTAGAACTCTGAATTCTTAGCTCTATCCATTGAAAGGGCCCAAGAAGGAGTGACATCCAGTAGGGACAAACACACTAACTGCCTGGGTCTTGCTTTCCAAATGACTTCCCCCCACTGTTCTATGCTTGCATGGATACAGAGAAAGCTGAAAAAAATAGACACCAAAGGGTTTCAGTGATAATGGAGTGGAGACGGTGGGCAGCGAGCAGACGGAAAAACGGAAGGGAACATCTTCACACAGATTAACCTGTTGCCATGATCAGACACTACTTGTACAATTCAAAAATTCTAATGCAGTAAATAAAAACAATATACACAAAATGAAAAGAGAACCACATACGTGTCTTTTAAGCAAGAAAGCAAAATAAACCTTGCTCTATTTTTTTTTTTTGTAATGTTTATTTATTTTTGAGAGAGACAGAGACAGAATGTGAGTTAGGGGCAGAGAGAGAGGGAGACCCAGTATCCGAAGCAGGCTCCAGGCTCTGAGCCATCAGCACAGAGCCTGATGCGGGGCTCGAACTCACGAGCTGTGAGATCATGACCTGAGCTGAAGTCGGATGCTCAACTGACTGAGCCCCCCGGGGCGCCCCAATATTGCTCTGTTTTCTTTAAAAATTTTAATAGTGTTAAGGAGGATGCTTGCTGTGATGAGCATGGGTGTTATATGTAAGTGACGAATCACTAAATTCTACCTCTGAAACTAATATTATACTGTATGCTAACTACCTGGATTTTAATTTTTTTTTTAATGTTTATTATTTTTGAGAGAGAGAGACAGAGCGTGAGCGGGGGAGGGACAGAGAGCGAGGGGGGCACAACAGAATCTGAAACAGGCTCCAGGCTCCGAGCCGTCAGCACAGAGCCCAACATGAGGCTGGAACTCACGAACTGCGAGATCATGACCTGAGCCAAAATCTGGCACTTAATCAACTGAGCCACCCAGGCCCCTGAACGAACTGGATTTTAAATAAAAACTTGAAGCAAACAAAATAAAAAAAAGCGAAATTAATTTTTTATTAAATGCATTTCAAACTAACGTTTGAAAATACGCCTAATGAGCTATTCCATGCCATTCAAAGACAGAAAGGCAATCTCCCGTACTCCTGCATCTCTGAAGTCATAAGAAGCCACATGCTGTGTATCTCTATATGTCTTTCTCTCTGTCCTACAAATATCTAGAATTTATTGCTTTATGACGTCTAGTTGGGGTCCAATGTTATCTTCTTCTATATAGCTGGCACCATTTCTTAATTTTTTCTCTTAATACTTTCTTTACTAAATACATTCCTGAACCTTTCTTCCCATGAGCAGCCCAGCTCCCTGGGGAAAAGCTCTCTCTGATATTATGCTAGCTGCTTATTCGGTGCCTGGATATTGTTGCTACTGATACTCATATATTGGCTGGGAATAGTGTACCTGAGTATAGCTGCCCTCCAGGGGGGCTTTTACAGAGTTTTATTGCAGTTTAAACCTTTACCTATTTAAGTAACTTGTTCTTTCTCCAAAGAAGTGTACGAGTGTCTCTTTATCCTTGAGATTCAGCAATTGAATGAGAATATACAAAGGGAAGTATCTTATGGATCTTTCTTGGCGAACCCTTTAAAACTGTAGGCTCAGTTCTTTTCAGCTCATAGAAATTTTCTATCACTAGTTTATACTTGGTCCCTTCTCCATCTGTTTATTGCTACCCCACGTTTATCATATACTCGTGAGACCTCATCTGTCTATCTAGGAAGTCTCTTACATTTTCTGTCCCAATGCTTTGCATTTCAGTTCTAGAGCTTGAGAGATTTCTTCTACTTGACATTTTAGGAACATTGGGACAGTCCTCTTTTTTTTAAGCTCATTTATTATGTTTTTTAGTTCAAGACAATATTTGTCATCCCCCAAAGCCTTTTTTTGTGTTGGTCTTAAATCCATTCTACTGTTCTAATTGTTCAAGTTGTCAGCTGTCCCCTTAAACAGCTCAATTTCAGTAGGAGACTATTTATTTTCCGTTCCCTGGCTCTTGAGTGTTTTGTTTTGTTTTGTTTTCTTCTTTCTTCTCCATTGTGATCCTAAAATGTCAGATCTCCAGCTGCAAGGCGACGCTAAGAGGCAGTGGTCCTGTGGGCTAATGGTGCAACAGCCGACAGGTACAGTGTTTAGAATTCCTGATGTGATCTCAAGGCTCTCCTTGTATCTTGGATGGAGAGGACTCTACCCTTCTGCTCACTCCTCTTAAGCCCTTGTGGGCAAAGATGGTCCAGCATAGTCCCATGGGCAGAAGGTAATTTCACTGAGAGTTCTTGGGACCCCCCCCAATCCCACCCCGGCTCCAGGTGATCCTCAGGTGGCTGGTGATCTCCTCAGCTGGTTCCCAGGACCTGAGCAGAAAAGGAAATTTGTGGCTTTTTACTGATGCTTTCCAACCTCACCTGACTGCTGGCCTCAGGAGTCACTTGCTGAGAAGAGACAGGTGAGTTGGAACGAAGTTGAAAGTAGAAAATAGGTGGAGACCCTTGTCTTCCCAGAATCCCTTGCCTCCTCCTGAATTTAGTTTGATGTTAAGTCATTTCTCTTCTCTGGAATCAATACCTCAACCCATTAATATTTTCATAAGCTTATTGGTCTGAGGGCAGTTGTCTTGTGTAAAGGTGACTACAATTAAAAGCATTGTCAGCATTATGAAAGGACAGTAAAGCAAATAAAATATGCTTGACCGTCAGTTGAACCTCTGTTTGGGAGAACAGTTACCAAAGTAATTTTTTTTTTTTGGAGGGGAGAGAGAGGAGGAAGAGGAATGAGGGAAAAGGAGAAGGAAGGACATTGTAATGACTCCTGATGTCCAGATGAAAAGAGCTTTGTGAATTTTTAAAATAATTTAACAACAGGCCCCTTGTGCCCCTTTCTCTTACGTAACAAAATACTTCTAAAATTCATAAAGCAAGGGAAAAAAGAAAAATCCTGGATTTCTTTCCATAATTACACATACATTAATGCCTTTTTTAAGATGTTCATGGGGGGTGCCTGGGTGGCTAAGTCAGTTAAGCGTCCAACGCTTGATCTTGGCTCAGGTCATGATCTCACGGTTTGTGACATCGAGCCCTACGTGGGGCCCTGTGCAGATACTGAAGAGCCCATTGGGATTCTCTCTCTCCCTCTCTCTCTGGCCTCCCCCCTCCCCGTGCTCTTTCTCTCAAAATGAATAAATAAACTTAACAAACGAAATAAATTTTCTTTTCGAAGTGGGAAAATTTGGCTGCAAGTGGTGAAAACAGAATAAACCAAAACGAAATTTTCTACTTCTATCTGATGGGTTAGAAAGAGGCACTAAAGTGGTATATATATATATATATTTTATGGTTCATCATTTTAGGCTAGAAACATGAGCAGGTGCTTCCTGTATTAGTTTTCCGTTGCTGTGTAACAGATTAGCACAAATTTAAAGGCTTAGAACAACATGCATGTATTATCTCATAGTTTTTATGGGTCAGGAGTCTGGGTGCAGCTTAGCTGGGTCTTCTGCAAGCAGCAGTTGAAATGTTGGCTGGGGCTTTGTCTCATTCAAGGCTTGTCTGGGGCAGAATCCACTTCTCCACTCGTAATTTTGTTGGCAGCACTCAGTTCCTCGTGGCTGTAGGAAGGAGAGCTTCAGTTTTTTGCTGGCTATTGACTGGAGGTCACTCTCAACTTCTAGAGGCCGCCCATAGTTCTGTGCCACGTGACCCTCTCCATAGGGAGTTCACAATATGGCAACTTGCTCCTTCAGGGCCACCAAAAGAGAAAATCTATCAGAACCAATCTGTTAGTGAACGTGATCGTGAGAGTAGCCACCCTTCACTTTTGGCATATACCATTCATTAAAAGCAGGGCATGGGTCCTGCCTAAACTCAAGGAGAGAGGCTTATACAAACCTAGGAGCATCAGGAACCCAGGAACCAGGAATCACAAAGAGTGGGGACAGTTAGCTTACCGTCTGTCTATGATACCTCCTATATTATAAGGATTGATTTATTTGTATGCTTACTTCTTTTGGATTCTATAACTATACTAATACTGCATAGTAAGTGGTTAAGAGGTTAACTCATGTCTGGGTTCAAGTTTCAGGTTAAATATCTCCAACTTTATATGAACTCAGGTCATTTTCATAAACCTTTGTGTCTCCGTTCCCTCATCATTAAAATCAATATCTTAAGAATACCTACCTCATAGAGTTGCCGTAAGAATTAAATAATACTAATAATTTTAAAGCACTTAGTGCCTTAAATATGCTCCTGACACATATTAACTGCTTGTAATACTTAATGAATATAAAACATAAATATATAATAGGACACCTTTAAAGGTAATTTTAAAATAAATGCAAATAAATAAAGTTCTAAAGAGTTCTTCCCATACTCTGGAAATGGTTTTATATGCCTCCTATGGTCCACACACTCCACTTTGAAACCGCTGTATAAACTACCATGTAGACTATGGAATTCTGACAATAATCCCATTCATGAAGTAGAATAGACATCCATTTACATAAAATCACAGAATTCTAAAGCTGGAAGAAAGTTTTGGAACCATTTTCCCCAGCCTCTCCTGTTTTACAGATAAAGAATCAAAAATCCAGAGAGATTAAATGCTGTGCCAGAGGTTACATGGCTCCAGAGTACTGGAAGAAATAAAAGAAAGGATCTCCCTTGGATCTCAAAGAAAGGAGCCATGAGATAAAAGACAGTCATGCTTTATCCAGCCTAGAGTAAAACAATCTATATACAATTCAACACTATCAGTATGTACCAGTATGTTCCTGCAAGTATCTTGCCAGTTTGGGGGATAGCCATTTCAGATATGCCGATGTCTGACTTTTGTATTAGATTTAAAAAATCTTCCTTAGAAAACGCAGAAAACAAGTTGTGTTGAGTTGGTAGTTATGAGACATATTTGCTGGGGATAATCCCCATAAAAAAGAAGAATTAAATACTACTTAATCATAGTGGGATGATAGATAACATACTAATATTATGTGAGTCCAATGGGCATTGTCAGATGATTGGAGTCCCCCATTTAGGGTCCTACTTAATTATACTTTCTATCATGGCAGAGGCTTTGGTGCCTTTTGTTAATCAGTATCACTCTAAACCACTATGGGACATTCAGCCAATCAGACCACTCAATTACTGTGGTTGAATGTCCTGACCTCATGAATATGAATAGTGGTTGTACACAATAGCGTAGTACTTTTAATGACAATGAAACTGCCAGGAGGGATGAAAGAAAGTGTGGATTTAAAAAAATAATTAAAATTGCAAAGAGAAAAATCATAATTAGCTGTGAGGATTACATATATTTGTTAAAATGTTTCTCACTTGCCTTTTGGACAAAGAGCCAGAGTGAGTCATTTTATACTTCATTTCCTCTCGATATGGATGTCCCAATTGCTGACAGCTGGACCGATCTTGCATTTCAATAATATAAAGATCCATGTAAATATTTGGAAAACGGAAGCAGAAGGACGAGGTTCACACAGGCCCTTAAACCAAGTGTCATAAGGTTCAACTGTGGATATACAACTTGAATGGTGCCTCCTCATAGGTTGAAGTTCAAAGGCAGCACAATGCAAAGGGTGTCCGTCAAATCCTAGGAAACCAAACAACATTGTGAAGGAAGAGACCGTAGAGAACGTGTAACATTTAGTTGCCCAGTCCTCTTATTCCACCCTCGCTCCATCCAAAAAGTGCTCTGCTTTTGTTTACGGAGAGACAAAATATAGAGCAAAACGACACAGATTCAAATCATTTTAGAAAGGTAAAAGGAAATAAAGGAAGACACGGATAAGGTCAATGTGCACACGTACACGCCGTGACATTTTTCTTGGAGGGGGCTGGTGTGATCTGAATTCATTTGCAGAGTCCCAGAAGTTACAAGGACCGCATAAGACAGGCAAAGGCTTCAGGAAGACATTCACTGATGACTCTGAAAATGATCTCTCTTAGCCGTGGCACCCATCCCCACCAATGAGTCTTCTATCCATCTCTCCCCGATTGTTGCACTTGTACGATGGAAAATAGGGTGTTGTATGCTGAACTTGCGCATCTTGAAAAAGATGCCGGGCTTCGGGAAATAGGTGCGAGTCAGGTGGAAACTGCCTGAGGCACAAGCCCTTGGCAAATGAGGATCTGGCAGTCAGATTAGGTAACAACTAAATAAGGGAAAATGAGGAAGACGCCATTGGTACATGCTTCAAAAGCGAAAGATTTGAATATCAAAGGCTTAAGAAAACCCCTTGGGAGAATCAATGAAGCTCTTGAATATTTCTGCAGAAATGACCTTCTATATCTCACTATGAAAGTCAAATGTGAAAGATGTCTTACTGAGCCATTATATAATTTTATCAGAATAAAAGCACCAAATAATCAACATAAGGGCATGTTTTCTATTTGGCAGAAAGTATGTCAAATATTTGAGAAAATAAACTTTTAAAACTAAGTGTAATGTCACTGTTTTGAGATCAGATTTCTGTAATCCTCTCTACGCCTGCCCATCTTCCACCCCCACCACGACTCATCCCCCACCATGATCCTTTACTAGAGAATTCTGCTCTTTGATCTAAACGCTTCTTTTTTAGCATTAATTATTGCTAATAACAAATGCCATATATGTGCTTCTAAGAGTGGAGCCCTATCTTCCAATAGCAAAATCCAGGCGCAAAGTGCAATCAGTTGTATGATTCATAGTGTGCCTGAGATTTAAAAAAGAGTCAGCTGCTCAGGTTTGAAAAGAGACATTTACTCCTGCTACCAAGCCTGGACCCACACAAGCAGGATACCGTGAGGTGTTAAAACAAAAACAAAAACAAAAACAAAAACACAATTCTTTTTCTTGTAACAAGCACGACTATGATTTCCATGGGGTTATGTTTTCACTGTAGCTCATGAGATAAATGAATGGTTTCTCACCAGAGCCGAATTATTATGTAAGCAAGTTGTGTACCAGACTGATGTAGTTTTTGCTTCAGTGACCAGCATTTATATTTACATTTTTAAAAATTTTTTTAAAATATATCTTATTGTCGAGTGAGCTAACATACAGTGCATATGTTGTGCTCTTGGCTTCAGGAGTAGATTCCCATGATTCCCCCGCTCACATACAACACCCAGTGCTCATAAGGAAACCATCCAAACCTTAGAGGAGGAAACAGACAACAACCTCTTTGACTGCAGCCACAGCAACTTCTTACTTGACATGTCTCTGAAGGCAAGGGAAATAAAAGCAAAAATGAACCATTGGGACCTCAATGACCAATGTTTAGATAATCTTGTTTAATCCCAGAATGGAATTTAAGACTTTGTAAAGCAGTGTTTCCCAGAATGCGTTCCAGGAGCATTACTTCCAAAAGCTTCTCTGGGACAAAATGGGGGTGGGGGAAACGGTCCATAATCAAACGAGTCTGAAAAAGAACAGATGGTATTCTTAGAGATTCCCTGAGCATGTGATGCTGCTAGGAATTTGGGTAAATGGCTGTGGCATGGTTTCAACACCCCAGACTCTAGAGCTCAAGTGTCTGGGCTTTCCACTGGCTTTTCCACTTACCAGCTGTGAAGCATACTCTCCCCACCTCGGTCCTCATCTGCAAAATGGGAATAAAAATAACAGTACCTTCTTCATGGGGTTGCTATTTGGCTTAATTTTTTCATGCACGATGCCTGACACCAACAGCTGCTGCATAAGTAACAACTATAGATTTGTCCCGAAGAGTAGCTAGCTCAACATTATTGAATTCTGTATTCCATGGCATATTTGATTACAGGAGCCTCCTTTCGTCCTTATAAAAAGCTATTAACGACTTATAACAGCTACTAACATGCTGAAAATTCCCGACTCTAGTTTTCAAATAGATGTGCATATCGCAATCACTTGTAAAACTTTTTTTAAAAAGAAAAGACCCACCCTCCACCACCTCAAACCGAGATACTGATTCAATAATGTGCAATGGACATAATTATCTGAATTGGAGAAAGTTTCCTAGGTGAGCCTGAAATGGTTCTTAACCACTGTTGGGAGCAGTGGTTTTCAAGGTGTTCTTGCATCAGCATTACTGGGACTTGTTACAAACGCAAACTCTTGGTCCATGCTCCAGACCTAACAAGATTAGAAACTCTGTCATGGGGACTGACGATCACCTCTGAGTGGTTCTCTTTAAGAGCCAATGATAAGGGGGGAATGAGTAGAACTGACTGCCTTCAATCATTTTTCCATATGTTGAACTTCTTTCTGCTGATTTCAGAAAGATGTGATAAATTTCAGGTAGATTTCAGTGAGTCCTGATGGTATCCCCCTGAAAAGAAGGGTAGTTTTTCCATCTTGCCGATTAAATTCAGAGCCAATGGCTTTAGAACTCAGTTGAGCTTGGATCAAAATTAGCATTGTCCCTATAAGGACCTGCGTCTAAACAGAAGGTCACCTGGGGAGGTTTTGCACATTGTCAGCTTAGCCAGACTGGAACCCTTTTCTGGTATGGCTCTGGGTCAAGGCAGGCCACAAGAAAAACATGCCTAAGGTTGAGAAAATAGATGTGAAGTAGCAGCCATCACTCTCTGAAGGTCCACGTAGGGTGTCAGGTGCTGTTAAAGCCCCTGGATGTTGTAACGTATGTTGGCCCGCCTTGCTGGCAGAGGCCAGGAGCTAGTCGCATAGCTGTTGTGTCCCAGAATCTCCTCCTAAGCTTCTCCAGGCCTGGGCCAGTCGTGTGTGTAGCTCCTTGGTGAAGGTCTCAAGCTTCTTTTACCGGTCATCCACATCGCTGGGGTTAAAGATGGAGGTTCCAGTTTATTTCCACTCTCCTCTGCTTGACGGTCACTCTTTTTCCTCTTTGCCTGCCCTGCTGACCTGTGGTCACCCGAGCCCCCTCTAACTCAATTCAGAGACGGTTGCCATTCATATACCCCTTGAGCCGTCCCTTCACGGTTGTTGGTTAGCATCTTGTCCTTGGTCCCCCAACAGCCCCATTCCAGAACGTGTGCTTCCTGCCTGACATCAGAACTGCAATGCAGAAGTGTGTGCTGTGTGTGTACTGGTGTGCATTCTCTTGTGTAGAGGGTCCACACAACTCTAAGCAAAGAATTGTGTATCCTAAAAAGAGTTGCAACGAGATGAGCTATCTATAAACTTCCCTAAAGGCAGAAAGTTTATTCCTCCCTAGAGCAGGAGGGATAAATGGCTTCTGGCCCTATTGGTGGACTTGACAGTAACCCTGAGCTACGGTGCATGTTTACAATATGCCAGGGCTTACGCTAAATGCTTTGCAAGGATCTCCATTTAATCCCCACAATACTATCAGACTGACACATTCATCCCCCTCATTTCACAGGTGCCGAAACTGAGGCTCAGGAAGCTTCCATTGCTGACCAGCCTCTTGCATTTTTAAGAAGTCTTTGTGAGGTTTTGTCCCAACCAGATGAGCAGAGAAGAGTTCTGACTCACAGGAAACCACACTGCCTCAACTCCGTGTTCATTAAATAAACTTACCATGATTTGCCCATTCTTAGACTTTTTTTTCCTTATGACAATAGTAAAATATTTATTGGAAGGAAATTGGACAATTCAGACAAGTGTAAAGAAGTAAATAAAATCACCCAGAGTCCCATCAATTAGGTAATTTATGTAAAAATGGCTTCCTACTTCTTCTATAAAGATAAAATCCATTTTTATAGGTTTTCTGCTCCTACCACTTTTCATTTTAAATACATGTCTGTTCCTATTAAACATAAGATGATTTCAGCTTAAGTTTTATGTAAGAATGGACTCTGGTGTGAATAGAACTGTCTAACATTTGAAATGCAGTCGTTTTGTTAATGGTTAACATGCCAAGAAAAGAGCTTAAGACACAATAAAAAAAAATGGCGGTGGTGGAATTTGCCTTTAATGGCCTCTGATCAGTTTTTACTTGCGTTCTGAAAAAAAAAAATCTTTTATACTCTTTTATGGAGATGCCACGAAGTCACTGCGATCAAGATTTACTGTTGTTAATATGCCCTTCAGTAATGCTAAATTCAAGTATGAAAGGCTTATGAGGCTCCTTCTGACATAAAACTCCGTGGGTTCCTGGACTCACCGTCATAAATGGTTCCTTTATGGGAGGAACTAACCAACAGGTCAGAGAGTGGCAACAAAGGGCAGGAAAAGATTTTTTTTTTTTTGGCACTTCTTTGTGTTTTCAAGTGATATAAAGATAAGTGGGTTCTAAGGGTATAGATCATCATTCATTGTGAGTTTCCACCTCTTAATATATAATCTTGCGAATGATGAACTCTGCGGTGTCATTGTGGCACTGTGCAATTATCTAATAGAAAAGCGAGAGCCGTTCTGCATTTTTTGAGTAGCACTCATCGGGTCAATTAATTAAATGAGTGCAGTGCCTTCGAGTGAGAGATTCAGGTCCAAGCCAGGCTGTCTCATGACATCAGACTATAAGAAGCTAAAAAATGAAAGGAGACTGGGGGAAAGAAAAGGGAGGCCATTTTAAAGAAACTATTAAGATTATTCCACTTACATGAGGCACCTACAATTGCCAAACTCACAGAAGCAGAGAATACGATGATGGTCGCCAGGAGATGCGAGGAGGGGGAAATGGGGAGTTGTTCAATGGGTATAAAGCTATAGTTACAAAGATCAGGATGTTCTAGAGCTAAGGTCTCCAACATAAAGCCTATAGTGAACAATATGGTGCTGTGCACTTAAAAACTTAAGAGAGTAGATCTCATGCCAAATGGCCTTAACACACACACACACACACACACACACACACACACTCGCACACACACAACAAAAGGACACCAGAAAGTTTTTTTTGGGGGGGGGGGGTG
This sequence comes from Leopardus geoffroyi, assembly GCF_018350155.1. Classification (NCBI taxonomy): domain Eukaryota; kingdom Metazoa; phylum Chordata; class Mammalia; order Carnivora; family Felidae; genus Leopardus; species Leopardus geoffroyi. The sequence goes on along the minus strand of NC_059328.1, from coordinate 205,818,254 downwards.
ATGGATATGCCTATTACCTTGTTTGTGAAGATGGGATCACAGGTGTATGCATGTCCAAACTTATCAAAATATAAGCATTAAATATGTGCAACTTTTTGTATATTAAGTATACCTCAATAAAGTTGAAAAAAAGACCGAGAATTCTTATTCTCTGCACCCAGAGATAAGAGTCATGTTACGCCCATATCGGTTTGGCCGGTATGAATCCTTGAAACCCCTTCCTCACTACCATGTAGTTACTTTTTGAGCATCTCTCCGTTCAAGCTGACTTGGATCGTAGCGTCTGTATACAGTTGACCCTTGCACAACCCAGGGGTCGGGGGTGCCGACTCCTGTACAGCCAACAATCTGCTGTAACTTTCAACTTCCCATAATCTGAACTACTGCTAATAGTCTACTGTCGACCGGAAGCCTTACCAGTAACATAAACAGTCAACTAACATACTTTGAATGTTATACGTCTTCCGTGTGGTATTCTTACCATAAAGCAAACCAGAGAAGAGAAAACGTCAATTAAAATACCATAAGAAGCAGCAAATACTACTTCAGTACTGTTCTGCATTTATTGAAAAAAGCCTGAGTATAAGTGGACCCGCACAGCTCAAACCCATGTTGCTCAAGGGTCAACTGGTACTCTGAAAATAGAGCACTGTGAGTGTATATACAGTCTTCTTACCGATTTGGATTTCATGACACTGAAAGAGATACCTAGTTTTTTCTAGGTACTTCGCTCTTAGTGTAAGCTTCCTGTTTATGGGAAGTTCATCTGCGGCTATGATATTTGATGCTATAACAGGGAATTGATTTAGAGAATCCAGTGCACACGTAATCTTCACCAAGCCAAGAAGCAGGAAGAGAAAACCCTGTATTAAAACAATGGGGCAAAACCCTTAAAGAGCATAATTTCAGGCCAAACACAAGAAAATATGATTCAAAGAAATTAGAAAAGCCAGATACAATTAGATTGCATATTATTAACCCACATCCCCTCGGGAGGCCTTCGTACCACATGAGACCCATCAATTGAACGGACCCTAAGAGTCGGAAACCCGTACTGGTTCTGCACGTATTTGCTCCTCACCACCTCTGCCTCCAAGACTGTTTTCTTCTTGAGCTCTTCGTCTTTCTCATTATACCTTCCTCGAAGTAACATCTTGTCCCACAACCAACAGCAATAACAAAATCATTCGCAAAGACTGTTCTGTTTAGGAACATTTACTAAACATTCGAAAGGGTAGCATGAAGGCATTATATTTTCTGCCCCTAAACTCTGCACCTTGTTTCTTGTTCCACCTCTCCTCTTTGTCCCCTCCCCTCCCCTCCCCTCCCCTTCCCTCCCCTCCTCCCTTCCCTCCCCTTCCCTTTTCTTCTCTTCCCTTCCCTTCCCTTCCCTTCCCTTCCCTTCCCTTCCCTTCCCTTTTCTTCCCTTCTCTTCTCTTCCCTTCTCTTCCCTTCCCTTCTCTTCTCCTCTCTTCTCTTCTCTTCTCTCTTCTTCTCTTCTCTTCTCTTCCCTTCCCTTTTCTTCCTTTCTCTTCTCTTCCCTTCTCTTCCCTTCCCTTCCCTTCCCTTCCCTTCCCTTCTCTTCTTCTCTTCTCTTCTCTTCTCTTCTCTTCTCTTCTCTTCTCCCCCCTTGGATGCTCAGTCTATTATGGGGAACACTTTTCCTGCCCTTTCAAAAACTTTGGCACACTGACACCAATGCCTCACATAGGGCAGCAAGTGGAAGGTAGAATAAAAGGGAAGGAAAGAGGCCCACCTTCTACCTTGTGTCCCTATCAACGCATTTTTCAAATGGGCCAGTTTTCTCTTAAAGATCATTTTTTATCGAGGCATATTTTATAGTCTATAAAATGCATCCATCTTAAGTACACAGTGTGATGAATTTTGACGACTTTATCTGATGGTGCTTGAGTAACCATCACACGGTTACTCAGCATGTATCAGTAGCTTGTTCCTTTTTATTATTAAATAGAATTCCATGGGGTGGATACGTTATCCATTCTGCACTTGGACATTCAGGTTGTTTCCAGGGTTTTGTTCTGATGAACAAGCTGATCTGAACCTTTTTGAACAACCCCTTTTGTAGACGTGGTTTTACTTCTCTTGGGTCCACCAAGGGTATAATTGTTAGGTTATGGGGTCAGTATAAACTTAACTTTATAAGAAACTGCCCAGCAAGGTTTCAGAAGAGTTTCAGCACTTTATGCTCACACCAGCAATCTAAGAGAGGCTAAGGGTTGCATATCCTCATGAGCACTTGGCATCGCAGTCTTTTTGATTCTGGTTATTTTAGTGGTGGGTGTAGAGTTGTTGCCCACTGTGGTTTGTGGAGAAATGTTGATGCTAGCTCTTCAGGTAGTCAAAATTTCTCCACCTTGTTACAAAAACCATACCTGAAGTGTTGCTAATCACTGCTTGATGTAATCCCATTATCTCCAGTTTTTTTTTTTTTAATTTTTTTTTTCAACGTTTATTTATTTTTGAGACAGAGAGAGACAGAGCATGAACAAGGGAGGGGCAGAGAGAGAGGGAGACACAGAATCGGAAACAGGCTCCAGGCTCTGAGCCATCAGCCCAGAGCCCGACGCAGGGCTCGAACTCACGGACCGCGAGATCGTGACCTGGCTGAAGTCGGACGCTTAACCGACTGCGCCACCCAGGCGCCCTTATCTCCAGTTTTGTAAGCAAGTAATTCACCCCGGAATTTGCTTTTTCTCTGGAGTACATCAGTGTTTTTGTTCATGGTTCTTCAGTCACTAGTTACTTTTGAAACCAAAAGCCCCGCCTATACTTTTCCCTTCCTCCAACAATGTTCAGCAGCTTATTTAAAAATATATATATTTTTATAAAATCATTCTCTTGTAGAGACATGTATGAAAATATCAATGAAATTGGATGATAAACGGAATTTGTTTCAAAAATAACGTAAAGTGGGAGAATGCTGCGTAGTGGTTAGGATATAGATAAAACAAAAGAAAACATAAATTCCTACTTGTGAATATGGGTTTTGGGTACACGAGGTTCTCCTTTTATATATATTTGAATATGACTTCATGAAAGTTAAAACATGTCTTGAATTTTTTGTTGATCTCTGCTCCACCTTATTTCATCAGTAATTTGTGGTGGCTAATAAGCTATTGTCATAAGATGGGAAACTACAAGCAGATAAAAACCATGGATCACTAAAAACAAATAGAAGGGCAAACACAGAATTGAATGGACAACTGTGGCTGGAAGTGGCAGGAAGATGCAGTGAGGGACGATGGGCTACGTTACAAAGTAAATGAGCAAGAGGGGATACAGGTGAATAGCTTCCACAGGCTCTCGCCAGCCAGCGGTGGGGGGGACATTGTCTTGGGACTTGGGAAAGAGCCCTGGAAGAGGGGGATTGGAATTGGGGTAAGGAAGGGCAGCGGGGCGTGGAATTGGAATCAGAATGCAAGAAACGCAGAACCTAGAGTCTTACATCATGGATGTTGGGACACAACACGGGCTCCTATCTTCCTGGTGGATAAAGCCCAGGATGAAATACGATCAGTCACATAATTTTCCATTTCACATGAGGGAAAAATCTATCTGGTCTCTAGAGGAAGAACAGTTTTTCCTAACACATAGTACTGAATATATATATATATATATATATATATATATATATATATATAGTTTTTTAACATGGGAATTGGCCTCAGGGATGCTGAGAGCTGGTTTAGCCAATGTGGAAAAACATTTTGAGCCCTCCAGCAAGGGCAGATGGAGAAAAGACAAAAACAAAACCCGGAGATTCCCACGGCATATGCGTGCCTCTGAAACACCAGGGGCCTGGCTCCCCCAGGCCTCTGGCCAGTAATGTACCTAGGTCTCTTCACTACCCACTTGGGGTCCTGACTGGCTCTCAGTGAGTAAGAAGGAACACTTTTTCTTCCCCTTACCCCTGTTCTCTCTGCAACTCTTTATTCTTATATTCTTGTCTGTGAAAAGTCAAAAGAAGAAAAATAGCTGATAATTTTGTGCCTGGCTGAAAGGAATGTCTTCTCTCTCTTTGATTAATTGATCAGGCTCCTCTCCCATTAAGAATATACCTTCCCGGGGCGCCCGGGTGGCTCAGTCGGTTAAGTGTCCGACTCCGGCCCAGGTCATGATCTCAAAGCTTGTAAGTTTGAGCCCCACATCGGGCTCTGTGCTGACAGCTCAGAGCCTGGAGCCTCTTCAGATTCTGTGTCTCCCTCTCTCTCTGCTCCTCCCCTGCTCACGCTCTGTCTCTCTTTCTTTCTCAAAAAGAAATAAACCTTGAAAAACATTAAAAAAAAAAAAAAAGAATATACCTTCCTCAGTGGCCTTTAATGATTAATTTGAGTGAATGGAGAATTTAGATCTTTCTGGGTCTTTAGAAACCTCCTGTTTAATTTCTTCACTTCACAGATGAGGAAACTGAGGCCCAGAGAGGTTGAGTGATTTTGCCCAAAGCTTCTAGCTGGCTACGGCTGACCCAGTCTCCTGGGTCCCAGGCTCAGGCTTGTCCCTGTGAAGAGACAAGCAGCCCCTCATCATTGCTTGCGGGTTCCCTGCAGGTTTAACCCCCTTGGTCGTGAAATACAGATGTTCTTTTTTTTGTTTTTAATTTTTTCCAACATGTATTTATTTTTGAGAGGCAGAGAGAGGCAGAGCATGAGCAGGGGAGGGGGAGAGAGAGAGAGAGAGAGATACAGAATCTGAAGCAGGCTCCAGGCTCAGAGCTGTTTGTTAGCACAGAGCCCAATGCGGGGCTCGAACTCACAAACTGCCAGACCATGACCCGGGCCGAAGTCAGACACTCAACCGACTGAGCCACCAGGCACCCCCAGATGCTCTTCTTTTTAAAGAGATTTGTTGTCTTTCACAGACCTTCACTTGCGTAAACACTTTCAAAGAGTTTGCAAAGCTGGGTAGAAAAACGATTGTAGCTCAAGCTTTGGCAGAAGCATTTGCTGTTTTCCATCTCTCCTCTGCGATTCCAGGGGCGAATTTCTTCACACAACACGTGTCTTGGACTCTCTTACCTTTTTAAAAAACAAGGACACCCATCAAATTCACTGAATGGTGATGCTAAAACTGCTGGTCCCATCGCAGCGTCCCAGGCTTGCGGCCCTCATCAGGACATCACCCGGGAGAGGAGAGCATCTGCCAGGAGCAGAGAGAAGGGTGGCCGTGTTCTGCGTGCTGTGTGGAAGCTGCTGCAGTCCAGAAGGCCTGTGTATGGACTGAAATGTCCACAGGGTCCAGCCGGAAGCTTGGTGCTCATGCAGATTTCCAGCCCCCTGCTGTAGACTTTCTAACCAAGGTGGGGAGACGCAAAGGAAGGGTTCTGGGGAGAAGTCTCTGAATTTGCATTTCCAGGAGGCATGGGAGGAGACCCCGTTCCGGGAGTAAACCTGGCTTCAATATTCCATCTATAGAAACAGGGAGGATGAGAGTACTTTCCTCACAGGAAATAATGTGAACCTGCCCTAGTATTTCTACATCAGGCACTCTTCCAGGGGCTTTGCATGGCTTAATCAACAATCCAACGGGCTCCATATCATCTCTGCTTTACAGATAAAGAAACCGAGGCACAGAAAAGCTTTTTTAAGAAAGCTTGCTCGAGGCCATGCAGCTAGAAAGCCGCCTTGGTGGAACTGAGGGTAAGTAGTTTGAGCTGAGTCTTAGATTTAACCACCACTTTAAACCTTATCTTAATGTGTTACCAGCTGTAGTTGGGTCCTGCTTTCCGAGCAAAAATGTGTGCAAAACAAAATTCAGACTCACAAAAACATAGAGCTGGGTTTTATTTCCTTTACTGACACAGTTTTTATGATAATCTGGAAAGGGTCAACGCAAATATTAGTAGTAAAATAACAGTCTTATTTTTATTTACTCTGATGAAGAATATATCAAATATTTATTTCTGAAATACTATAGTTAGGCTTTCACAAAAGAAATACATGGGATCGATCCCTAATAGAGGAATGACTCTTTTTTCCTCACTGAAAATTCTCACCCTAGATATTTAAAACATTCATTCGGAATCCCGTAACTTAAGATATAATCGCCAGTCAAGTTATGGATAGTCCTGGGAAGCTGAATGGGTGGCCATCAACCCTTTGTATGTATAGACTTAATACCCTCTTGGTTTTGGTAATTTGGAAGAAGGGTCAGAGGCCTGGAGAACTTGTCAGTTTGCTGTGATAAAAATAATAGGCTTATTTAGAATAAAAATTAAAATTACAGTTGGGCGTATTTAGAACAGTGCCTCACTATTTCAACACACACTGATTGACCTACATTGTGCCAGGCCCGGAGGGTATAGCAGAGACCAAAGCAGACATAGTCTCTGCCCTCTTGGGATTTACATTTAGGACTAGGGATTAGCACTAAACAAATAATCACAGAAATGACTTTGAATATGGAAGTGTTAGCAAGGCAAAGTAGATGGTGCTAGAAGGTCATATGGCAGAAGCTAGTTTAAATTGAGAAGGGATCATCGTGGAAGAGGTAAGTGTTTACCAGGAGTTGCAAAGGTCAATGTTTTGTGATGTAAGGAAGGTGTGGGACACGGGAGACTCTTACTGGAAGAGTGACTCAGAAGCAAGTCCCAAAGCCATGCAGGAAATTCTACACTTGCAAAGGTAGGGATTCAACAAGGTCTCCCGAGCATACCCTCGCGAAAAAAGGCATGTGTCTACCATATATAACCAAGTATGCACTGCGATATCAAGAACAGTCACCTGGCTTTGTGAGAAACTAATAAAGGACTGCAATTTCGCTCTTTGAAGCACCTTAGGACCTGCAATGAAGGAGCCAAATACATTTCGAAACAAATGAAGCCCGGACGCTTGAATTGAGCAGAATACCGCCCTCCAATAGCTTCAGAATTAAGACGTCCATATTCCTTCAAAACCTCCCCCAAATTGCCCCCTTCCGATTATCATGGGAAAAAATAGCAAAATGATTTGGGGTTGGCAAGTACGCTTTCTTAGAACCGTCCGGCGTGCTCTCCTGTCCTGCTCCTTCCACCTGTCCAGGTAATTACTGCTATTGACGTGTGTGGATCCTTTCAGAATTCCTAGGTGTATGCAAGAAAATACGGAGATATTCCCGCTCACGTGTACCCACAAGAGATCCTGTTATACAAACGGTCCCGCACGTTGCTTTTTTGGCTCTTATCAGTCTGTTTTGGAGATCGATTTCATTCTTTACCTATTTGCACTCTTCTCCACAGCCTCAAACCAGTCCATTTTATGAATCTAATGTATTTTATCAGTACTCTCTTGATGGGCGTTCATATTGTTTCAGTTCTTTGGCTATTGCAACCATGGCACATGAATTACCTTAAAACTATCCATTAGTCTGCATGAGTGTATCTAGAGCATAAACCCTGTGAGGCTTAGGCACTGTCTACTTTTTCTAGATATTGCCAAATATCTCTGTGGTTCCGTTTGTTTGCCCGCAATTTTCCAACCAAGTGTTCCTTTAAACTTTTGGAATTTTGTTACCGTGATGGGTGAAAAAAAAAATGGTATCCAGTATAGGTTTGCTTCGTTCTTATTTTATCTTTAGTGAATTCAGGCAACCATTCACATGTTTAAGAACCTCTTTTATTTTTATTTTACTTTATTTTTTTGGCCAGGTCATAGAATATTCCATGTTGAATGAAATCACTGGTCTTTTTTTTATAAAATCAAGGTTTTGTTTTGTAACATCTGCAAAATTAAGCAGCCTCTATGATGTTGTTCTTATCCTTCCATAACTCTAAGCAACTGGGCTAACTTGCCTAAGCAAACTGCTTAAAATAACTCAAACTAAAAACAAGACCATTATGGAAATGAAGATAAACAATTCTCCAACTTGACATAAAATTCTTTTCGAGTTTTTAAATCAATTTGAACCGTGCCTCCTCTTTTGTGGTCACGGGCTTTTTAGAGCACAGCTTGAAGAGAGAAAAACGTATTTAACGCATTTAAAGATTTTTTTTTTTTAAACCGGAAAACTAGAAAAAGAAAGAGAGGCACTTTTGTACTCAATCTCTATTGTATAACTTGGATAACAATTGATCATCTGAGTGTAATCAACACGTCATTTCCATCCCAGTTATGCTCAATGAAGGATTTGTTAAATGAATATGAAGTTCACACAGGATTAAATGAGTGACTGATCTTTACGGGGGTGATTATGTTGTGTAAGTATCTGGACATTTGCCTATTTATTGTCTTGACTTTAATCTAGCCAGGAGTACGGATTCTTAAAGTAAATGCACTATAAAAACCAGTTAGTCCTCATTTAATATATGATAAAAGTACAGACTTGTTCTCTTTCTTTACAGGCATGACTACTTTTTGTCTGTGATATATAAGACTTTGTTAGCAAAGTCAAGATTCTCCAGCTATTGAAAGGCTGATTTCAGCACCCCCTGGAAAGCATTCTTATTATCTCCTAACAGATTCCTCCTTTGGCCACTTTGACTTTCCCAGACATCCAATGCAAGTGCTCACAGTCTAACTTGGAAGCCCCAACTAATGGATAGATGTGTCTGTGGGGAAGCTTGGTTAACTCCCATCCATTGCCATCGACCTTGCCCGGCACAGCCCCCTGTATACACTCGAAGCACAATGGCTTTGCTTATCAGATTAATCAACAGATACTCTATCTTCAATCTTGATGCTTACAACTTTTCAGTTGTTTTATAGAATAGGTTTTCAGACTGTGGAGATTTTAGAGACAGCTATTGTAAAAATTGCTGCTACATCTGCCCTTTACCTCTCTTTAGGCTTTTCACCAGCCATCCATGAATTCTCAGAGATAATGAACTGTGGTTCTGTGCGTTCAATTCCTTAAGTGCCCCATGACGTATCGTCAAGGCTCATAGAGATGATGGCTACATCCAATTTACTTACAGAATCTTCCTATTTTATGGTGGCTTTTGATTCTCCAATCACAAGTGCCTCTTATTTTATATCATATGTGACCCTCTTTATTTAAAAAAAAGTCTATTAAAAAAAGCCTCCTAAATTATTGAGAATAGTCTGTCTTCTCAATGTTGTTGATTTAGAGACATTTAAAATGGGTAAAGCACACAGTCATAAATACCCTCTGATTTGTTATACAAAGATAATAGAGGACGTTAAAAAGTTCAGTTGAACCCAAGCAGCTCATTACCATGTGTTGATGATAATGTCTATGTCTATGAAGAGATCTTGGGTTTTGAAAGCACAATGACCACCAGGAAAAAGCAGTCTGCCCCCTCCCCATCCCCTATACTCCCTTCTTTTCTTTTTATCTATTTTACACCCTATACCCAGAGAGCCCACTGCTGTTTCATTTACAGGGCCACTATAATTTTTCTTGACATGGCAATTACTTTTTAATCTGGTTAGCATAGACTGTAATGGAACCAAGTTGTAAAACATCCTTTCTTGTTATTCTTTTGTTTTGCTTTTAATTTATTGCCTTGATTTCAATCCCTTTTATAAACCCATTAAAACTCAATTACTCACTTTGAAGTCAATCACTAATCAATTCCATTTATTTTGGTATTAAGGGGAGTAGGGAGAGTAGTTACCCAGTATGTCTCAATTTCAATAAATTTTGTGAGAAAAATCAGATTATTTTAGGGTTTGCTATCGAGGCAGAGGGAGAATTCTACGCAAATAAAGAGAGAAGAGGCAAAATCCATAACCTGGTTGATGTTGTAGGAGGTAGAAAAAATAAGGTATGTGCAGTATCTGAAACGGACACTGACTTCATGAATTTAAATTGATTAGTGAAGATAAATGAGGAACTGTCACTCTCTTACTGGCTGGGGTCTCCTTTATGAAACTGAATCTAGGAGCTCAAAGCTAGGAAGAACATATTTTAATAACAGTTCACAATTTTAAAAATGCATATGCACACATGAATTTCTTCATTTTTTCTTCAGTGTGACTTTTGAGATACGTAAGGGAAGGCATTAGTTTTTCCACTGTGTAGGTGATGGTATGAAGGCCCAGAAGAGATTCAAGCAATTTGCTTAACGTCTCATAGCTTGCAAATGGAAGACTGAGGAAAGTCCTAGATTTTGGTGCTTTGGTATATTTTACGCCATGCCATTCTGAACAGTGGAGTTTCCAGGGCTTGGAGCTATGTGCTTTACTTACAAACGGTGGCTCTCAAGATTGCTAAATGTATTTTTCCTATTAGATCGGATTCTATGAAGGCACATGGGAATTCTATGACTATTCGGTTGTTGACAGTGGTGTACTAGTAAATCATTCTCAAAAAACAAAACAAGGGGCGCCCGGGTGGCGCAGTCGGTTAAGCGTCCGACTTCAGCCAGGTCACGATCTCGCAGTCCGTGAGTTCGAGCCCCGCGTCAGGCTCTGGGCTGATGGCTCAGAGCCTGGAGCCTGTTTCCGATTCTGTGTCTCCCTCTCTCTCTGCCCCTCCCCCGTTCATGCTCTGTCTCTCTCTGTCCCAAAAATAAATAAATGTTGAAAAAAAAATTAAAAAAAAAAAACACACACAAAACAAAAAACGACAAAAAACAAAACAAAACCCAAACCTTGACTTGTAATATTTGCTGAGGGCACCTGCGTGGCTCAGTTGGTTAAATACCCAACTCTTGATTTCAGCTCGGGTCATCGCAGGGTTGTGGGATCGAGCCTTATGTCAGGGTTTGAACTGAGTGTGGAGCCTGCTTGAGATCTCCCCCCACCATCCCTCACTCTGCCCCTCTACCCTGCTCATGCTCATGTGTGCGCGTGCTCTCTCGCTCTCTCTCTCTCATAAATAAATAAGTGTAATATTTGCTAGTCTCTGTGGTGTGAATACTATCACTGTGATTGGTTTCAAGCTTACCCAAAAGATGTCACTGAACTCAAAGTTGGGGAACACACCCACACCCACGTGGTTTTTCTAAACCCATGTAAGCTAGCTCAACACGACACCTTGCCATTTCACTGTTACAAACGAGGCTACTCTGTCCCATAACGGCAGGTTCTACTGCTCTCAGGACAAGATGCATTATTTCACGAAATGTGGCACATATACGCAAAGTGTCAAATTTGGTCATTCAGCAAATATTTAAAGACTATCTATGACGTACAAGCTTCTACGTTGAGCACTGTGTTTGGAAAAAGGAGTAAGTAGGAACTGGTCTGCTTCCAAGAGTTGCACAATCTAGTGAAGGTAAGAGGGATGTACACAATCAGCAGTAATTCAGGAAAAAGTCTACCACACGGGATGATGGAGTCCATCACAATAGTGTGTCAGTGCCTTCTTCGGAGGAGAATTGGTGAAGAGACAATCTATAGAAAAGTTAGTAGTTGCACTGAGAATTTAAAAATAAGCAGTTCTGCAACAAAGTTGAGAGAGTAAAGAGAATTTCCTGGCTTGAAGGGCGCGTAAAAGCAAAGGACAAGTTGTAAACATGTTCCGTTTGTACAAACGGTGGGTTAGACAAAACCATGAACAAGGAAATTAGCCTCAAGGGACCATCTTAGGATGGTGTTTCTCAGATTGTGGTCTGAGCCAACTAGCATGTGAATCACCTAGCAAATTTGTTAAAAGTGTATATATCTCAGGAACACATCCCAGGTCACATTCAGAACCTCTCTGGTTCACTCTACATAGAAAAGTTTGAGGACCAGTGTATCCAGAATAAAAAAAAAAAAAATCAAAAGAATTTGAGTAAGAAAATGTTATTTTAGAGAAAAAAGATTCTGTGAGTGTATGGAATCTACGTAGATGAAAGAACATACTGGAATCCGGAAGACAGGCTGGATTAGGCAAGAGGTAAAGAGGGTTGAAACTAGCATGGAGGCCAGCGAAATAAAAAGAATCATTTAGATTGGAAAACTATTTCAGAGTTGGGTTCTCAACTTGAGTCCCTAGACACCTAGAGAGTACCCATATGGGACTTGTGGGGTCCGTTTATCCTAAAAATGTCCTATGAAATTTTGTACACTTGGGTGCATTATCCTATGGAGAGGGTTCATGCTTTCACAAATTCCCAAAAGGGTCTATAAATGACAGAAAGGTGGAAATCATTGTTTTAAAGGAAAAAAAAACAGGCAGTGAAAGAGGTTTGATTAACTGGGTTGGAGGATAGGGAGGCTAAAAGATTGGGGGGAAAAAACAATAAAAAGTCTAATACGTCTCATTTTTCAGTTGGGAGATTTCAGCTGAGAGATTGATGATATTATTAATCAAAATAAGGGCAATGAGAAGAGTGAGCTTTGTTGAAAAATAAAGCAAGTTCTCTTTTATACAGAACAAACTTGGATATTTGCACTTCATCGATATAAAGATGCCCTTCAGGCTCGTAGAGATATCATAGGACACAGTGACAAATAATAATATTTTATTCAGTGCTAAATATTTATTGGGTGCTAAATATTTTATCAGGTGCTTGCTAAGCCCTTTATATACATTCTTATTTAATTCTTACAACAACCAATTAGTTATTATTATTCTAATTTTATAGAAGAATCACGGTTCAGAATATTAAGTGAATTTGCTAAGGTCATAAATCTGGTAAAAACCTTGATGGTCTCTTCCCAACTGGCTCCAGAGATGACATTCTGAGCTTTTCTCCTATGGCTGCCACCTGGGTATTCAGTAGGTGAAAATCAGGTCTATTTGAGCAAAGGGATAGTACATTTGTATGGGGATGAAGCTTAGCTACACTGTCTACAGACTGGATTGTGTCCACACATTTAAGAACACTTTTCTCCATGACTAAATAAGAAAGAGACCATTGCTATGGCAAGAGATGCTGGTGAGAATATCATTAATCTACATGGGAATTATCCTAATTCTCCCAATTCTCTTGGAATCAATCTCTGCACCAAACCCAATACTCTTTCTCTACACTATTCTCTTCTGCTCATATTTTTGTTACTATTAGGAAAGTCATTAATTTGATTTGAAAGTCCATAAATTAAAACTCAACTGCAGTCAACGTATTCCTTTAAAAGGTTCTATATGAGATTGTTTGAGCCATGTGATAGACATGCAATTTGAGCATAACATTCAAAATAAGAAATTAGTAGAAGCATGTAAATATGTAAATGACCTGTGATATGTGTAAGGCAATATTTAATGCCAAAGTAATTTTTCACTGCTTTCTATGGCGTTAGAGGTCAGAGAAGGGTGGTTCCAAGCATTTTATTCCCACTTCTTTAGTTAGATGGATTCCTTGGCTTAGAGTGAAAAGAATCAAGATAAAGCACAGTAGGACTCTGATTGTATGTTAACTTACTTTCTGGTTACCTAGCTCTGTCCTGTTGGGGTTGAGGGCAGAGAAAAGTTCTTGGTAGGAAAGGGGAGAGCTGAGAGCAGTCATTGGAAAGGAAGAGGAAGCCTGTCTGAGTTGCAGGGCACAATGCAAAAGAGTATTTCACATTAGTGGTTAGGAATGAGAAATATGTAGAAGGTGGAAGAAGGCTGTGTCAGGACAGAGCAAGGGAGAGGTCTGGGGTCCCTATACCATCAACAGTAAGTGTTATAAGAACACAGAGCAACAGGCACGGAGTTCTACATTTTCCTCTTTATTGATTTTATTTCTCAAAAAATATATACACTGACATTGCTGTGCTAAAACAAAAAATGCAATAAATCAGGCCCTTCGTCAAATCAATAACTTTTCATATTTGAAAGGACTTCTTCAGAAATACCATTTAGTCTCCTACCCAGCTTGGACAGAGTGAGAGCTAGTTTTTGTTTTTGATGTTGTGTTTCCAGTCCAGATTCTCTTTAGGGAAAACCTACAGGGAGTCTCTTCTGGGGAAAGAGACAGGAGGTCCTTCCTAAATCTCTGGAAGACTTCCTTCTACGGGTTATAACTGTCCCACTTCCGGCCTTGGAATCACCTTCAACAATGCCTGCTCCCCAAATCCTCAGTCACCACACCTTTTAAAGGGCTCCCCAATTTGGCTTTGTCTTCCTCCCTCCTCTTCAATGGCGATGAATGCAAGTCCCTGTTGCTGAGTACCTATTTCTCTAACTTTCCCCCAAACTGTGCCCTGCTTAATCAGTTTTGCACACCGAGGCTGCTTTCGTCGTGAACTCCCCCTCCCAAGACCCTACAAGAAACTCTATGGCTTGTGGCCGCAAGCCCAAATTCTTCTGTTGAGTTGTCAAGGTCCTTCATTCTGTTCCCATGACACTTCACCCATCTTATTTTTGACTCCCCTCTACTAACGACCTATGTTTTGTCAGAAAGACCTTCTGGCTATTCTGCCACATTCCTATCCTAATCCTACTGAGTCATGCCAACTGTTTATTTATTTGTGCTGCTCCCCACATTTAAAATTTCATCTCCTCATCGTGACATACTCAAATGCTGAGGCCCAAAGTCCAGTTCAACTGTTATCTCCTCAAGGAAGTATTCTCTGAGTGTGCCAACCTTCATTTTTCTCCTCTGAATTCTGAGAGTGCGCTTAACATCCACACCCCAGGACTCCTCTGGCTTGATCAGATGCTATTGGTTTTTCTCTCTGTCGTTGCTTTGAGTAAGTTAGCACTGCTGTCCAAACGCCCCCTGACGCTCTTCAATTACAGTAAAACTGCACACCACACTTCAGTATAATTTTCACAGGAAAGGACACTTAACAGGAACTCAGAAAGTTCTTAATGCTTGACATACAATCCACAGATCCATAATTTAGACCTAATATAATTGATTCTCCTCAGTATGCAAAATCTGTCCTCATAGGAGACTTTCTGAAATTTTGTATTAGAACAGAAAGAACGTTTTTCTGGAGAGAAGCCCTCGTGGACAGGAATTCGGCTGTCTAGTGTTCTGGAACATTCTTCTGATATGTCCACAGAAGCATACCTTACCCAGGGAATTTTCTCCCCACCACGGCAATACTGAAGAACAAGTATAGGAGAGTTGAGATCTTCTGTAACTCAATGGTGATGATATTCATTGGTGAATATCATCTCTTTTGCCTGTGATTATTTCCAATTCTACCCTAAGTACTACAGAGCCAGAGCAGTGATACATGGGGTCAATACTTTCTAAGTTATTAATAGATTTGGGGGAAAAAATCCTCACGAAGCCACTAACTAAGCTGTGCTATGAAAACGGCCAAAGGCCTGGAAGGTCAGAGTGGCTCTGCCCCGCATTCAAGTTTTCTGGCCACTTTGCTGGAGATTCTCCCTTTGATGAGATTTTTACAGAATATCTGTGTACAGCTCTTAAAATAGCGATCCCAGGGGCAAAAGGAATATTTGGTTGGAAATGAGAGGCTAAACCTCTTGGTAGCTTTTCTGCTTTCTTTTGGAAACTTTTTCATTTAAATAAACAAATTAGACATTCTGAAATTCAAAGGCCCATACAATGAAAGCAGTCTCTGTTCATGATGGATGAGTCTGATGTTTAAAAAGAAGGCAAAAAAATGCAAAACAAGCTGCCACCCCTAGTTACAGAAGAAATAGATCACAGGTGACACTGGCTTCCCTTCCATCTGTGGGAGTTAAGGAATGCATTCAGAAAAGAATACATTTCACTCCAGGTATAACTGGTGGGAGGCTTCTGGGCTATGTTTTGTATTATTCTTTTGAGAACATGTATACGCCCCCTGAAATTCTAGCTCTTTAGAATATTTTTCAGCCCCAAACTCAAAACCAAGCTCGGATTTATTTATTGCCACTAACTACCACATTTGTAATGTGTTTTCTAAATCCCCAGGCCCTAAAAGACAATGGTGGGTCACTTTGTTGGTAAAAACTCAAGTGTTTTAAGGGGAAAGAAGTCTTGCCACGTTGCTTTTGAGTTCTGGAAATGGGTTAATTGTTTATTCGCCGCATGTGAGGAATGCGAAGGGGCACCTGGGTGGCTCAGTCAGTTAAGTGTCTGACTCTGGATTTCTGCTCGGGTCATGAGCTCACGGTTCGTGAGTTGGAGCCCTGTGTTGGTCTCTGTGCTGGCCGTGCAGAGCCTACTAGTGATTTTCTCTCTCTCTCTCCCTCTCTTTCTGCTCCTCCCCTGCTCCTCTCTCTCAAAATAAATAAATTAAAAAAAAAAGAATATGTAGGTCTGTAGGCTGCATATGTCTAGGCTACTGGTCTGAGATAGCGGTAAGTATTTGTGGCTAGTTCAGGGTGGGGTAGCACAGACACAGAATGTATACAAAGACCTCCCTAGGGTAGTTGTTTACCCTCCCAAATACTCTGACATTATCTCAGGTGGACTGTGGCAGCTTCTAGCAAATTCTGAGTTGATGTCTTCACTTCCCGTCATCTACCCCTAGTGGTTGCAAGTAGGGCCTGGAGAACTGCCGCCATCCTTTAAATAATCTTTACTTCTCCAGCCAGCCCATCTACTGCCAGATTGAACCTTCTAAAGACAATTTCTAACCAGCTGCTGCAAGATCAACCCCCAGCCCTCCACTTCTATTAAATCCATATTGCCTACAAAAGCATTCGGGAGCCTCAACCATCTGACCCCGAGCCAATTTCACTTTGCCTAGCTTAAAGGGAAATTGCATTAGCATCACCTTACCACTGGCTGGCTTTCTAGATGCCCTGGGTTTTTATGTTCTCCTGTCTCTACTCACTCTTTTTTTTTTTTTTTTTTCCTGGCTATTGTGCTGGAAGTTTTAGATTCAAATTCTGCTGCCAACCTCTTAGGTACGTGAAAAACAGCATATTTGAAGGGAGACACGTGGATTTATTCGGGGATGGGAGTTTGTTCTGTTAGCAAGGGATTTCAACCTCAGCACTAATGATATTTCAGGCTGGATACTTCTTTGTGATGGAAAATTACCCTGGGCATAGTAGGGCATTTAGCAGTATCCTTGGCCTCTGCCGACTAAATGCTAGAAGCTAGCCCTTCCCAAAGTGTTGACAACTAAAAATGTTTCCAGACACGGCCCGGGGCTACCCCTATTTTATTTCCAAGGCAGGGAAAAAAAATCAACCTACTAAGAATCACTATTAGAAATTTCAGAGATACATTATGTCCGCATAACTGTCCTAATACCTTGAACACAATTTTCTAAAAGGACATAGTCCCTGCCTCAAGGGCCTTATGAACTAGGGGGCAGACAGATATGTAAGGAACACCCTGTAAAACATGTCCAAAACAAATGGATGTTGTGAAAGAAGCATAATCTCAAGGTTTGAGCCGTTAGAGGCACAGAAAGAAGGAGCCATCCAGATTTAGAGAGTGGAGGTTGCAATACATGGAAAGGACAAAGAGACATTGGCCTCAGCCATCTGTCTGGAGATCAGAAAGGCAGCCTTTGGCTCCTGGCTAGCTCACCATTGAAAGTCAATTTCAATACAGTTGTCGCTAAGGGAAGATTTTCCGGAGACTGAACAGGTGAAAGTTTTTGCAGAGGAATTGAACTCTAAAAGAAGCAAGAGCAGAGAGGAAGAATGGAAATGGAAGGGTCCAGGAGAAATGTCAGACTTTGTAGAATCGTCATATTTTAAATTCCTTAACTCTTGTGTGAAAGCAATCATCCCTGCCCATTCTGGTAGTCCCTTTTGCTTTGCTTTCCTTTTCACTATTCCTCCTTCCTACAGAATGGTTTTTATATGCTCACAGTTCAGGTTCCTGAAGCCATTGATACAATCACGCCTTCCCCCAACATGCGCGTGCACACACACACACACACACACCCCTTGATGGTATCAGAGTGAATCTAAATTACTGAAACCTTCAGGTGAGCCATAGCGGTGGCCTTCCCTATTTTGTCACAGGCAAGGAGACAATCAACACTGAGTGTGCAGAGTGAGGACAGTTGGAAACTCAGTTTTAATGTGACTCCTCTATCCTTATCTATAAGAAATTAGAGAGGTAGTCAGCTTAACAATGGGGGCTAAAATACACTTGCGAGTGCATAGCAATATATCTGGTTGTCACGGTGGGGATTAAAGAACAGGAAGCCGGAGAACGTGCCATAATTGACAGGGCCCAGCCCAGGGTTTTTGAGGTCATGGCTACATGATACCAGCCTTTTATCCCACCCTGCTCAGAGAATGCAGAAAAAGCCAGGAAGGATGGGGCTAGCGTGATGCAAAACACAATCACTGTAAATATCTCAGCATGCGTCTTGCTGACAGTGGGAAGTCCAGCTCTGGAAGAAACACTGTCAGCAGTCGTATCTATTTATGTGAAGGATTAAGCTAGAAAATGCTTATTCTTGTTGATATTTTTAGTAGTTCTCTGAGAAATTTGAAACTGTTTTCTATATGCTTTTTTGCTTGTTTGGACTTTCATACTTATAACTGATTCTATCGAATGTATCCATAAGGTTTAGATTGACCAACAGACTTTTAATATCTAAATTAAATAGCAGTTGGGTGGTTAGAAATATTGTTGGGGGGGGGGGCGGAATCCTGCATCAAATGTTAGGAAACCTGAGTTTGAAACTCAGATATATCAACTATTAGGTACTTGACCTTGACAAAGTCACGAGTCTTATTTGTAATACTCAAGTATCATTCTTGTGGTCGTACTTCTTAGGATTTCTATGAAGGTAAGATAAATTGATATATGTGAAAACATTTGGGAACTTTATGGCCAGAAAGGAAGGAGCCCACACGGTTCAATATTCTATTTTAAAGGCTTGACCAACTCAAAACACTCTTTTTTTTTTTCAGCTTTATTGAAGTATAATCAACAAATAAAGCTACAATATATTTGAAGTGTACAATGTGATGATGTGATATATCCATTGTGAAAAGGTCCTCCCCATCAAGTTAATTAACACATTGACCCATCCATCACCTACCTCACATATTTACTTTTTTTTTTTCTTGGTGAGAAATTTAAATTCCACCTTCTTAGCAGAATTAAATTATAAAATACGGCATTGTCAACCATAGCCACCATGTTATACATTGGATCCTCAGACTTTATTCATATAATAACTGGAAGTCTGTGCCCTTTTACCAGCCTCTCCCCATTTCCCCCACCCCCCACCTGCCAAACACTTTTTCGTCTTTGTATCTGTGAATTCAATTTTTTAAAAACATTCCACATTTAAGTCATAGCATGCAGTATTTATCTTTCTCTATCTGGCTTATTTCACTTAGCATAATGTTCTCCAGGTTCATCCACATTGCCATAAATGACAGGATTTTCTTCTTTTTTTAAGGCTAAATAATATTCCATTACACATATATCACATCCCCTTGACCCCGTTCATTTACTGGTGGACACTTACATTGTTGCCATACCCTGGCTATTGTGAATAATACAGCAATGAACAGAAGAGTACAGATACCTCTTTCAGATAATGTCCACATCAAACTAAAAATCTCCTCAGCAAAGGAAACCATTAACAAAATGAACAGACAACCTATGGATTGGGAGAAAATATTTGTAGACCCAAGATCTGATAAGGGGTTAATCTCCAAAATATATAAGGAACTCATAGCAATTGAAGGCAAAAGCAAAACAAAACAGAATACAGTTCATAAATGGGTAAACAACTTGAATAAACATTTTTCCAAAGAAGACATACAGATGGCCAACAAGTACATAAAAAGGTGCTCAACAGCATTAATCGTCATCAAAACTACTATGAGATACCACCTCACACCTCTTGAGATGGCGATTATCAAAAAGGCAAGCGATGACAAGTGTTCATGACGATGTGGATTAAAGGGATCCTCGTGCAGGGGGGATTGCAAATGGGTGCAGCCAATGTGGAAATCAATATGGAGGACCCTCAAGAAATTAAAAAGAGAGCTATCATGTGAATCAGCAGTACCACTGCTGGGTATGCATCCAAAAGAATCAAAACTCTCTATAGTGAGATGAGAAGTATTTCCAACAGAGAAACTCTATCCGGGTCAATGGGCATCCCGTTACACACTGTGCGTGTATTTTTAGGTTGTGGTTTTTATTCACCTTACTCTATTGTCTTCACCATATTTCTTGGAGAGAAGAGGGGGTAAGCAACTTCCTTTTCATGTGCGAAAAAGCCTGGCTAATAGCAAAAGTGTCACCTCCAACGTAGATCTACAACTTGGCTGATGGATCTTCACTGATGGGTGAAGCCAGTCTACCTAAGTGAGACCCTTTGGGGAGACTTATTGTTAGTAGATGCTCATGTTTCATGTGTTTCCTTTAAAGGGTAAACAGTAGCTACAGAGCTAGGGTAGTAACCTCATTTAATATGACTGAAAGGGTCAGTTCTGACACAGTTTTGTTAAACTGTTTGTGCCCCAACTGTTTTTGAGGGTAATCTCGTAGAAAGGGCATTTAAATTTTGAATAAGCAAACTTAAAAATTATATATTATTTACTCATAATAATAGGGGGAGGAGGCACAGAGTGACAAAACTGGTTTGTAACACCTTAACAACGGATGGGGTTTTTTTTGTTTCTTTGCCTGATTGATTAAGTGTTGTAGTTGTTTGTATTTTCTTATGATAAGTGACTGAGGACTTTTTTTTTTCCATTTTACTTTCCCATCAAAGGAGATTCCTACCATCAACCAACCAGATCCAGATGTAATTTCACTGATGAGCAAGACATCTCTGCCAACTGAATTCCTATTGATTAGCATCTGATTTTGTTTGTCAGCAAAAAGAAAACCTTATTCTTTAATGGCATGTTTCAGTACATAACCAGCGGGTGTACGTCAGAGGGAGGGTGCAGACGGAGGGGTGTCTTTCAAAAGCTGATGAAAATATATTAGTGTGTATAATCATTTTTGCTCGCAACCATATAAATAACATCCATAATCTTAAAGCAGCCAACATCTTGCCCTGAAAATGAAAAGAATAGTTGGCTTCATGTTCTTTGGAATTGGAAGCTATCATGGGTTGGGATGGAGGAGACACTTTGCTGGCTCTGGGATCAGTGTCACTGTCCACACACCTCATGGGTTCCGCCTCCCTGGAGGGCTCAGAGGGGTCACACACAAGCCAGTCATTCTCTCCAGAAGGGAAGAATGACAACTTCTAATGACCGAGTGTATAGCTGTTTTGGGAGATAGGTTTCTAACCAGAATAGTCTGAATGGGATTTTTTTTTTTTTTTTTTTTTTTTTTTTTTTTTTTTTTGCAAACAGAGTAGACCTAAAGTATTATAAGCACACACCAAGACAGATTACAGTTGCAGAATACTTCAACATTTACCGAGAAGATTTTCACATGTTATTTCATTTGATCATGACTACAATCCCATGAGGTAATTATTATTATCTGTACTTGAAAACTGGAGAAAGAAATCAAGACCCGGAGTGACTCAATGTCTCATCCAATATTCTACAACTTGTAAATACAACTTGTTATAGACTTAAGGTTTGAGCCCATGCTTATGGCCCTAAGTTCAGTGTTCTGTCCAATACAACAGGCTTTCTATCTGGTTTTACTAAGGGAATATATATATATATATATATATATATATATATATATATTTTTTTTTTTTTTTTCTTTTGGAGAGAGAGCACGCAAGCTGGGGAGAGGGGCAGAGAAAGAGAGAGAGAGAGAGAGAGAGATCTTTAGGCAGGCTCTGCCCTCAGCACAGAGCCCAACAAGGGGTTGGATCCCATGACCCTGGGATCATGACCTGAGCTGAAATCAAAAGTTGGCTACTCAACTGACTGAGCCACTCAGGCACCCCAAGGGAATATATTTTCTACACTTTTCAGGAAAAACCTTAATTTCCCATGGGTAAGATTTTTTTCTCTTAATGAGGATGTTTTATCACTCATATAAAATTTCAATAATTTATGAATGCAAATAATATATTAGTTAAGCATCATAGGGAAAAAGCATAAGGAATCATTGTTAATATTACAACTAACCCACACACAGCTGTTACTTAAAAAGCTTGATTTCTTTGTCAAATGGATATGCTTCTCTCATATTAACCTGTGCGTCCTTACATGAGAGGGAAGCAAAAAGGTGCACAAAATACTTAAGTAATAGAAAAAAAATTCCAGGAATGACTTCAACGAAATAGATGTTCTTTTTTTTTTTTAAATTTTTTTTAACGTTTATTTATTTTTGAGACAGGGAGAGACAGAGCATGAATGAGGGAGGGTCAGAGAGAGGGAGACACAGAATCTGAAACAGGCTCCAGGCTCTGAGCTGTCAGCACAGAGCCCAACGCGGGGCTCGAATTCACGGACCGCGAGATCATGACCTGAGCCGAAGTCAGGCCTCTTAACCGACTGAGCCACCCAGGCGCCCCCATGAAATAGATGTTCTTAAGTGATTGACCAAAGACCTATCAAGAGTTCTTTTCAACTCCCCATGCAGTTGAGAGTATTTCCAGTCAATTGTAGCCCTCAAGGAGTGAAGAGGCCAGAATGGCCACACAGGGCTAAAATAAAATACAGAGTAACAAGAGGAAAATAGAGAAATTGGCATCAAAATGTGGGACCATCCAGGCTTGTACAAGTGCAAGGTTTCTGACAGGCCCCACCTGCTCTCAAGTGGTGGTAAGAATTTCGTTAGCTGAATATCAGCAAGCTATCTCCTTCAAGCCAATGAAATCCTATTTCATATAGCCTATCAGGAAGCACAGTTCAATAGGGAAAAGATTTTTGTCACAGAATTTTTACAAATGGAATTTTAACTCTGAGAGCATTCAGGAGACTCTCATCTTGGCTCTTCAACCCGACTCCTACTCAGATAATGTTTCCCAATAATCCGATCCCTTACTGTCCATTAAGACGATATCCTCTTAACAAATTCAGACATCTCCAAGCCACACCCGTTCTCTGTAGATCCTGCTGGAATTTCACAGTGCCCTGCCCATGATCTCGAATGATCTTCCTTTCTTGGCCTGTTCCCTCAGAGACCCTATTTCACTAGACACCCTTCTCCTGCTGCCCACCCCACTAGTCACGTGCCTGGTTTATACTTTTTCATTTTTTGACTCCTTCTTTTCATATCATTGCGTCTGCATCTAATGTTTTCTCCCTCTACTTTGCCCCTGAAGTTGATGTCTTGCTGGCTTTAAGGCAGCATAAACATGGTGGCAAAGCACCTGTGGCAGTTTCAAAGAGGTGGTTAATTAAAATTTTCAAATGTCTTCTCTTGATTTAAAGAATCAGCTAAGGTTCTGGGTGGTAATATTGATAACAGGGAAGTTCTTCCTAATTAGAAAACCAAGAAGTTATATATATGTATATGTTACTATATGTATGTATTTGTATAAATATAAAAATAAAAATAAATATGAAACAAATATATATATATATACTTCTCTGTATAATTATAATGTATACATATAATAAAGTTAGAGTGGGATACAGAGAAGGGAAAAGGGAAAGATAGAGAGAGCTACATTAGGTACCTAGGAAGGTATTAAAAAACAGAGTATAAAAAAGATCTTTCCCTAGGGGCGCCTGGGTGGCGCAGTCGGTTAAGCGTCCGACTTCAGCCAGGTCACGATCTCGCAGTCCGTGAGTTCGAGCCCCGCGTCGGGCTCTGGGCTGATGGCTCAGAGCCTGGAGCCTGTTTCCGATTCTGTGTCTCCCTCTCTCTCTGCCTCTCCCTCGTTCATGCTCTGTCTCTCTCTGTCCCCCAAAAAAATAAACGTTGAAAAAAAAATTAAAAAAAAAAAAAAAGATCTTTCCCTAAAAGATCACTCAGTCTTACTGACTTGCACTTCAGTATTATGTTTTGAACTTTTTTCCATATAAATTTCATGTTTGTATTTCTGTGAAGCCCTCATTGAAAATGTTATTATACACCTCAAATGTGTCTCCTGCTAATACAATATGAAAAATATTTTTGGCATGGAGTCTTGGGAATAAAAAGAAAATAAAATACAAATTTTCTTTTTTTTTTTAATTTTTAATGTTTATTTATTTTTTCGGCGGGGGGAGGGGTAGAGAGAGAGGGAGACACAGAATCCGAAGCAGGCTCCGGGCTCTGAGTTGTCAGCACAGAGCCCGACGTGGGGCTCGAACTCACAAACTGTGAGTTCATGACTTGAGCTGAAGTTGGATGCTCAACTGACTGAGCCACCCAGGCGCCTCTAAAATAAAAATTTTCTGGGGCGCCTGGGTGGCCCAGTCGGTTAAGCGTCCGACTTCAGCCAGGTCACGATCTCGCGGTCCGTGAGTTCGAGCCCCGCGTCGGGCTCTGGGCTGATGGCTCAGAGCCTGAAGCCTGTTTCCGATTCTGTCTCCCTCTCTCTCTGCCCCTCCCCCGTTCATGCTCTGTCTCTCTCTGTCCCAAAAATGAATAAACGTTGAAAAAAAAATTTTTTCTAAAGACAACCGCCAATTTATGTAACCTGTCACGTCTCCATCTTCAACTTGGCTGTTAGGATGCATAGACCCAAATATTGTGATTAATTACAACACATATTTACACTATGGTTAGCATATGTGTGTCCTCTTTTTCACAACTATGTTTTCCTCTTTTTTTTATTTATTTGTTTATTTTGAGAGAGAGAGAGCATGTGCACGCACACAGCAAGAGTGTGGGAGGGCAGAGAGAGGTGGGGAGAAAGAGAATTCCAAGCAGGCTCCCTGCTGTCAGCATACAGAACCCCGACTCTACTCGGGGCTCAATCTCACAAATCACGAGATCATGACTTTAGCCGAAATCAAGAACTCGGATGCTTAACCATCGGTGCTACCCAGGCACTCCTGTCTTTTTCTTTATTTCAAGCAGCTTAAAATCACTTTCAGAGGAATCGAAGTATAACTAAATTGAATAAATGGGTTGAAAGTGTGCTTTCAAGGAGAAGAAAAATATCAATTAAGGGAAAGCATTTATTACGGGATGAGTATGTATATATTGAGAAAATGTAGATATAGTACATTATAAAAATGGGAGGAGAACAGAGAGAAACAAAGCTTTTAATTGTTAACAATAATTATATTGGCGGTGATAGTATGAACATTATTACTTAGAGACCATGTATGTGACGTGGAATAAAGGTAATGAATAATTACGGAATGTTCTCTTTCTATAACCTTCAGTGTCCAAGGGAACCAGGTCGTTTGGTGTGGAAGAAGAAAAACATATATGAAGAGGTTAAGTGAAAAATCTCTGTACTTTTCCATTTGAACTGGAATTGAATTCAATAGAATTCCAATCCAAAATCCCAGCAGAATTTTTTTTGAGGAAATTGATAAGCTAATTTTCAAATGCATATGGTAATACAAAGGAACGAAAATAGAACAATTTTGAAAAAGAGTAAAGTTGGACAACTTACATTACTTGATTTGAAGACTTACTCTGAGCTATAGTAATCAAGCCAGTGCAGTAATAGCAAAAGGAGAAAGGTGTTATATCGGAGGAGTGGAATAGAATCCAGAAATAGGCACACATATATATGGATTAATTGATCCTTTTCAAAGTTGAAAAGGTAATTCAGTGCAGAAAGGATAGTTTTTTTCAGCAGACGCTGTCAGAACAATTGGATACCCATGTACAAATACAAACCGTGATCCGTATCTTACTCCATATATAAAAAATTTACTCATGGGCACTTTGGCAGCACATATACTAAAATTGGAGTGATACAGAGAAGATTAGCATGGCCCCTGTGCAAGGATGACATGCAGATTTGTGAAGCTTCCATATTTTTACAAATAATCCAGCGAAGAAATGGGCAGAAGACATGAATAGACACTTCTCCAAAGAAGATATCCAGATGGCCAACAGGCACATGAAAAGATGCTCAACATCGCTCTTCACCAGGGAAATACAAGTCAAAACCACACTCAGACATCACCTCACGCCGGTCAGAGTGGCTAAAATGAACAAATCAGGAGACTATAGATGCTGGCGAGGATGTGGAGAAACGGGAAGCCCCTTGCACTGTTGGTGGGAAAGCAAACTGGTGCAGCTGCTCTGGAAAACAGTGCGGAGGTTCCTCAAAAAATTAAAAATAGATCTATCCTATGACCCAGCAATAGCACTCCTAGGAATTGACCCAAGGGATACAGGAGTGCTGATGCGTAGGGGCACTTGTACCCCAATATTCATAGCAGCACTTTCAACAATAGCCAAATTATGGAAAGAGCTTAAATGTCCATCAACCTGATGAATGGATAAAGAAATTGTGGTTTATACACACAAAGGAATACTACTTGGCAATGAGAAAGAATGAAATATGGCCTTTTGAAGCAACGTGGATGGGACTGGAGAGTGTTATGCTAAGTGAAATAAGTCATACAGAGAAAGACAGATACCATATGTTTTCACTCTTATGTGGATCCTGAGAAACTTAACAGAAGACCATGGGGGAGGGGAAGGGGGAAAAAAGTTACAGAGAGGGAAGGAGGCAAACCATAAGAGACTCTTAAAAACTGAGAAAGAAACTGAGGGTTGATGAGGGGTGGGGGAGAGGGGAAAGTGGGTGACGGGCATTGAGGAGGGCACCTGTTGGGATGAGCCCTGGGTGTTGTATGGAAACCAATTTGACAATACATTTCATATAAAAAAAAATTTACTCAAAACAGATCATAGACTCCATGTGAAATCTAAAACTGTAAAAGTTCTAGAAGGAAGCAAAGGAGAAAAATCTTGGTTCTGCGGTGTCTTTATGTCCCCTCCAGAAATGAGGGAGATTTTAGTCTATTTATATCGTCTCCTGAAATTCGCTGGATGTCGGATCCACAGGTAGAAGGAAATGGTGTTTCTGGGGGGACCTTGTGACTGTGGGGACCCTGTGGTCTAAAAGAGTTCCAGAGTGCTCCAGCTTTTATGACCCAGCTGCGGCAGGTGTAATATAGCCATTGATTTGGCACAGTGGAGAACATCATATATTCTCTAGCTTTTCCCATTTGTGCAAATGGCCCTACTGGGCCTAAACGGCCATTTGGTTGGAGCCAGCCTACTTTTTGTCCTGTGAGTGAGAGGGAAGAGCTCCTCTTGCCCAATGATGGAAGAAACGTGTGGCGTTCCTCACTCCCTTTCTCGCCGATGATTTGTTTTGCAGCCTCTCCCCTGGTAGCGCCCTGCAGCATCTGTTCCTTCTCTTTGCTGTGTATATGTCTCCTTTTTATCTTGGCAGACAAGGCAATTTCTTTGAAATAAAGGCCCCTTCTCTGTAGCAAGTGACCTTGAGACATTCGGCGCTATCATTTCCCAGCTGTATTAGTGACTCCAAATTCAATTTCAAGGTTCTTGAAAGCTTTCCTTTGTCCACCTTGTGCTCACTTGCCTTCATTTAAGTGTCCTCCAAGGCAATTGCTTTGGGATCCTTGTATCCATTTTAGCATGTGTCTAACTTAGCCAAAGAGAATGGCAGCAAGCGTGGCTTCAATGCCTGGGGCCTGGCAGCGATCAGGGCATCACAGTTGGGGCCTCTGTCATGTCTTTGGATGCTGTGAATAGCCAGTAATGAGAAAAGAGGGAAATGTCAGGCTAGGACCTCAGGGTCCAGATCATGCAAATCACTTAACAATATATAGTTGAGACTCAATTACTCACAATATATGGGACTATGAGTGCTTTTCCAACAGTCAACTTGAATAATAAGCAATTATAAGCATATTTTAAAATGCAGATGCTTGCTTCTGATTGATGGGTGGGACGGTGTACATGGTGAGGCCATTGAAACATGCTATTTATGGTTGTCATCAATTATGTTGGTGTTCGTCAAGGAACAGCCTCCTGAAACTTAGCTTCCTCATTTGTAAAATTTATGTCTAAGGCATTTTTTCAAATCAGGCCTGCTAGGCCACCTGCTTAGTGAGTATTCAGAAATATATTTGATTCAGTTGTCCATGATTTCTCATCTTTTGTCCCATAAATCCTATCCAAAAACAAAAAAACAAAAAAAAAACCAGAGAAATGTGTTTCATCTCTAGTGCTCAGGATCGTTGAGTGCTTTTGGCTGCCTGAGTTGTGAAGGATTCTGAAACTGCACTTGGGATCACCTAGGCACAGGATGGAGGTGATCCCAATTATATTCTCACTTGCCATGTCTGGTCCATTTTACTCCTCTCCTCCATCTTTCTCCCTCTTGGTAGAATTCAGATTTCCTGAATGAAAGCTATCCCCCCACCTCCCCTCTGGTAACCAGCAGTTTGCTCTCCAAAGTTAAGGGTCTGTTTCTTGGCTTTCCTCTCTCTCTCTTCTTTTTCCTCTTTGCTCCTTTGTTTTGTTTCTTAAATTCCACATATGAATGACATCATATGGTATTTGTCTTTCTCTGACTGACCTAAGCAGAATACTCTCTATCTTAGCAGAATACTCTCTATCTCCTTCCATGTCATTGCAAATGGAAGGATTTTATTTTTTAGGGCTGAATAATATCCCATTGTGTGTGTGTGTGTGTGTGTGTGTGTGTGTGTATGCGTATATACATACATACATACATACATACATATACCACATCTTCTTTATCCATTCACCAATCAACGGACACTTGGTCTATTTCCATGATTTGGCTATTGTAAATAATGTTGCTATAAACATCGAGATGCATATATCCCTTTAAGTTAGTGATTTTTTATTCTTTGGGGAAAGGTCTAGTAGTGCAATTGCTGGATTGTAGGGTGGGTCTGTTTTTAACTTTTTGAGGAAACTCCATACCATTTTCCACCGTGGCTGCACCAGTTTGCATTCCCATCAACCGTGCAGGAGGGTTCCTCTTTCACCACATCCTCGCCAACACCTGTTGCTTGTCGTGTTTTTGACTTTAGCCACTCTGACAGGTGTGAAGGGATACCTTATTGTGGTTTTGATTTGCATTTCCCTGACGCTGAGTGATACTGAGCATCTTTTCATGTGTCTATTGGCCATCTCTGTCTTCTTTGGAAAAAGTCTGTTCATTTCGTCTGTTAGAGGGGAGGGTTTCAGTATTCCCTAGACAAATACACAGAGTGAGTGTTGGGAGGATGAAGGTGAAATGGAGCAGTGAGTCCTAAGGCATCCCAGACTGGTATAGGCTTGACCCTACACTTCTCCGTCCCTTTGCCTTCCAGGGTTTATTCTATCCCATTCTAGTAGCTCTGCTAGAAAGGGTGGGGAAGAGACCTATTTCCATATGTCAAGATACCTCAGCGTTATGGGTAAGTTCCTAAACTTTCCTTTAAATATGGAGATGATTAAAAAATAAGGCAGACCCCATTATGAGGTTCTTCAAAGAGTCTTGTGAAACATTGATATGTGTCATGAGAAAGTATCTATATGTATTTTCACGCCTAAATAAGCAATTCCCTTTAGCTGTGGCTCCAGTGCCTGAAATTAAGCAAAGTGCAGAGCAGACGGTCAATAAATGCCACTGAATGGATGCAATTATTCAATATTGGTGATATTTTTAAATGTTATTTTCTTAGAGTCATAGAATTTCAGAAATTCAAGAGGGCTTAGGGTTTATCCCGCCCAGAGCCTTTATTTTTAAGTAAAAAAACTCAGAGAGCGAATCTTGTTTGTAGGTCTTGATAGCATAACACGAATTTACTGTTGACTCTGAACAACACAAAGGTTTAGGGGTGCCAATACCGTGTGCGGTCAAAAATCCATAAAAATGACTGCTTGAAGGGATATCCTAAGTATAACAATCCTATCACTTCAATATATTTGGTATATAAAAGTCAGAAGCACTGGAATGAAGGCATTAGTGAGTTATTTTTGTTTAAACTCTCTGCATTTTCCCTAGAGATTCTGCCTTCTGTCAAGATTAAGTTGCCCAGGCCTTAATATTTGTTGTGAAATAAATGGCTTTGATCTCGCAGATGCCATGGAGACAGAGGGTGGAAGAGCCCCATTACTCAGGAAGAAAACAAATTTCATGGGCTGTAGGCATACATTCTGCATGTCAAGCCAGATACAGTAGTCATTCTCAAAACAGAAATGAAGGACCTGCAGAGAAATGGCTTCCCTAAGAGGCAGTTCATCACGGAAAGCATGACAGATCAACCTCCACATGGTCAAACGGGGCTTTACTGATTCGAGGCCAATCTGTCCGGGGAACAGTTAGACGTTCACGTGTACCACCAACTTTCTTCTTAGACACATTTCTGTGCGTCAACGAGGCACAGCTATCTAAGGCCAGAACCAGATCTTTTCCTTTCCCCCAGCCTGGGATATAGTGAGTACTCAACAGAAGAGTTCAGAATGAACCGATCTATAACAAATAGAACCAGAGTCTCGGCCGGTGGTTCTCAACCAAGACCAATTTGACAAGGTCTGGAGATATTTTTTAGTTGTTGCAACTCAGAGCAAGGAGGTTATGGGCTATTAGTGTCCAGTGAGAGGGGCCCGGGGATGCCACTAATATCCCACAATGTGCAGGACAGGGCCACAGCAAAAACGTATCTGGTCCAAATTGCCAATAGGGCTGAGGTTGGGAAACTCTGGCGGGGGCCATTATAAGGACAAAGTTGTTTCTCACCCTCTTAGCTTTTCTCTCCACTGAAGGTAGCCCCACGTGCTTAACACCCATGGCCTCGCTCCAATTCTGCACAGAGTGGGTGATTTCTCAGGCTGGTGAGACCTGGCTGAGGACCTGGGAATGAGAAGACCAGCCCTTCCTTACCCCTTTTGAGGATGATCAGCCCACAGGCTCCTGCTCTGTTTCTCCACACCACAAGCTTCCTAGTTCAGACCCCAAGAAAGCCTGCCCAGCCTGGGCCTGAGGGAACGAGTCTAACTTGGCATTTCAGTATTAGGGGGCCCATTGTTCTTCCTGACTTAACACACGTCATAAACCTCGCACTTGATTCAGAATTCAGATGGGAAAAAAAACCAGTGCTATTTATGGCCATCCCAGTTTCCCCACTAAGTCATGTTTGCTACTCATTAAGACGTGTGAGTTGTTTCATTAGGAATATCCTGTGCTATGCCATCCTGGAAAATTGTGGGTATTTTCTCAGTGGACACTCCCTTCCAGGTATAGGCCCTGCTCAGACAGGTGCAGTGAAACATTCTTGCTTCCAGGAAAAGGCCCTTAAATTATTAGGAAGCACAGGGCTTAAAGGTATGTTTGAAGTCATTGCCCAGCCAGCCCTGCTGTGACAGTGTTCTCACAGACATAAGCCATAGGGAAGTGAAGGTTTCTGATTAATGACTGGATGGCTTGGGTGAAGTAGAGAGTATGGCCCTCAGGGATAAGGTGGTGATATTCTCTCAGGCTACACAGATACAGAGGGTGGCAGAGAACCAACCTTTTCTAGGATGTGGCCACGCACGTCCTCGCTGTACTGACAGCAGAGGGTGTAACTTTTCAGGACATGATCTAGGCCTGAGAGATTTTGTTCACGTTATCACTCTTCTATAATAATGAGACTTACCAAAAAGAAAAAAAAAAAAAAGCATCTGAAAATGCTCTCACCAAAAAGGGCAGAGAAAAACGACTCTAGTGATTTTGAATTCTCACAGCTCGGTTCCCCGAAGACACATTTGTTTTTATTTTTAGTGCTTTCCCTATAGCATCATTGATTATATCTGATTCATAATTAACTTAGAAAATATGAGGAAGGCTTGCGATTCCCATTTAACACTTAGATTTAGGAAAGAGAATACCGATGATTTTGTTCGCTTATGTGAGTATATCTCAGTGAACTTGGAGCAGACATCAGTTTTACGTTACCCTTTCTACCACATGGAATGAAAACAGACGTTTGACGTGGAGCAAAACCAATTTATTCTGTAGGAAGTCTTCCCCCAGTCATTACTGTTAATTTGTTTTGCAGCTTCCGTTCTTTCTTTCAGTTGGTAAGACTAAGCTAGGATTGGGCGCCTGGGTGGCTCCGTCGGTTAAGCGTCCAACTTCGGCTCCGGTCATGATCTTGCGGCCCATGGGTTCGAGCCCCGCGTTGGGCTCTGTGCTGATGGCTCAGAGCCTGGAGCCTGTTTTGGATTCTGTGTCTCCCTCTTTCTCTGACCCTCCCCTGTTCATGCTCTCTCTCTCTCTCTGTCTCAAAAATAAATAAATGTTAAAAAAAATTAAAAAAAAAGATAAAGCTAGCATCATCAACGTCCCCAGCGTCATCAGGACCACGGTCACAGCTCTTATTACTTGAGTACCTACTTTGTATCCCACATTCTTCTGGGTTCTTTATGCAGCATCTCTTCGAAACCTTACAATGATCCCATGCAATGGGCATTATATTCTAGATTTTACAGATAAGGAAATGGAATCTCAGAGACGTGACATTATGTAGTTTGCTCAAGGTCACATTACTATGAGGGACGGAGTCAGATTCAACTGAGGTTTGTCTGACGCTCGTATGGGGAATCCAGGCACAGGATCATCTCAGTCAGGCACAGAGGGATTCAACCAGTATCAGTTTTTGAATGCCCTGTGCCAGCCACAGCGAGGAATAATCAGATGGCAACTGCAAAGTAGCCTGGCCTCAAGGAATGCCATGAACAAGGAGGTGGAGAATAGCAGGTATGGCAGTCACTAGCGGTGTTTCTTGAAGTTTTTACCAATGGGGCAGAAAAGATGACTGAAGTACTGTGTTAAGTTCAACAACATGTATCACATTCTTCTCCGCAGTATATCCATGCTGTATTAATATAAAAATACATTTAAGAACTGCTTACCATTGACTAGGGGTGCCTTGGTGGCTCGGTCGGTTAAGCGTCTGACTTCCGCCTAGGTCATGATCCCGCGTGTTCAAACCCCACTGTGGACTGTGTGCTGACAGCTGAGCCTGGAGCCTGTTTCGGATTCTGTGTCTCCCTCATTCCCTCTCTCTCTCTCTCTTTCTCTCTCTCTGCCCCTCCCCTACTTGCACCCTGTCTCTCTCTCTCTCTCTCAAATATAAATAAACACTAAAAAAAAAAAGTTTTTTAATTACTTACCATTGACTAGAAAGGGTGGTCCCAGGAGATGCAGAATTTTCTCCTTGTGATTTCAGGTACCCTTGGCACATCGCACCACGGTGAAGTTCTATAGGGTGAGTCATCAAAATGGACACCCAGGAGAACAGATCATTTTGAAGACAGGCAGGCTTGCGACTGATATTTCAGTTCAAAGGCAGTCAGGCAGGAGTTTTCTCTCAGCATTTTTATTCTATCCCAGGTCAACTGATTAGACGAGGTCCACCCACGTTAGAGAGAGCAATCTACTTTACTCAAATTTATCTTTTTTAAAGTTTTTTTTAGCGTTTATTTATTTTTGAGAGAAAGAGACAGAGCATGAGTGGGAGAGGGGCAGAGAAAGAGGGAGACACAGAATTGGAAGCAGGCGCCAGGCTTTGAGCTGTCAGCACAGAGTCCAACGCGGGGCTCGAACTCACGAGCAGTGAGATGATGACCTGAGCTGAAGTCTGACATTCAACTGACTTGAGCCACCCAGGCGCCCCTGCTTTCCTCAAAATTAAATGTTAACCTCATCCAGAAACACCCTCAAGGATGAAACACCCAGAGTAATATTTGACCAAATATCTGTCCACCTCATGGTCTAATCAAGTTGACACATAAAATTAACAATCACAAAGCAAAAAAAAAAAAAAAAAAAGCAAATTGACAATCACAAAGCAAAACAAAAAAAAATGAACATAAAAAATGAAAAATATCAAAATATCTTAAAATAAAAGCCAATTAACAATCAGAAAGCAAAACAAAAAAAAAGAAAATAAAAAATGAAAAATATCAAGATATCCTAAAATAATAAAAGCTTTCATTTTTTTAAAAGTGAAAAAAAAATATCTGTAGATTAAGAGAAAGTAAATCTGGACCTGATATAGATAATAAGATCCTGGACTCAGAGCTTGATGCTATGATTGGATAAGAGTTTGGAGGTCTTGGGATGGGGGTGGGTGTATCTTTCAAGGAGAAGGGACGTGAATAATCGTGACCATGAGTGTGGACAGTACTAGGTTAAATGATTAGCTTTAGCTTTTCACTCCCTTCTGCATCCATATTGCCATATGACTTTGTAGCTCTTTCAAGCAGACTCAAAGGACCCCCTCTGCTCCCTGTCTTTGGCCTTGACCATCAGCCTTTTCTTTAGCAATGGGATATTCACAAATATGACACAAACAGAGGCCTGAAATATGTTCTTGCTGATGACCGGCATGCTGCCCGTAACTTCACACCAGCCCCAGCTGAACCCAGCGTCAGTCACTTGACTCAACTGATCTTCAAGGATACGAATGAGAATTATACAAAGATAGTGTCATGTCTTCAAGGCATAAGACCGAGTGCTTCTGTGGTGTGCCCTGTGCTAGCTACTGCCACGGGTAATGGCAGCTACAGCGTTCCTTCCAGATTGTTGTTTACCATTGAATTTTGGGCCACCTAGTTTCGCAGAAAGCTAACTGATCCTACTAAGTTAAAATACTGTTCTTTTATTCCATAAATATAGGAGTACATACTCCATATCAGGAACATCTGGGAAAATGGTTGTAAATAAGATGGACATGTTACCTGCTCTCTAAGAAGTTATAGTCATGAATCTGTCGTTCTTTGTGTGAAAGAGAAAAAGAATTCTTCCACGTTGAAAATAATCGCCCTCCACTATCTACTGCTTTTAAAATTCAACTCAGGTCTTGGAAGTATTCATGGTCATAACAATTCGGGAAAAGGCTACGGTTCCAGAAACTAGACAATGTGCAGAGTTTTGGCGTTTTGGTTTTGTTTTCGTTTTCTGCGAATCAGAGCAGTATAATCAGGAAATACGTTGGCTGAATGCGATAAATAGCACGGTGGGTTTCTGAACGTATAAACCTGAGTGTGTGTGAGTGTGTGTGTGTGTGTGTGTGTGTGCATATGCATATACAGAATCTCAATAAGTGGCATCATCTACTAATTTCTTGGAAAACCTGTGTTACCTCTGACTCGTCTTTTCCCCCAATGTTCCTAAATGTTCCTGGAATATGTGAATGTCTCTCTCATAGTGTCATCCTAACCAAGTCATTACCATCTGCTCCTGGATTATGAGACAATAGCGTATTACCAGGTCTCTCTGTCTTTGCTCAGTCTGCTGTCCTTGTTCATTCTGCACCAGAGAGATTTATTAAAACTGTGAAACCGGCCTTTCGCTCCCTTGCATTGATGCCTTTTGATGTTTTCCTATTCCTGGAGAACGAGGTCCAAGTTTTCTAAGACACAAAACAAGACCTTTCCTTATCTCACCTTTGCTACCTCACTTCCTACTACTCTCCCCTTCAGACCCACCCACCAGGAAGTAGACACATCGTTAGGATGCGAATTGGTTGGTGCTGCCTCTTGGCATCCTGTAAGGACATGTCCGCAAATGCTGTGCCTTAGGAATCTCAGGTGTCTCACTTCCTCGAGGGATCTCCACCTTGCCCTGCATGCTGTGTGACGTGTTCCACTCCTTGGCTCCTACTATTTCCTTTGCCAGAATATCATTCTCACCTTCCTTTTCCCATCAACACGCATTCGTATATTTTAGACTTGCCTTCACCTGGCATCTTGGGGGAAGCATTCCTTGACCCCCAGGTAGTGGGAGTTTACTCATAGCCTCTATGCTCCCATAGGGGGTTTACTTCTATTTTAGCTCTTAGCTTTATTAGGTCACAACTGGTTATTTGCCCCACCCCTTGACTAGAAAATTTCTTAAGATGGAATATTTTGTCCCTCATCTTTGTAGCATACAATGCTAGGCCAGTCATTCTTCAAACTCTCCCTCTCCCTAGTCTCCCATACGTAACCCATCACTAAATTATGTGGCCGTTGCCCCCAAACATTTTTCAAGTCCGGCTACGTTTGTTCATCTCCATCCAAACCACAAAGCTAATATCATGTCTTACCTGCACCGTTATAGTAGCTTCTTACTGGCCTTCTTGTGTGCCGTAGCACACCCTTACTCCCACCGCACCCCCCTCATTCATTTTTTCATCGTAGCCAAGGTAATCATCTTTGCAAAATGCAAATGCGATCTTATGCCTCCAAACTTTAAAGGCTTCTTATTATTCTTAGGACAAGACTCATATCCTCAGATTGCCCTAAAGCCCCCCCTGCATGGTCTGGCCAGGTTTGACCTCGACAGCTAATCGCACGGAACTTGTGCCATTGGTTTTTATAGTCCAGCTTTCTTTCGGTTCTAAAACATTCCGTGCAGTCCTCTAACGAATGGTCTGGACACAGGTAGGTCTCACTGCTTGGAATGTTTTACTCGCTCCCTTATTTCACCAAATTAGCAGTTCCTCTTCCTCAGGTGAGTCCAGGAGTCACTAATCCAAGCCTTCTTGATGACTCAATCTAGGTCAAGCTCTCTGCTATTCATTTTCCTAGTTCTATGTTCCATTCCTTCAAAATACTCCTCTCAGTTCATATGTTTCATGTTTCCAGGCAATTGTTTTTGTTTAACGGCATCTAATTTTCTTGGTGCTCAGAAAAAAAATAAAAACACATTTTATTATGGAAATTTTCAAGCACGCGCAAAGTAGAGAAAATATAATGCACCGCATTTCCTCCTCCTGCTTTAACAATTAACAACCTATGCATCTTTTATCTCTTCTGTCTTGTATACTGCCCTACTTCCTCCCCAAATATCATATCTTACCCTTAAATCCCTTAGCCTATATCTCTGGACAATAAAAACCGTCTTTTAAAAAACCCACAAAACACTTTCACACTCTCACACTGCCAAAAATTAACGAGTGTCCTACAATCATCAGCTAGCCTGTCAGTGTTCAAATACTGTATAAGATTTTGATTTAAGTTTTGACTTCCCATCATATCGGAGACAGAAACAATCAGCCTGCCACACTGCTTGCCACATAGCAGACAGTGAAAATATAGCTGAGCAAGTGACTGACTGAATGAATTATTACTTAATGAACTGGACACCGGAGTTCAAGGAGACCTGGGGAGCAAGACCGGAAAATGGCCAGTTAAATACGCTTCTACCACTTTCCTTATGGGCCAGACCTCCTCTTCAGGTGGCATTCTTGGGTCTTGGGGCAAGATGGTACACTGTCACGAGGGATTTTCCTTTTTTCCTTCCCCTTGTTCCCTTTCCCAGTCCCAAAGAGCACTGGACATCTACAAGTGCCCACTAGTCAACGGGGCTGAGCTGGGCATTTCAGGGGTTGGTGTTTGATCAGGAGGCTTCGTGTTTCTGCGCAGACACTTGATCACTGGCTGAGTGTGCTGTTAAGGACCCCAAGGTTTATGTGATCTCACCACTGGGGAAGAGAGCTGCTATAGTCAGATTTGATCAAAGGGAAAGCAAACCTTTGATGCTTGTTACTTCTATTTTCTTTTCTTTTTCTTTTTCAAATACGCAGTTGATATGATATTTTTATACAAATAGTACTTAACCCTAGTTGCAATTTTTCACTCTTTTGTGAGAAGTTTTCTATGTTATTATAAACCCTTTGCATCATCTTTTACTCCATAATATTCCATGAAGTGGCATTTCCAAACTTTATTCAGCGAATATTTCAGTTGCTTCCAATTCTGAACTATTATAAATAATGCTTTGATAAACAACTTTGTACGCAAAGCTTTTTCTGCATCAAATTTTCTTAGGGTAGATTCCCAGAAGTAGAATGACTAGGTCAAAGAATACGAACAATTTAAAAGTTTATGTATGCACATTACCAAATTGCTTAGAAAGCATGTTGTTTGCTTATAACATTAGTTTGCCTTTAAATTTAATTTAATTTTGAGGTAACTTTTATTATTTTTCTATTGCCTGGATGGTGCATATTCATTATAGAAAAACTAGACAACACAGATATGTAGCAAGAAGGAAGCAAAGAGCATGAACTACTCCAGTACTCAGAGTTAACCGCAGTGTCTTACTGCATAGACTTCCAGATCTTTCTTTATGCATAGAAACAATGAGATTATGTTTTGCATATATATCATTCGGCTCTATAAAGTCTCAAGGAAGAAACATCATAGATGACTGTTGATAACAAGGATATGTTTCAGGGGTAACACAGGGTCCTGGATGGTGAGGGAAGTCAAATCGAGAAGCAGACCAGGGCTTTCTCTTTGTACATCTAATCCCAGTTCAGTAAATGCTTTTAGCATTTTTACTTCCTGAAAAAGAGATTCAACTGGGCTTTTTGTTGTCCTCCAGATAGAACACTTGTTTTTCTTTCTCCAAAACTTTATTATTATTTTTTTTAAATAAACCACCCAGTGCTCACCCCAACAAGCATCCTCCTTAATGCCGTTCACTCATTTGGCCCATCCCCCCCCCACCTCTCCTCCAGCAACCCTCAGTTCGTTCTCTGTATTTGAGAGTCTCTTATGGATTGTTTCCATCTCTGTTTTTATCTTACTTTATTTTCCCTTCCCTCCTCCTATCTTCATCTGTTCTGTTTCTTAAATCCCACATATGAGTGAAATCATATGATACTTGTCTTTCTCTGACTGATTTATTTCACTTAGCATAATACGCTCTAGTTCCATCCACGTTGTTGCAAATGGCAAGATTTCATTTTTTGGATCACTGAGTAATATTCCATTGTATATCTACACCACATCTCTTTCTCCACTCATCAGTTGATGGACATTTGGGCTCTTTCCATACTTTGGCTATTGTCAATAGTGCTGCTATGAACATTAGGGTACCTGTGCCCTTTCGAATCAACATTTTTGTCTCCTTTGGATAAATACCTAGTAGTGCAACTGCTGGGTCATAGGGTAGTTCTATTTTAACTTTTTGAGGAACCTCCATACTGTTTTCCGGAGTGGCTTCACCAGTTTGCATTCCCACCAACAGTGCAAAAGGGTTCCTCTTTCCAGATGGAACACTTCTGCCTCGCTGCGGGGGAGTGCTCACCTCAAGCCATCTCTAAGCAGCTGTGTTCTCTCATACCCATATCCATTTATCTTGTGCTCTTGTATGGAGCCTCCCATCAACTGTGGAGAGAGTTGCATGACTGGTTCTTCTCCCATCAGGCAATTTATGATGCAAATAACTAAGTCAAGCCACTTTTCTGGAAGTGCAGGATCTCCGGAGGATGTCCATTTTTGAACTGTCGTTCATATTGGTGTCAGTATAATATAACACTAAACATCAACCCCGACTTCTAGCCTTCTATGGGAGGAATGTGCCAGATATGAATTATCCAGTCCCTTGCAACTAGATACGAGGCTGCTTCCAAATTGGGGCCATAGATTTTTAATAACAGAGAATCTTTGTAAACAAATTCTTTTTGGTTTCTTTCTATCCTATAAATGTTTGTCCATCTCTTTGATTTTAACCCTTATAAGTCATTTCTTTTCTTCTGCTTTTTTTAAAATTTACTTACAGAAAGAGAGAGACAGAGAGAGAGAGAGAGGAGAGAGTGGGGAGGGGCAAAGGGAGAGGAAGAGAGAGAAACCCATGCAGGCTCTTTGCTGTCCATGCAGAGCTCAATGTGGGGTTCAATGTCACGAACATGAGATCATGACCCGAGCCCAAATCAAGAGTTCATAAATAGCAAACTCAGCCACCCAGGCACCCTTGCTGTCATTTTTAAAAAAATTAAAGTATGGTTGTACGTCATGTTATTTTAGGTGTACATCTTAAACTAATGTAAAGTTTTTGTTTTTAAATTAGAAAGTTTGGCCTATTCACATGGATTTTAATAAGCAAACATAGATTATCTGTTTTCTTTTTAAAATGAATCTCTCTTTTTAAATACAGCAATTTATATAAACAAAAAAAATAAATTCACCCATTTCTCTCACCCTTACTTTCTATCTATGTGGTTTGTTGTTTCCTTGTGCATCCTTGATTATGTTGTTCCTTTTAATCTTATTTATTACGTCACTTGAGTTTTACTTGGAAATAATACAGTCTCTGATTTGGAAGAATACATTTCATTTTTCTGCTAGCTATCTTTAAAAAAAATCTATGCTTCCCTAAAAAATGAGAAGTAGAACCTTCTAATGTTTCTCCTAGAGGCTCATATGTTTAGAAAAAATGTAATTCTTCTGCCTCTTGAACTTACCAACCAGATTTTTATAGGAATAAACTGATCATGATGTGTAAATAAACACATTTTATTCCTCCTTACTCAAGAATTTCAAGAAAATGTAAAATCCCAAGAATTTTAATGTCTTCACTAAGTTTTATAGTGAATCATTACTTCTACATAAGTTATGATGTATTGACTTTATTTATCATCATCATTTTATATACCTTCCTTATTCTTTTTTTTTTTTTTAATTTTTTTTTTCAACGTTTATTCATTTTTGGGACAGAGAGAGACAGAGCATGAACGGGGGAGGGGCAGAGAGAGAGGGAGACACAGAATCGGAAACAGGCTCCAGGCTCTGAGCCATCAGCCCAGAGCCCGATGCGGGGCTCGAACTCACGGACCGCGAGATCGTGACCTGGCTGAAGTCGGACGCTCAACCGACTGCGCCACCCAGGCGCCCCCCTTCCTTATTCTTTAGTGCATTATTTTTATTAACTTATTAGTCAGCTCTAGTGTTTCTTCACTTAATTTGATTAGTAAAGCTATGCGGTTACTATATTTTCTCAGGGCTTGCTCGTCTCAGAATACGGGGATTTCTTGGTTTGATTTTATAGTATCTGAACGGTTTTTCTGTACTAGTCAGTCAGCTACCTGTGGCCCCACTTCCTTCTAGAATTAAACTTTCATGGAAACCCAGTCTTCTCTGGCCGTGCTTCTCCCCCTTTTCATGACTCAGTGTTCGAAGGAATTATATTGATCCTATTATGTATTCGATCATTTCAAGAGATCGGTTTCTCTTTCTTATTAGTGGGTTCCACAGAGGCATGTAATCTCGTTCCTCAGGTTGGTCCTCAGAGTCTTTTAACACCTTGTGATTTTTTTTCTGCATTACTAATTTATGAATCTGAGTGTGGGTGCATGAGTATATATCAGCGTGGGGTGGAGGTTGGCTTTATAGATCCAGTCCTAGGAGCTTAGATGGTTTCCCTCATAGAGTCTGCAAGACTCAGTTAAGGGGAAAAGACTCATTTACGTGTGTAGTATGTGTTTCTGTTCGTTATTGCGCCATTTTGTTTGTGTATGTGTGCAGTTATGTCTTTGAATCGGTGTTTAAGTTATTTGTACAGATGAAATGATCCTACAGTTAGAGGCAGACCTGTCAGGACCTATTATTAAGATGTAGGGGGGTTTTTTTCCCTCTTTTTTTTTTTTTTTTTTTTTTTTACGAGAGAGAGAGAGAGAGAGAGAGAGAGGAGCAGAGGGAGCGAAAGAATCCCCAAGTAAGCTCCACGCTCAGTGCAGAGCCCGGACGCAGGCCTTGATCCCACGACCGTGAGATTATAACCTGAGCTGAAATCAAGAGTCAGACGTTCAACCGACTGAGCCACTCAGGAGCCCCTCCTCCATGCTTTTGTGGCATTCTGAGCTTTTCTGGGGGCACTCTTCTGAATATTTTCTCTCATTCTGTCTTCTAGCTAAGCTGTTTCCACATCAACTTTATGTTGTTACAGACTTAAACCTATTTTTTTTTCCAATTTTTTAATGTTTATTCATTTTTGAGAGAGACAGAGAAACAGAGTGTGAGCAGGGGAGGGACAGACAGAGAGAGGGAGACACAGACCCTGAAGCAGGCTCCGGGCTCCAAGCTGTCGAGAGGTCAGCACAGAGCCTGTCGCAGGGTTCGAACCCATGAGAAGCGAGATCATGGCCTGAGCCGAAGTTGGACGCTTAACCGACTGAGCCACCCGGGCGCCCCTAGATTTAAACCTATTAATCTTCTAATAAAAACATAACTTTCTTATCTTGCTTAGGAAGGTCCCCTTCACCTCAACGTTTAACAAATATTAGCCTATATTTTCCTCTGATATTTAAAAAAAAAATTTTTTTTATGTTTATTTTTGACAGAAAGAGAGACAGAGCATGAGCGGGGGAGGGGCAGACAGAGAGGGAGACACAGAATCGGAAACAGGCTCCAGGCTCTGAGCCATCAGCCCAGAGCCCGATGCGGGGCTCGAACTCACGGACCGCGAGATCGTGACCTGGCTGAAGTCGGACGCTCAACCGACTGCGCCACCCAGGCGCCCCCCTTCCTTATTCTTTAGTGCATTATTTTTATTAACTTATTAGTCAGCTCTAGTGTTTCTTCACTTAATTTGATTAGTAAAGCTATGCGGTTACTATATTTTCTCAGGGCTTGCTCGTCTCAGAATACGGGGATTTCTTGGTTTGATTTTATAGTATCTGAACGGTTTTTCTGTACTAGTCAGTCAGCTACCTGTGGCCCCACTTCCTTCTAGAATTAAACTTTCATGGAAACCCAGTCTTCTCTGGCCGTGCTTCTCCCCCTTTTCATGACTCAGTGTTCGAAGGAATTATATTGATCCTATTATGTATTCGATCATTTCAAGAGATCGGTTTCTCTTTCTTATTAGTGGGTTCCACAGAGGCATGTAATCTCGTTCCTCAGGTTGGTCCTCAGAGTCTTTTAACACCTTGTGATTTTTTTTCTGCATTACTAATTTATGAATCTGAGTGTGGGTGCATGAGTATATATCAGCGTGGGGTGGAGGTTGGCTTTATAGATCCAGTCCTAGGAGCTTAGATGGTTTCCCTCATAGAGTCTGCAAGACTCAGTTAAGGGGAAAAGACTCATTTACGTGTGTAGTATGTGTTTCTGTTCGTTATT
This sequence comes from Leopardus geoffroyi, assembly GCF_018350155.1. NCBI lineage: Eukaryota > Metazoa > Chordata > Mammalia > Carnivora > Felidae > Leopardus > Leopardus geoffroyi. The sequence goes on along the minus strand of NC_059328.1, from coordinate 205,775,836 downwards.
GCGCCATTTTGTTTGTGTATGTGTGCAGTTATGTCTTTGAATCGGTGTTTAAGTTATTTGTACAGATGAAATGATCCTACAGTTAGAGGCAGACCTGTCAGGACCTATTATTAAGATGTAGGGGGGTTTTTTTCCCTCTTTTTTTTTTTTTTTTTTTTTTTTTACGAGAGAGAGAGAGAGAGAGAGAGAGAGGAGCAGAGGGAGCGAAAGAATCCCCAAGTAAGCTCCACGCTCAGTGCAGAGCCCGGACGCAGGCCTTGATCCCACGACCGTGAGATTATAACCTGAGCTGAAATCAAGAGTCAGACGTTCAACCGACTGAGCCACTCAGGAGCCCCTCCTCCATGCTTTTGTGGCATTCTGAGCTTTTCTGGGGGCACTCTTCTGAATATTTTCTCTCATTCTGTCTTCTAGCTAAGCTGTTTCCACATCAACTTTATGTTGTTACAGACTTAAACCTATTTTTTTTTTCCAATTTTTTAATGTTTATTCATTTTTGAGAGAGACAGAGAAACAGAGTGTGAGCAGGGGAGGGACAGACAGAGAGAGGGAGACACAGACCCTGAAGCAGGCTCCGGGCTCCAAGCTGTCGAGAGGTCAGCACAGAGCCTGTCGCAGGGTTCGAACCCATGAGAAGCGAGATCATGGCCTGAGCCGAAGTTGGACGCTTAACCGACTGAGCCACCCGGGCGCCCCTAGATTTAAACCTATTAATCTTCTAATAAAAACATAACTAACTTTCTTATCTTGCTTAGGAAGGTCCCCTTCACTTCAACGTTTAACAAATATTTGCCTATATTTTCCTCTGATATTTAAAAAAAAAATTTTTTTTTAATGTTTATTTTTGACAGAAAGAGAGACAGAGCATGAGCGGGGGAGGGGCAGACAGAGAGGGAGACACAGACTTGGAAGCAGGCTCCAGGCTCCGAGCTGGCAGCCCAGAGCCCAAAGCAGGGCTCGAACCCACAGACCACGAGATCATGATCTGGGCGGAAGTCGGACGCTCAATTGACTGAACCAGCCAGGCGCCCCATGGGGAACTATTTACCTTTGAGAGAGAGAGAGAGAGAGAGCAGGGGAGGAACAGAGAGAGAGGGAGACACAGAATCTGAAGCAGGCTCCAGGCTCCGAGCTGTCAGCATGGAACCCGACGCGGGGCTCGAACTCACAGACTGCGAGATCATGACCTGAGCCGAAGTCGGAAGCTCAACCGACTGAGCCACCGAGGCGCCCCCGCCTCTGATATTTTAAATTTACACAGATATTCAAGCCTTCTCTGAGTTATTTTTGTGTATCTTATGAGATGGAAGTCCTTCATCAGTTTCTCGCAGACAGCTGGCCAGTTGTTTCCATGCTATACTGAATAATCCTTCACTTTTCCATTGGCCTGTAGTGTTACCTTTATCATATACATCTCCATATGAACATGCCTTTATTTCTGTGCTTGAGATTTCAGTGAGATCTAATAATATCTAGATTTCAATGAAATATTTTGCTGGTAATATGCCCGTATCAAACTCTTTTGATTATACTTGCTTTTAATGCAGAGAATTATTAAGTTTTCTTGTAAAGTAAAGCTAGTCTTTTGGGACACCTAGGTGGCTCAGTTGTTAAGCATCCAACTCTTGATTTTGGTTCAGGTGGTGATCCCAGGGTCGTCGGATCAAGCCCTGCACTGGGCTCCAAGCTGAGCATGGAACCTGCTTGAAATTCTCTCTCTTGGGGCCCCTGGGTGGGTCAGTCAGTTAAGTGACTTTAAGCGACTTTGGCTCGCGTCATGATCTCATGGTTTGTGAGTTCAAACCCCGCGTTAGGCTCTGTATTGACAGCTCAGAGCCTGGAGCCTGCTTCAGATTCTGTGTCTCCCTCTCCTTCTGCCCCTCCCCTGCTCTCTCTCTCTCTCTCTCTCTCTCTCAAAATAAATAACCATTAAAATAAATAAAAAAAAAAGAGATTCTCTTCCTCTCCCTTCACCCTTGCCGCTCTTCCCCACTTGTGGCACTCTCTCTCTCTAAAATTAAAAAAAGAAAAAACTTCTCTCCTTATTTTAAAAAATAAAAAATAAAGTAAAGCTAGGTTTTTTTTTTTTTACAAAAATTCATTTTTAATATGGGATTTATTATCATTATTCAGCCAAATTTTACTCTACATAATGCATCATTTTTTCATATGCTGTCTTTCCCCATCTTAAGTTCTTGATCTGACTCATTTTTCATTAAGCGGAAGTAATTCCTCGGTCTTTAGCAAGAATTCTTTGATGGTATGCTTTCTTTTTTTTTTTTTTTTTTTTTTAATTTTTTTTTTCAACGTTTATTCATTTTTGGGACAGAGAGAGACAGAGCATGAACGGGGGAGGGGCAGAGAGAGAGGGAGACACAGAATCAGAAACAGGCTCCAGGCTCTGAGCCATCAGCCCAGAGCCCGACGCGGGGCTCGAACTCACGGACCGCGAGATCGTGACCTGGCTGAAGCCGGACGCTTAACCGACTGCGCCACCCAGGCGCCCCAATGGTATGCTTTCTGAAGTTCCACCTATCTGAAAATATTCTCCTTTCCTCCACAGGTGAAGGCCATCCTCATTGGTTACAGAAATCTTGGGATTCACAAGTTTATGCTTCCAGCTTCCAGGTTTTCAAATACCTGATATGTTTACAAATCTGGCATGTCTCTGATTTTCTTTTTTATGTAACCTTGTTTTCTTTCTTTCTCTCTTTCTCTTCCTTCCTTCTTCTTTCTTTCTTTCTTTCTTTCTTTCTTTCTTTCTTTCTTCCTTTCCCTTTCTGCCTACAAAGAGGGTCAGATCTGGCCAGCTGCTTCTTTCTGTAAATAAAGTTTTATTGGGACCCAGCTACAGCCATCCATTTCCGCATTGTCTAATGACCGCACAGGCAACAAGGCACAATTGAATGGTCGCAACAGGGACCATATGGTCCACGAAACCTAAACTATTTACAATCTGGCCCTCTACAGGAAAAATTTGCTGACTCCTTTCTTAACCTAACTCACGGAACAGACCGCGCAGAACAGATCTCCAGTGATGGCATTTCAGACCCGACCCAACAGCGATGTGATAGACTCTTTGGAGCTTGGCGATCTTAGGGCGGTGCTTCTCACCCCACACCTTGACTGTGGCCTCCTACAAATATGGGAGACCAAGCTTGTAAACCTTCCTCTGAAAGGGCGAACAAGCCAGACATCTGATACCCAGATGGGTCTGTACCCAGTGTAATTCCAAGCGGTCTGCAGGTGCCAATTTCACTCTCTGAGAGTGAGGTGGGCGCCAGGCAGAGAGAAGAGGATGACCTTTTTGAATGGCTTTATAAATTCCGTGGCAGATCCAGCTGTCACGTTATCGAAGCTGCTTATTGCCTGAGAGCAACACTTCCTTCAGGGCAGTGCAATCTTGCTAGTGGAAGACGTTTAATTTATAAGCAGTCTAATTTAATTTTCTCTGTTTGGACAATCTGTAATTTGGTGCTAGAAAGAAACCCTTCGAAGAGCTTTGTTGTCTTAGCTGACAATTACATGGCTTTAAGTTGCCCCAGCTCAGAGGCCCGGTACTCACACTTACGTGGCAGATTTATGTTCTTTTTTTCCTTTAGGTGCTATTTCAAATCAGCACTTGGGTGATAGCAATTTAGGCAGACAAGGTAGCTCGTCTAATTCTACTTATGCCAAATTATGTTCGGTACAAGGGAGCAGAACATTTTAAATCATAGAATCCAAAATCTACAGATTCTTTTAGAGCTCCTAATTGGGGAAGGTAACATATTCAGGAACACCCTGGGACTCTGGCAGAGCTAATTCGTCTCACCAGAAGGAGCAATTATTATCAAAGACCAGTGTGCCTGGCTCACTCCACATAGGACCAGGCTCACAGAAAGGAATCAGGCTTTTTTAGAATACTGCATTATTCTAAATTTGCTTTCTGTTCCATCTATGAGAATTTAACTTTCATAAACCACTGAGCAAGCAACACAAGTTTCAAGACCATTCTAGAGTTCACTGTGTTCATATGTGTCTAGAAATAGTCCAACAGTCTTAGCAGAGGGAAAAATCAAACCCATCTGTTTTGGAGACTCAAAAAAGCTCCCCTTTTCCATCACTGAGTGTTTTGAATTGAGCTCTGGAAAAGCAAGTTCATATGGGTCAAGTCAGGCACTGCAAGGTCCTTATTTCTTTTCTGTCTAGCAAACACTGGCGTAGCACTTGCTGGACTGACAGACACTGTGGTAAGCACTTGAAAAGTTAAACTTTTAATCTTCACAATAGCCTTATTAGAACAGGTTGTATGATTAAAATCCACTTTGATGAGAACACAGAGACAGGAAGCGGTTAAATAATTTGTCCAGGATCATGGAAATAGGAAAAGCCAGGATCAGGATTTATACTCAACAAGCCTGGATCGCAAAGCCCAAGCTTTCATCCACTCAACCCACGCTGCCATCGTGCCCTCTCCACCGGCATCGCCAGCCACAAGAGAGAGCTACTCAAGTCTCATGGCTTCCGGGAAGCATCCTTGACTCACCCTGAGCCACCAACGGCAAGCTCTCCCCCCACAGAACTCCTACAGCATTTATCTGCTTCTCCAAACCTCCACTGAGGATACTTGTCTTGGAAATAACATTTCAGAGGTATGCTATAAATCTTACATTCTAAATTTCTTGGGGAGAGTGGGAGCTCAGCACCGTGCTCACTGAATACTTAGTACTGACTTCTGCATTGATCCCTATTGTTCTTAGAATAATTGAGACCCTGTGGATATTTTATTTACTAAAAAATGGAGGTGTCCTTTTAAGGTGAGTTGTACGGGAGGCGGATTGCTGGATAAGCATTACAGCTATCTCCCAGCGAGATGAAGAGATCTCACTCAGTCCATGGTGATCTGAGGGCTGTGGCCCCCACCATTTTTGAGTGGACATTTGTAGTTCTGATTCCCTGTTGATAAACCAGATTCCACACTTTATAATAATCTTTCCCCTCCCTAGCATGAACTAAAATTGCACGTGTTCAAGGTTGGTGTATGAAAAGAAAGTCACTTAGCTATAGAGAGACTTGCTCATCAACCAGTTTTCCTTTCAATGCAGCATGGTGGTCTTTTTTTTTTTTTTTTTTTTTCAAAATATGACTGCATTTAACTCCCACAGCCTGCGATGTAAACATTATTGGGACCACTTTGCAGAAGAGAAAACTGAGAACACTAATTGTGTGGTGGTTATTCGCAAATACTACTTTGAGACTCGCGAAGATCTCGGAATCCAATTCTGGAGACTACCAAGATTTTCTTGTAGTTAGCAACTTATAGACTGATTCTGTCTTGAAAAGACCACACCTTTTCGAACACATTGATGGCAGTGGAACTTTCTGTAAAACGAAATGTACACGGAACCAAAACATAAAGCAAACAAACAAACAAAAAAAGGCAGAGCTCCTCAACTTGGCCTCTAGGACTTTATAGGTCTGAAAAGTACTGCTATAGGTCAAGGATAGCTAAGGGTTCTCTGTGTTATTGGCTAGAAAGGATACAGGCAGGAGCAGGGAGTGGGCAGACTGCATTTTTGATAGCTTTGTGAGTATGTACCTTTTGATTTTCATTGAATACTTTCACATGCAAAGATGCCAAGAGCAGAATTTGCTCAAGTTGCTTAGAATTCCACTTAGATTGTTACTTAAACATCGATTTAGTTCCACTCAAAGCAGATTTTTTACAAAGCAGAGACATGAATTCATACTCTCTTATTTCACTGGGAGGACATTCTCAGATGAATTAATGGTAGTCTGAAGGACCTTTATCTACCAAGATGGCTCCATACGTTCATAGTTTGAAATACCTTTTCATCTCCTTGGCTCCAAACATTTCACTAAGACTGATGGAAAGCAGAAAGGGGGCAGAAGGGTAACAATGAATAGAGCTGAAATCCCTGTCCTGATGGGTTCCATTGCTGGAAGCTAACAGTAGTAGCTGAGAGTGCAACTTAGGAAGGGTAGTAGGGACTAAAATAACAAAATGGAGAATTAGAAGTCAGTGCCCAAAGATAAGAGCTGGGTTTTAACAAGGCTTGCAGACTTGTTAAAATAGACCAAGGGTGGGGGGGGGGGAGGGGTTGAAATGCTTCCCAACTGAGTTCTGGGCTTAGGGCTTTAAAAGAAGCTGTGTAGTAGTTATTTGCAAATACTACTTTGAGACTCATGAAGATCTCAGGATCCAATTCTGGAGACTATCAAGATTTTCTTGTAGTTAGCAACTTATAGATTGATTCTGTCATAGACCACACCTTTTCGAACACATTGATGGCAGGGGAACTTGGGCGCCTAGGTGGCTCTGTCCGTTGAATGATTCGATTTTGGCTCAGGTCATGATCTCGTGGTTCATGAGTTCGAGCCCCACACGGGGCTCTGTGCTGATAGCTCAGAGCCTGGAGCCTGCTTCAGATTCTGTGTCTCCCTCTTTCTCTGCTCCTCCTCTGCTGTCTCTCTCTCTCTCTCAAAAATAAATAAACATTAAAAAAAAATTTAAAGGAAGCTGTGTCCTGACATTTGTACAAACAACCAGCAATGAGGCAGCTCATGGCACTGAATCTGTGATGTCTCGATGCCCCTGCAGAACAGGTACTCTTAATTGCATAGTAAGGCATGTTTTGAAATTGGAGACAAAGTGCCTCAGTGCAGAAAAGTCAAAATTATGAAAGTGATAAAGGCATAGAAATAGAAAAACAAAAATAAAACAGAAATCAACATTTCCCTGAAAATGAACCTGCAAAGCCGACTTTCATGCTTAAGAAGAAAACTAACGCTATGAAAGACAGTAATATTGACAGAGGTTTTCTATTCTGTTCCATGAGTTTCTCAGTCCCTCTCTTTGCCAATATCAAACGCTCTTGATTATATGTTTTACCATATGTATACATTTTACCATATAGGACAAGGTCCCAATCTCTTACTATTTTTCTTCAAAATTGTGTTGGTTTTGACCCTTAGCTATTCCGTCGTACTTACTAGATAAGCTTGCCACATTCCATTCAAATCAGGTTGGGATACTTATTGGAATTGAATGGAATTTAGAAAGCATTTATATTTTTACAAAGATATAAATGAGATTTGCTTACATATGAAGCTGGACTATTTATGAGGCTATCCAAGTCTTCCTGTAAATGCTTTGTAATTTTCTTCAAAAAGGTCTTGGACATATAGTTTTTTTTTTTTTTTGCTATTGTGAATTAGACTTTAAACATAACATTGTAGATTAGTTGCTACTGTTGTGTACTTTACCTTACATGAATGACCACTGAGTTGACAAAGAATTCTTGGGAGCTGTAACAGAGACCAGGAGACGATGAACTAATATCGTCATAGTGCCAAGGAGAAAAAAAATGACCAACTTAGAATTTTATGTTCTGCTAGACTGACATTCAAAAGAGAAAAATAAAAGAGATGCTCTTCAGAGTACAAAGGCTATGAGAATTTACCACCTACAGATCCCTGCCAAAATACAGGTTAAAAAATTATGATTTATTTTAGCAGAAAAAAAATAACCCAGTGAAAAAGTGGAGGAAGCAAAACCATAGGAGATTCCTAGATTGTTTTTTTTTTCCTTATTGTTCTTCAGCTTCATTATCATGTTTCTAGGTGTGGATTTATCTATATTTATCCTGCTGAATATGCAAAATATACTTTGTTCTGAGATCCTTTCTTTTCTTAATTCTGGAAAATTCTCAGTTATTATCCTTCCACATTTTCTCTTTTTTTTTCCTTTGAAACTTTTATTAGAGTACCTTAGAAAATGCAAAAATGCTATATTTTTGGTGGATGTCATTCCTTTGCTTCTCCTTTTAAACGTCTTTGACATGGTCACTTTAGAATTCTTTATCAGACAGTTTCTCAAAATTGGTTTAATTTGGACTGAAGCAATAAAATAAAGACAAATGACCAGATAGTGAAACGGGCAAAGGTTATATGCAAAAAAAAAAAAAAAAAAAAATCACAGGATAAGAAATCTAAATGGCCAAATAAACATACAAATGTTCGCTCTCATTGTAAAAATAACAAAAACACTCACACAGTATTTACTGATGCCAAGCACCATTCTAAACCCTTTATCTTAACTCATTAAAACATCAAAAACTCCTATTTTTGATGAAAAGGGAACATAGAAATGGAAAGACTAAGTAACCTGCCTAAAGATAAACATGGGGTAGTGACCTGGGATAAACCCAGGCAGAATGGTTGGCTTTGAGCTGTGCTATCCAGTATGGTAGCCATGAGCTACGTGTGGTTATCTAATTCAAATTAAAATTAGTCAACATTAAATAAAATAAAACATTCAGGTCCTCCATTGCACTGGCTACATTTCAAGTGCTCAATAGCCACATGTGGCTACATGCTTTACCCTATTGGATGGAGCAGGTATAGACGATTTCCATGATGCAGCATCACTGAGAAGGGAAACTGAACCTCAGTTTTTCTTCCTGCCAAGTAAGACTGCTTATGGGCTTTACTTTCTTAAATTTTTACAATGTGCAATATACATTTATATTCTTCTCTGAGGCTTCTCCTCCTTTCTATTCCGCCCCATGTGGACTAATGAAATTAACTAGGCAGCCTCTGCCAGAAATGATGACAAAGTCCGTTTCTCTACAGTAGACATGAGCCCAGGAATTCAGGGGAGCTGTGTGATGCCTAAGCTCCCACTTCTGGCATCTCAGTATAAAGTCTCATCATCTGGTACCTGAGATGTCTCTTACTTTCAACCTGAAAGAGCCTACTAAACTTAGAATAATTGATCTTCCATTTCAAGCTGGTGCTCACACATTCATTACTCATTATTTTTAAAAATGTTAAATATATATATATTTATATTAAAAGAAAATATTAAAAAACATAAACCATTGTCAATTCTGGTTATTCAGAACCTAGATGTTTGTTATATTATGTTTCGTACTGCTCTGTAATTTGTAAATTTTCCCTTCAGAAAATAAATATTATGAGAAAAATGTTGTAATACCCATTTTACAGATATGACTCACGAGCCCCCAGAGAAATCAAATAACCCATGCAAAGTCATAAAGCAAATAAGTGATTTGAGAAATGGGGTCTCACCTGGGCACCTGGGTGGCTCAGTCGGTTGGGCATCTGGCTTCGGCTCAGGTCACGATCTCACAGTCCGTGAGTTCGAGCCCTGCACTGGGCTCTGTGCTGACAACTCAGAGCGTGAAGCCTGCTTTGGGTTCTGTGTCTCCCTCTCCCTCTGCCTCTCTCTCTCGCCCTCTCTCAAAATAAATAAACGTTAAAAAATAAAGGGTTCTTATCTTTCTCAGAGCCAAATTAGCTAGCTACCCCACAACCGAAAGCTCCTAGAGTCAGTAATTTATTTCTTCTTTGCTGCCACGTAGAAATAGCCTGGTTTTACTCTGCCTTTGGAGAGCCCGGAAAAAAGGAAATGCATGATTTTTTCTGGGACTGAAAGGCGATGGGTCTCTCAGAGGACAAGTGCCTCATGATGGGCTGGTGCATGGTAGTCACACTGCAAAGATTTGTTGGGTTGAACTAAACCGAACTAAATTCAATTGAACTGAGCTCAAAGAAGAGGGGTGGGGATTCCCCTTCCCGAACATCTTGGGTGAAACAGCAATCACTTCTCCAGGGCTGGTAGAATCCAGGCATCCACAAGCACAATGTAGCTACAGTGTTTATAGCTGAGGTGAGTTATGCCCGTTGAGTAAGGCAGTCATCTTTCTAATTTCATAAACAGCGATGGAACTCAGGAAAAAGAAAGAAAAGACCAAAGGACTCAGGACGATTTGGCACTGAAAATTTATTTTCCTGGTTTTGCTTCTGTTTTTGTTTTACTAATAACTTCTTTACATCTGGGAACAAATGTGTCAAAGCATTTATTAGAATGGATTCTTTCATTTTGTTCAAAACAACTTGAGGAAATATTTTTTAGATGTCTAGAAAAGACATCGTAGGTAACTTTGGAATTAGCATCAGAAAATCCTTTCTTTTATTACAATCTTCCAGTATTTGCTGGTTTGTCCTTCACTCTCTATGTACATGTTGCCTTTAACATGTCACTTTTCCAGGTGACAACTGCCCTAAAGAGGCCAGGTTCCCACAGCAATATGTCAGAAACGGTAAGCTTTTTTTTTTTTTTTTTTTTTTCGTTGCACACAGCTAAACTAGGACTTTTAAACACGAAGCTTTCCAGTCTATTACATGCTTACAAACCTTTGTTTTGCTGTCACTCGGGGGGAAAAAGTGTACAAATCAATTGGGCCAGGGTTGGTTTTTTTTCTTTGAATTAACTAGTGAAACCTTTTTCTTCTCTATTCCTTTTACTTACACGACTTGTAGTGTCTTAATTCCTACTAATGGTTCCAGCCAACTGTACCGCGGGGTCCTCCAAGTTGCAGGAGGCACAATGCTTTGGGATCAAATCAATCATAGCTCTACAAACCAGAACAAACTACGGAACTCATGCTAAAATAGCAAAGCAAATTGTCCCTACTTTTAATAATGCAGCTTTGCACACGGAACACATAATGGCCTTTAAATTAAGAAATTAGTTACATTTCCTTGATAGCTCACATTCTTATTAGCATGATTGGCATGCTTCCTTGGCCTCCGTCTAATTATTCATAAAATGTCATCTTATACGAGAGGTCTCATTTTCCATTTAATTTTTCAGTTTTTTCAAAAATATTATTATTATTACTAGCATTATTATTATCAGCAGCATTATTAAATGGCATATGCCCAGTTTTTGTGTAAAAGGAAGAAAAAGAAATGAAAAGATCTTTTCTGTGAGATGGAAACTGGTAATTACGCTCCGCTAAGCACATCACGGACGCCCAGCTGGCGCAATTAAAGAAATAGCTGATCAGTTCCAGTTATTGATTCTGCTAACATGTTTGTTCACGGTTGCTTCTTGTCTAATTAGTTTTTTCTGCTTTCTTAGTCTAAAAGCATACCTTTCCAGACAGGGCTATTTTCAAACATTGGCGAGCAAGACTTCCTTCGGCGGCCTTCTAGGGTTTGTTTGTTTGTTTGTTTCTTTGACACACACAGTTTGTGTATTCATTTGTTCATTTGGCAATGAAAACTAGACTTTTCTCTGAATTCCTTACTGAATTTCAAACCTGGATTTTACATGCTTCTCCTTTTAAATGGATATCCCCGTCGCGTTGCTACAGCCACGTTTGACGCTGTTGTCATCGCCCATGACGTGCGACTAGGGCCGCTGCGCAAACACTGGACAAACTGAAAATACCTCCAAGATGTCGCGGGTCCTATTTGGCGAGGCTTGGGGGGAACGATGATTCTGTCTTCTGCCAAAAGGAAATCTCTAACTCACTGTCATTTCCATTTCCTTAACGTAGACTCTACCGGAACAGCGAAAATGTTTTCGCTGTTAACAAACCGCAGGCAACCTGCGTCAATTTCCAGGAACAAAAGCTCACGGTCTGGGTCCTGGAAAACTGACCGAACGAATGCAGCGCGGCGGCAGGAGCGAGGGCGTGCGGTAGAGACGCGCTGCCTTTGTCAAAGTTGCGGAAGTAGAGCCTGAAAACACGACACCAGATGCTGGTGTGAAATGGAGGCAGAGCGTCCCTGGCCCAGCAGAGTTGTTTACCAATGAATCCCGCCCTGGCTCTGTGGTCCTGCTCTGTAGAAATGGCAGCTGTCACGAAGCCCAGGGACGCTGGTGTGCCGTCAACGTTTTAATCCCTTCATGGGCAGGAAAAAAAAAAAAAAAAAAAAAAAAAAAGGCTCTTTTTTTAAGACTGCTATTTTTTTTTCCCCCCAATGCAAAATTTAGGAGCAAAGGCGTTTGTTTACCTAAGCATTAAAAATGAGACAGAAAAAAAGTTGAGTCTTTCGGTAAGAATTCCTACTCTCTGGGTAAAATAGGATGGGACCCATCCATTTTCATCTGGTGTTTTTACTGGTAATTGCTGATTTAGTTGGTCCTGTTGCTGTAAACCTTTCAAACCATGGAGGATGAGCCAGTTTTCCTTCTTCAACAAAAGAGCATCTTGCAGATTATAATATTCCATTAACTTTACAGTTTTACTTTTAGCACCACATCGAGGCCTTGGGACACTTTGATTCAAACGATAGAAAATTAATTTTCACTTTTTTATTACATTTGCCATGGAACACTACTGATGACATCGCTGCTGTGGCATAAAAATGACACAAGAAATTATGAATTTTATTTCCTTCAGGGAAAAGAAAGCGGACAATTAAAAGCTTTACCGTTCCCTGTATCCATCCTCAAAGTTCACAGAAGACTGACGTTTGGGGGTGGGGGGAAAGAAAAGGAAAATGCAAGACAAGAAAAAAGAAAGAAGGACAATACAAAAAATGTTAAGCTTTTAAAAGTTCTGTTCAAATCATTAGATTTGGGTGTAACACATGATATCAAGTAAGAATAAGAATGAATTATAGCAACTCAAATAGAAAAAAATCCTACAACAGAGGCAGACTTTAAACATGGTAATGAAACCCAACTATGGCTCTTGGGGCAAACCCAGCCCACTACCTGCTTTCCTAAATAAAGTTTTATTGAAACATAGTCGCATTCAACCTCCATTTACATACTGTCTAGGTTGCGTTTGCATTAAAATAGCAGTCCTTAGTAGCCCGGACAGAGAATATGGCCCTCAAAGCCTAAAATAGTTACTGTTTGCTTTGTACAGAAAATGTTTGCCAACTTTGGGCATTTTATCCTTTAAAAAGAAAACAGAAATAATGTAGGAACTCCCTTGTTTGTTAGTTCTTTTTTTTTGGCACAAAAATAATCAGTTTAGTTGTTGTTGTTGTAATGATTTATAATTCCAGGTCCTTTCCGAAAGGGAATCCCAAAGGAAATCCAGTGAGAATCAAAGCCTAAAGGAAAACTGGAACTTTGGAGCACTCTTCAAGAAATAAATGTGCTACTACAGTTCATTTACTCAGATATTTAGAAAGCACTGAGCCAAATAGGAGATCCTGTCTGCACACTTTTTATTCAGTGTATTACAAATCAGTAATTTGTGGAGACCGCTTGGGATTCTCTCTCTTTCCCTCTCTCTCTCTCTCTCTGCCCCTCCCTCGCTTGCTCACTCTCTCAAAATAAATAAATAAACTTAAAAAAAAATCAAACAAAACAAAACCCGAAAAAAGAAATTGGTAATGCTTTAGCTTCCGTAATGTTGCTCGAAGTCGCTCGTTTCCCTACTAATTTCTTCCATAGCTTCTGTCACCATCTGGCTTACCTCCTTTACATCTGTTTAACTCCATCGCCTCCACTGAGCCACAGAGTTCATGTCCCACTATTCTGTCCCTCAGGATCAGTTTACCTTTTTCGTCACTAGCCCCTATAAATCTCTGCCTCCCCGTTTCCCACCCTCATTTCTACCTCTAGCATTTAGTCGTTGGAGACTCTCTTTGTCCCATTGAAAACTCATTCAAAAGGGAGGATCCACACTGAGGTCACTAAGGTATGGGAACCGATCAGATGAAGACCACTTTCCCTCTGTGCAAAATCGCTTGATTTTTATTATAGGAGATACATCACCGGCACCTATCAATACTTCAAGCTTCTGAGAGTGGGAAACCCACCCTGGGGGATATTGTTTCTAGAGGGCAGTCTGTGAAGGTTGGGGTGAGGCGTGGCCTCTGAACATGAGGCTTGGATCATCGTCTTTACGCTGCTGAAGGTATGTGACCGAGCTTCTGCCCACATCTAAGACTTTTGGCCAACCATATGCTTTCTCCACTACACTTGCTCTGAACCCACCATGTCCCTTCATTAGGTGGCATCAGGGACCAAATTCTCCAATAAATTGCGAATTCCCTGAGGGCAACGGCTGTTTCACACTCACCACTGTATCTCCAGCACGTGGCACAGCATTGGGTCTGAAACCCAGGCTCACTGAATATTTGAATACGTGAGCATATTCTGCTGCGCAAAATGCCCCCATAACTGTCCTCCTGACTTAGAGTAAAAGCCAAAGTCCTCACCAGGGTCCCCAGGTCCCAACATGGTCTGGTTCTCATTTTCTTTCATTTTCTTTCTGACTCACCCTTTGCTCTGTCCTCTAGTGACTCAGTTTTTCTTGCTGCCACCTCAGGGCCTTTGTACGTCTTGTTTCTTCTGTCCAGTTATACCCATGGCTTACCACCTTCGTTTCTTTCAAGTTTCCCCTCAAATGGCATTCTTTCCCATAATCCTCCAACCTCTTAAGCCTGCTTTATTTTTTTTTTCCCCACATACTTGTCACCTTCTAAGATGACACATGATATGCCTTCTTATTTTTCTTGCTTTGTACCTCTCTCCATTAAAACATGAACGCCACAAAAGCAGGGGATTTATCTGTTTTCCTTCTGATTGTCTTCCCAGGATGCAGGACAGTGCCTAGGACACAGCGGGCACTCGGTAAGTCTTTTTTTTTTTTTTATTTTTTTTTTCGATGTTTATTTATTTTTGGGACAGAGAGAGACAGAGCATGAACGGGGGAGGGGCAGAGAGAGAGGGAGACACAGAATCGGAAACAGGCTCCAGGCTCTGAGCCATCAGCCCAGAGCCCGACGCGGGGCTCGAACTCACGGACCGCGAGATCGTGACCTGGCTGAAGTCGGACGCTTAACCGACTGCGCCACCCAGGCGCCCCTCGGTAAGTCTTTTTTGAGTGAATTTTTTTAAAGCATGTGATCAAGAAGCATTCCCCCCTCCGTCTTCCCACCTTGACTCTGCGTCGTAGATACGCACGATGGCTAACTTATAAAAATGGGCTTCTTTCCCTGCTCCCCACCACCCCCCTCCCACACACTGTGTTTTCTATCCCGTGAGCTTCATTTCACCTTCCCGCTGAAATCTTCTCAAATTGAAACAAACAACACAACACCTTATTCCACAACAACAACAAACGCCTTATTCCTCCCGTCCCCAACTCCATATGCATTAAGGCCCTTGTTACAATGGACTCCTTCAAACCCACGCAGTATCACTGCCCTGCTGCTTGAAAAACCACAGGATCTACACCCCAAGTGGTCGTCTTGGCCCATCCCACCGGGTCCCAGATGGCACAGATTTTCCAGACAGCGAATCTAATATATGTGGAGTCAACAGGCCACGGTGTCCTATGCCTACAGAGGAGAGAACCTCTACAGAGTGATCATCATTATGTAGCCATATGACAGTCCTTTCCCCTGACATATGGGCTGGGAATTGGGATGGCTGTCACCCCACGTAGATCCTAAATTGCTGAAGGGCAAAAGAGCATTTCTTCGGACCAGGTAAAACCTCATCACGGCTGGCGTGGTGCTTTTGTCTCGGTAAGCATTCGGCAGAGATGCTGATAGACAACAGAAATGAGAAAACAGAAGAGAAAGCGGGCAATGGATTAGCTATTTGTTTAGAATTACGACACCGCCATATGCAGGTAATGGCGCTAGTGGGAGTGGGGCGCTGCGCACAGGGGAAGCTGTTTTGACAACATATGTGATGTGTATACGGAGAGACGCAAATGCAAAGACTATGCATATGTACAGCGAATCCAGATACGTTTATATCTGGATGACTCCGTGCTCTTTCCACGTAATATCCAGTGTGCAAAACAGATATTCACGGAAAAATCAATTCTTTTATTTCTGCAATTTTCAATGTGTAAATATTTTTTAAAACTTGTTTAATGTTATTTATTTTTGAGAGAGAGAGAGAGAGAGAGAGAGAGAGACAGAGCGCAAGCAGGGGAGGGGCAGAGAGTGAGGGAGACACAGAATCCGAAGCAGGCTCCAGGCTCCGAGCTGTCAGCACAGAGCCCGACGTGGGGCTCGAACCCACAAATGGCGAGATCGTGACCTGAGCTGAAGTCAGACGTTTAACGGACTGAGCCACCCAGGCGCCCCAATTTTTAAATATTTTTTAATGTTTATTTTATTTTTGAGAGACAGACAGAGCGCGAGCAGGGGAGGGGCAGAGAGAGAGAGAGCGGGAGAGAGACAGAATCGGAAGCAGGCTCCAGGCTCTGAGCTATCAGCACAGGGCCCGAAGTGGGCTTGAACTCATAAACTGTGAGATCATGACCTGAGCCGAAGTCGGAGGCTTAACCAACTGAGCCACCCAGGCAACCCTGCAAGTTTTGATTTTCAAGCAAAATTACAGTATGTGCTTTTCCATAACAAAATATAAGATGTGGCGTTTCCTGAGTAAGCTTTGAGTCTCATGGTCGATAGGTAATTTTAAATTGAATTAAGCTAATTCAGCTCTTATTTATGATATCAACTTATTTATTTTTCAGTTGGGGAAAAAATATGACCCCCTTACCAGGGTGGCTGATGATTAAAAAAAAAAAAAAAAAAAAACCACAAAAGTATAAATGATTAAAAGGTGATGTGAGCTTCCTCTGGGGAGTGTGGGAACTGAAATCTGCATTAAGGTCTGGGGTGACAGCGCCCGCTGCCCTCCCGCAGAATCTGTCCCTTTGTCGCGCTTCTGTATCTGCTTTTGTCTCCTTCTACTGCAACCTTACTGTTGTCCTTCCTTCCCTGCCCTTATATCCCCTCCGCTGCTCCAAACACCCTTCTCATCAGCTTGTCCGTGATGGCAGGACAGGTGAGGCACAATGATGAAGGCAAAGGAGGAGCACGGTTGGCCCTAATTCCACCGTCACAGCCGTGAACCAGTGTCCCCATCCCCGCCTTCCCTGCTGTCCACCACCACAGTGCCTTCTCATCTCAGTCCTGATTCCCTCCTTTTCCCCCGTGTCTGTTCCCGGTGTCTCAGGATGCCTCTCATACTACACGCCTCATTCCAGAGTTCCTACCATGGTTCTGTATTCAGAGAGTCAGGAGCTTTTAACGCAACCCATGGATCACCTTTGTCTGGCCATAGGAGCCCCACCCCCAACCTCAGTAGCTTCAGACCTACAACCAACACATGCAAACTGAATGGCATGAGAAGAAACCTCTGCTCGCACTTCCAGGCCTGCGGTAAAGAATAGGAGCGCTCCCCATATTCACCTTGGCCCTAGTAATGCACTTCCCCCCAGGGACATTTTCATGCCCGGGGACTGGAGCGTTCAGTACCATAGAGCAGAAGAGCCTCAGTAAGTACGTGAGAATGGGGGTAGGCGGATCATGGCCACAAACACCCAGCCACCAAGTTCCGAAGGGAAGAGAGAAACCTCGCCACCGTTGGAAGCTTTTTCTTTAGCTTTCCTGAAATATAATTGACATGTAATATTGTGTTCGTTTAAGGTGTATGTGTGATAATTTGACACACGTATCTATCGTGAGATTAGTACTACCGTTGGGTTAGATATCTCCTCCATCACTCACATAACTACTGTGTGTGTGTGTGTGTGTGTGTGTTGCGATAAAAAGCATTTAAGGGGCGCGTGGGTGGCGCAGTGGGTCAAGTGCCTGACTCTTGAGCTTGGCTACGGGTCATGATCTCAGGGTTTGTGAGTTTGAGCCCCGCATTGGGTTCTTCACTGGTGGTGCAGAGTCGCTTGGGATTCCGTCTCCCTTTCTCTCTCCCCCTCCCCTGCTTGTGTTCTCTCTCCAAACAAATAAATAAACATTAAAGTTTTTTTTTTTAACTTTAAGGTTTACTCTCAGCAATTTTCAAGTATATAGTACAGTATTGTTAACTATAATCACAATGCTGTGCGTTAGATACCCAGAACTTACTCGTCTTGTAACTGAAAGTTTAAGCCCTTTGGCCAACATCTCCCTATTTCCCAATTTCCCCCACCATGCAGGCATGGCAGCTACCATTCTACTCTCTGTTTCCGTGTTTGGATTTTTAGATTCCACATATGAGTGAGATCATATAGTATTTGTCTCTCTCTGTGGTCACAAATGGTAGGATTTCCTCCTTTTTTACGGCTGAATAATATTGTTGATGGAGGTGTTATCACTGTTAGCTTCCTTCTTGGAACTGTTCTTGCTGTATCCTCTACGTTTTGATGGATTGTGTTTTCAATTTTGTGTGTTTCCAGATATTTTTTGGTTTCCCTTTTGATTTCTTCTTTGACTCATTCGTTGTGCAAGAGCGTATTGTTGATTTCACACCTGTTGTGAATTTTCCAGGTTCCCTGCTGTTATTGATTTCTACTTTCATACCAATGTAGTCAGAAAAGATACTTGGTATGACTTCAATCTTCTTAAATTTGCGAACACTTGTTTTGCTTGTTTTGCTAACACTCTGTTCTAGAGAATGCTCCATATGCACTTTAGAAGAATATGTATTCTGGTGCTGTTGGATGCACATGTCTTTTTGTGCACTTTCACTTTGAACCTATGTGTGTGTCCTAGAAGCTAAAATGATTGGAGAGTTTAATCCATACGTTTAGAATAATTATTGATAGGTATGGGCTTATCAGTGTGATTTTTTAAATTAATTTATTTTTGAAAGAAAGAGAGAGAGAGAGAGAGAAAGGACAGAGGAGAGTGAGAGGGAAAGGGGCAGAGAAAGGGAGAGAGAGAATCCCAAGCAGACTGCGCACTGTCAGTGCAAAGCCCGACACAGGGCTCGAACTCACCAACCATGAGATTGTAACCTGAACTGAAATCAAGAGTTGGACCCTCAACCGACTGAGCCACCCAGGCACGCTTTACCAATGTGATCTTGGTAATTATTTTCTGGCCCGTGTTACTTCCTTCCTATATTGATGTCTTTCTTTGAGAATTGATATTTTCCATGGTGGTATGTTTTGATTCTCTTCTTTTTATCTTTTGTGCATCCACTATATATTTTTTTGCTTTGTGGTTACTATGAGGCTTCATAAAACATCGTAACAGAGATAGCTTTCTATTTTATGTTCATAACAACTTTGATCACATACGAAAGCAAAACAAAACAAAACAAAACAAAACGAAAACCACTACCCATTTACTCCATTCTTTTATGTAGTTTATGTCAGAATTTCCTTCTTCTTGTATCACATACTCATTGAAAATTATTGTTGCTATCGTTATTTTTAATACTCTTATTCTTTAATCTTTATGCTTGAGTTAAGCAGTTAGCACATCCAACATATTACAGTATTAAAGTATCCTGAATTTGATTATATACTTACCCTTACTGCTATAACGTTTCTGCTGAGAAATCTGCTGATAGCTTTCTGGGAGTTTCTTTGTAAGTTGCAAACTTCTTTTTCTCTTGCTTCTTTAAAGGTTGCCTCTTTGATTGTTGACAGTTTTGTTGTACGTATCTTGGAGAAGATCTCTTTAAGTTGAGTTTTTGGTGAGCTTATGAGCCTTGTGAACTTGGACGTTGAAATCTCTCCCCAGATTTGGGAAATTCATAGCCATTTTATCTTTATTTATTTTTTTTTCAACGTTTATTTATTTTTGGGACAGAGAGAGACAGAGCATGAACGGGGGAGGGGCAGAGAGAGAGGGAGACACAGAATCGGAAACAGGCTCCAGGCTCTGAGCCATCAGCCCAGAGCCCGAAGCGGGGCTCGAACTCACGGACCGCGAGATCGTGACCTGGCTGAAGTCGGACGCTTAACTGACTGCGCCACCCAGGCGCCCCGTCCATTTTATCTTTAAATAAGCTTTCTCTCCCTTTCTCTCTTTCTTTGTCTTCTGGGACTCCAATAATTTGCAGATTGTTTCTTTAGAAGGTTTCCTATGGACCACAGATGCTTTCTTCACTCCTTTTTCATCCTTTTCTCTTTGTTCTCTTCTTGGGTAATTTTAAAGGTCCTGTCCTCTAATTCACAGATTCTTTCTTCTGTTTGAACCACGTGGCTATTGATGCTGTCTACTGCATTTTTCTGTATTTTATTCATTGTAATCTTCAGCTCCAGAATTTCTGTTTGGTCCTTTTTCACAATTTCTTTTTGTTAAACGTCTCCTTTGGTTCATGTATTCTTTTCCTGATTTCATTTCATAGTCTTGCTCTGTTTTCTTGTAGATCATTGAGCTATTTTGAATCCTTGATGGGGTAAATCACAGATCTCCAAGTCGTTAGAGTCGGTTCCTAGAAAACTTATCGTGTCCCTCTGTATTGTTAGGTTTCCTTGACTTTTTATGGTCTTTGAAGTCTTGCCTTGCTATCTTCACTTTTGAAGTGGCACTCACCTCCTCCAGTCTTTGCTGACTGACTTCAGGAGAGACATACCTCCCATCAGCACTGCTAGGGATCCTGAGACTCTCAGACCTTCTATGGATATACCTGCTCCACACTTCTTGCTTTCTCTTATGGCAGAATTCTTACGTTTGTATGCCCTCTCTAGATCCTGCAGGGCCAAGCCATGTGTCCATACCCTCAGTTTTGGTTTTCCAAGGGGATTCTCTCCCAGGCCCACAGATTCAGACTGGCTTTCTGTACATGCTTATTAGCCACCTGCAAAATCTCACTCCTGCCGCCATCTGGAGCATGCACAGGCAATCCACCACAGAGTGAAGGCAGGTGTGTGGATGAGGCACGTGGAATGCTGTGGGTGCCAGTGGGCCAGGTGGGGGTATCTGTGGGCAAGACATCACCGGTGGCTCATAGACAGGCCTCCTGGTTGAGTCCTGATGTGCTCAGAATGATCCTTGTCCCCTACATATGTTTTGTTCTGAGTCCCAGCTGCAGT
The DNA here is from genome assembly GCF_018350155.1 of Leopardus geoffroyi. NCBI lineage: Eukaryota > Metazoa > Chordata > Mammalia > Carnivora > Felidae > Leopardus > Leopardus geoffroyi. Next base: position 205,755,257 of record NC_059328.1, on the reverse strand, counting down.
TCCTCCAGTCTGTCATGTTGCTTAGCCATGCAGCTCATGACTCAGTGCTCTGGATGTGGCAAGAGGGAAATGGGCCTCTTTGGCAGGGTCCCACAAGGCTAGGGAAGCCAGGAACTCACTCACATGCCATCATTTTCCCCCACAGAAGAAATCAAGGCTCTCTTGTCATCAAGCTATACTTCCCTGGGGGAGGAGGAATGCAGGAAAAGTTAAATGTTTCCTCTCACCCTCTCCAAGACATCCAATCTTATTATTTTTCTTTTCTACAATGGTATGCTAGAACTTTTTTGCTGAGCTCTGGACTTCCACAAAGCCTCTCTCCTCTGTGAGTGATTATCTCCAGGGAGTCTCAGACCATGGTTAGGAAAGGTGGGAGCCAGTCTTTGGGGCACTTTGGGTCCACAACCAAGACTGAAGTCTATATGCCTATTACCTGATGCATTGGTGGGTGAGAATTCTCCCAGATCCCTTGATGTATGGCTGCTGACAGAACTAAAGTAACATGGGGCTGTAGTCAAGTCCTTGGAGGTACAGAACTGCTTGCTGGTCTAGTGCTGGGACCATGGTTGACAAGTCAGCTACCTAAGTGCAGACCTGTCTTCTAAAAACAGCTCTCCTCATTTGTCGACTACACCGGGCTTCCCAGTCTCCTATCTGGATCCCTCAGCTCCCGCAAAAACACTTTTGCCCATGGATCAATGCCAAATTGTTGCTGTTGAGGGCAAGACATGAATGAGGGATATCTTATTTGGCCCATGCCACTCTCTGGAAACTTTAAAAGTTGTCAAAAATGTACAGCCCAGTTGAAAACTGTCAGCCTGAATTCCATGATAAAACTTCCTTTATCTTTGGTTAAGCTTCATCTGTGTAGATATTTACACTCCAACAGTTAACTAATCTACCTTCCATACCAGTTTGGCCTAAAACTACGTCCTCCAAATTCTAATGTCGAAATCTTAATCCCAAGTACCTTAGAATGTGACTATATTTAGAGAGAAGATCTCTAAAGGTGTCGTTAAGTTAAAATGAGGTCACTAAGGTGGGCTCTAATCAGACATGACGTGTATCCTCATAACAAGAAGAGAAGGACACAGATACACATAGAGGGGAGACCACATAGAGACACACGGAGAAGATGGCCAACTACAAGCCAAGGAGGGAAGCTTCTAGATAAAAAACAAAACAAAACAAAACCAACTCTGCTGATCCCTTGATCTCTGGAATTGGGAGAAAACAAATTCTTGTAGTTTAAGCCACTTAGTCCATGGTAGTTATTACAGGAGCCCTAGAAAACTAATACAACACCCTCCTATACACTGTCAGTGGTTTGCAAATGACATGGCCCTAAGTGACAATTTAAATACGTCTAACTTTGTTTCCATGTGAATATTTTGTGCAAACTCTTAATCCATTAGGGAAAAACTTTTGAAATGCTTTCTCTGTTGAGGACTGCTACCTGGAAGGGATATCAAATACTTTTCAGATTCCATTTTTGTCATTTTAAAGACATACACTAGAGGTACCTACCTGAGAAATCTTTCTAATTTCTAAATTCAGGGATTAGAGATCTGTCAATTCTGGCAGTGGCAGAGACTGCTATCATTCTTTCTCCCCTTCTCCCACTATAATAGAGGCTTTAGAGAGGCAAAGCCAGCACCAAAGTAAGAGTATATATCCCAGTAAGGAAGGTTTGGCCATAAAGCTAAGATCTGGCTAATGAGATGTGACTTGAAGTATACATCCTTTGAGACATATCAAGAGAGTAGAAAAAAAAACATGCCCTTCTTTTCTTTCCTTTTACCCTTGAGTCCAAGTGGAGAAATGGTGATGAGTGGAAATGATGACTACCTTGAGGACAAAAGCAATGCCTGCAGGATCGCAGATATTGAGATGGAAGAAGTTTGGTCCCCAACACAGCTGAGCTACTCAACATCCCAAGCTGTTCGGACTGCTACATGAGAAAGATATACTTTCTAACACCTTTAAGCCACTGCATTTTGGAATTATAATTATAGTAAACTAGATTGTATCTTGACTAATACAAGGGGAACTGTGAAAGAAGAAAGCAGGTAAAGATCTGGAAAAAAGTGCAAGTTCCTCATGTATATGATTTATCCCTGCATTAATAATTAAAATCCATACTTTTCTACAAATCAATAAGGAAAAGATAGATGACCAGGTAGGAAAAAGGAGCAAGTTACTTGAAAAGGTGCTTCCCAAAGAAGCTATCCATATGGACCACAAACATGTGCAAGGGTGTTCCATGGCATTAGTTATGAAAAACAATACTACCTCGCGACCTCTGGAATGGCTAAAATCAAAACCATTGGTGACACCAGGTGTTGGTGAAGATGTGAAGAAACTGGAATTTCCTATGTTGTTTGCTGATGGGAAGGTAAATGGAACAGTCATTCTGAAAACCATTTGGCAGGTGTTTACCGCCAAGAGTTGATCGTGTCCCACCACTTATAACACCTAAAGAAATGTGTACGTGTATTTCCCAAAAGATATCTAGTAGAATGTTTATAACAGCATTGTTCATCCCGGCCCCAAATTGGAAACATGCAAATGTCTCCCAGTAATAGAGTAGATGAATAAATCGTGGCATATGCATACAATGGAATAGCATACGGAAATTATACCAGACAAACCACTGCTACACAAAGCAATATGGATAAATATTGCAAATGTGATGTTGAGTCACAGGAGCCCGTACACACAAGTAGAGAAACTCTCTGACCTAGGGCTTCCAGCCAATGAGAATCCTGGGTTCCAGTAAATCCTGGCCCATTCTTCTCCGTTTGCTTCCTGATTCCTTCGTGACATCAACACACAAACACAACTTGAATGAGGATATTCAGGGCTTAAACAAAGACATATTCTTCTTCCTAATCTAGGTTAGCCAATTAAAATAGAAGGAAAGGCTAACTGATACATGATCATAAAAGGGTAAAACTTTGTAAGTAGGAATTTATAAGATGGGAACGCATGAGTTTTAGATTACAAAGCAAAGGGCATAAATTTCCAGTATCTGAGTGCATTACTTGAAGCTGAGATTCATCAAGGAAGGGTTGTAATTGACTGACAAGAGATGAGATGGGCAGAGAAAAGCGTTGGTAATAGGAATAGAGAAGAAAACCCTTATTAAAAAGTCATCTGAGGGACACCTGGGTGGATCAGTCGGTTGAGCGTCCGACTTCGGCTCAGGTCATGATTGCATGGTTTGTGCGTTTGAGCCCTGCATCTGGCTCGTTGTCAGCACAGAGCCCACTTCGGATCTTCTCTCCCCTGCCCCTCTCTGCCTCTTCCCTGCTTGCTCTCTCTCTCTCTCTCTCAAAAATAAATAAATTTTTTTTTAAAAAAAGAAGTAATCTGAATATGGAGTGCCTGGGTGGCTCAGTCAGCTAAGCGTCCAACTTCAACTGAGGTCATAATTTCATGGTTCCTGAGTTCAAGCCCCACATTGGGCTCTCTGCCATCAGCACAGAGCATGCTTGGGATCCTCTGTTGCCCTCTCTTACTGTCTCTCCCCTGCTGGCACATGCTTTCTCTCTCTCTCTCTCTCTCTCTCTCTCTCTCTCTCTGTCTCAAAAATAAATAAACATTAAAAAAAAAAAGACGTAATCTGAATATATGGCAGAAAGAAGCTGTGTTTAGAAAACTAGGCTTTGGAGCCAGACAGCTCTAGGTTCAAATCAGAGCAATTTCCTATGTGTGTAACTTTGGGCAAATTAGCTCTCTAAGCCCCCATTTGCAAAATGGGAGAATGTTTGTTTCCACCTTCCAGTGATTTGGGGAGGATTAATGACTCCACAGAGCACCTGGCATGTACATAATGCTCTGTTAATTTAAGGTCTAATTATTTCTATAATTACTGAAATTTTACTATTATTATTAACACATGCACAGTTTAGGAGGGATATCGTCATTAAACTATATGATTCTTCATAATTCTGGCTTACATGGTTTATAAAGTGCTCCTATGCTCAGTATCACTGAACCTTGGGAAGACTTCATATTTAAAAGATTTACTAACCGAGAGTCGTTGTCCTTAAAACATTTTCATAGACCATATTCTGATTGTCGTTGTCTACACATACATTGTGAGTGCCCTTTAGAGGTCCCCAGACTTAATATGCAAATATAAAACTGAAAAATGCCATTTAGCCTTTGTTTATCATATCATATGGTTGTTTGAGGCTCCTTATGTCTCTGTGACTTTATGCCACACACACTAATTGAAAAGAAAAGCAAGGATAGTTATCCGCATCAAAGAGCAAACATTTGCTGGAAATAATTAAAAGAAAAACTTTCTTGAATTACGTTTTCTATGATACAGCTCACCAAGGAGCTGTTCAACTTAGCAATTTCTTCTATTTGTGCCCCTTTTCTATGCCTTCTAACTCTGCCTTTACTTGCTTTCATAAAATGATGTTTAGTGTTTGCATAAATGGGCCTCTAAAATATGGAAATCTTGTTTATAGACATGGCCTTGTAGAGAAATACCTGAGATAATGCTCACAGTCAACTGTTATTAGGAACAAAGAACTCTCTGGCTTGCTACAAATTGGAATTCCTAATCTTACCCCCAAAGAAAGGTGTACGTTCTTTATGGCAGTCTGAATTTATAGACCGTTTTGGATTCTCACATTTGTATAGTCATTTGCATAGAACAGAAAACATATTACATAACAAGTCAGTCAAGCTAAATTATAGGCAGTTCTTTTCAATCAGGCCACTGCAGTTCTGTGTTGCTCAGTTCAGCTCCTGTCTCCCACTGTTCAAATGTTGCCATGGTGACCAATTTTTGTCATGTATATTCCCAGATCCCGTGCGGCCTGCTTATTCATAGCACTTTGCCATCACTACAGCGACCGCTAGCTGCTGTCTTATTATCTAATCTCCCCTTAGTAATACATATCACCTTTAAACTACCTGGGTGAATTCTTGAAACCTGAGTATAAATGATGTGTTACAGAAACCAGAAAATAAATTCACATTAGATAACGTTATAATGATAATAACAAATAAATAAGACTCCTTAAGCCAGCCATAAGCAGGGGCTTTGTGAAGTCACTCCCTTACCATTGCCTCGCTATGTCACCGTCCATGTCACTGGAGGACCCATCTGATTCTTTTACGACAAATGGAATAACAAGATTGCAGAACTGTTGAGCTGAATTTGATCAACTGTGTTGCGATTCATCTGACTGTTGAGCTTTTTGCTGTTACGACAGCTGAAAAACACAAATTATCAGCATATTGGAAGAAGAAGCCGAGAGGTGCAGAGAGAGTCTAATTTATCCACATGCCTGAAAAGACAAGGTCGTCTGGCTAAACCAAATGTCACCCCTTTTTCCTTTTTAAATATTGTAGGCTGACTGTCTTTCGAGTAAAAACACAACCTTAAAAAAGAATCACAAGAAACCAGATCAAAGACATAAATAGAACAAAATATGCACAAGAGATCTCCTCCAAGATCAAAGATGTGAACGGAATTGCCATGAATAAGAAGTGTAGAGCTCACCAGAACAGAATGTCTTCGGCATACGTAGAATTCTACCAAAAAGAGAAAGAAGAAGAAAAAGAAGGAGAAGAAGAAGAGGAGGAGGAGGGGAAGGGAGAAAAAAAGTCTCTGGGAAATCAGGCCCTATGCAAAGCAAGTAAGAAGTCTTTATTTTTCCCTTTGCAGTAAGCAAAATTTCTATGTCGTTTCACTGAAATGACCGAATACAGAGCAGTGTAATCTGAAGGAGGGAAGCATAAGAGACCCTTTCCTTTCTGGGGGCTAAGCATCTTTCGTGTTGTTTTTTTTTTTCTTTTCTCTGTCAAAATCCACTCCCAAAACTTCAATCTTTAAATGTGTTTCACTGTAACTCAACCCGGTACAGAGAGTTTTCAAGGGTGTGAAATATTGAGGCAGTAACATTCGAGAGAGCAGCTTTGCTTGTGAAAATGAAGTAATTAATTTAATGCATATGGGAAAAAAGAAAAAAAAAAGTAAAGGGAGTTCCCTTTATTAAATATTTATCACTGGAGCCCCGGTGGATGCCACTCAGAAAAGCAATCATTAGAGATGGGACATTGATTGAAGTGAATATTAAGTAGCACTCTACACTAAATAACGGTTGCTGATTTCTTGGAAGAAAAGTTCTTGGGCTTCTTAGCTACTTCTCTTTGAGTGTCTTACAGCATGTGCTTAATTTTAAGTAATTCGGTCTTTTAAAAATGTGTCTCTGTCCCTGACCTTATAGAACTTTCATCTCATTCAAGTCAATGAACCCAACTCTTTTCTACCCTCTGTAGGCACAGCATGCAGGAGAAAGAGGGACAGGGAGCTTGAAACAGTGAGGGAGAGCGGCTAGTTATCAGAATGCAAACTCATGCCTGCAGAAGGAGGAAAAATAACAAATTAATAATCCATGATTCTATTTAGCCTACTAGAGGGAGGACAAATTTATGATTCAAGGTAAACTTTGATCAGATATGTTAGCACTGAAGGTAAATTTTCTGAACTTGATTCTCTAAAGCAAAAAAACATTCACGAGGCAAGATATTTCCTAATGATATTTAGTCTTAAATATGTACATTAACATATGCATTCTTTTTTACCCTTAGAAGATAAATATAATAATTGCAAATATATTTTTTAAGTAGGCTTTCCACTCAACATGGGGCTTGAACTCACGACCCTGAGATCAAGAGTCACATGCTTTACTGATGGAGCCAGCCAGGTGCCCCCCTTTTTAAAAAACTCATGCGATTTTGGAGCAATCTCTTTCTATGAGGCTCCTGTCCCCAACAAATGTGCCTGAATTCATGTTGAGACAATTTCTTATACTGTAGTATCATTGCAAAGAGCAGGATTTTCATATTATTCTAGATCCTGAGTATCATCGGACTTCTATTCTGACTAAAGTCTTTACATGCTTTGTACTCCTGAAGAAGTAATTCTCTTCCTGCAGTATCTGGAATTTCTAAGAGAACTCCTTCCTCCCTCCATCTATGCACGTTAACGTGACTATGGGCAGGCTGCTTTGGAGGAATTTGATTGGCTCCATGGGCAGGGACGTTAGACATGCCAGGATAAGGTTTTTTAAAAAATGGACGTTGTCTCACAGCCAAAAAGTACAATGTTATATTGACAGTTTGCGGCCCTTTTCTTCACAAGCAACAAAGTGGTCTGGTAAAATGGAAGAGCATTCCTTTGAGTGATGCTCACTTTAGAGTAGTGGTTCTTAACCAGAGGCAATCTTCCCTCCCTCACCAGGGGATACCTGGCAACGCTTGGAAGCATTTTTGATTGTCACAATAGGGTGAGGTGCTCTGGTGGCATCACGGAGGTAGAGACCAGAGACAACGCTTAACGTCCCGCAATGCGGTTCCCATGACTTATCCTTGGATTTCATGGGAACATTTTTACCAAGAGATGAAGTTTATGCTTTCCTTAAGGGCAACCAAATCACAATTTTTCTCAGGTAACCATCATGTATTCATGATCCATTTACAGCAATGGTGCTTATGATGCTTCCAATTCATGTATCGAAATTTTAAACTTTTATTAATATTCAGCTTGAGGTTTGAATTCATAATTTAGCACTCTGGCTTAAGCCTATACGTTTTGTTGGAATGAAGTGATTCTCCACCCTGTCGTTTCTCTTTTGCATCCCTCTTGCGATTAGGGTCTGACGCCCAGAAATGGCTTGGCAGCTTTACAGACAACACTTCCACACTTTTCCATGCGTGGGAACTTTGGGGACACGATACATGATTGCCTTGGAAATTATTTGATGTTGACGAATTAGGTCCTTTCCAAAAAAGAGAAGTGATTTTCAGCCACCTTGAGACGCCATTTTCTCCTGTTACACAAAGGTAGACCTCTGGCGATCTTCTCAGAAAGCTCAAATAGTTTTCTCGAATGAGGGACTCGCTATGGTGGGGATTCCCGAAAAAAAATAATACCCTCTTTTCTGGTCTTTTTGACTCATAGAGTCCTGCTAGTTCGAGTCAGAATTCTAGATGATTTGAAGCTGATAAAGGAGGCTTAGAGCTTATCTGCGCAGCCATCCCATTAGAATGCAGCACCTTCTTGTAGATGTTTCGTACTTCGGTGAAGGAAATGGCCCTGGACGCCATTATGGTGTGAGAAACCAGCACTGATCCACACATTGTGGCCGGATCCACAGCACAGTAGGTCACCAAGTCGTTTGGTGACGTGCAATGTATTCGTCACTGGTCATTGATTTCTAAGAATTCTAAGTAAAAAGGATCAAGCAAGTTGGTTATTTGAAAACTTCCTTTTACCAATTGTGAGGCTGCCCTTGAGCTTTAGGCTACCTTCCTTTAGTAATGTTCTATAATCTTCGGTTTTCATACAATTAGTCAAAGATATGTGTTGAGTATCCACCGCCAAATATGTATGTAGTCTATATTTTTGCTAGGCTTATCTCTGGTTGTCGAAGTATTCTCTTGAAAAGCAAAACGACAAAAAAAACTACACAACTTTTTACTTTTCTCAAAGTCAGTGCTTTCCAAAATGTCCTCAGCATAAAAATGATGTGAATTGCTTATTAAAAGAAAAGACACTTAGTTCCACCCAGACCTCTCTGGGAAGACCCTAAAAATCTATATTTTTGAATAGCACCCAGGGAGCCATATGATTTGGTCATTTGGGAGACAGTGCCATAGGAGAACGCACATATTTGGAGACCACAAAAGACACCATATTAAATTATAAATGGATTGAGTAGCTGCCCTTCAAAAGGTTGTGTGATGCATATGCAATACTTCGGCAAGTGTCTGTATCATTTCACAAGGTGAGCCTTCCAAAGCCATTAGCCTTTTCAGCCACTTGTACTTAGTATATCCTTTCATCTTTTCACTTCGGTGTTTGACCACATTCCTGTCTCTTTTTCACTAACTCTCCTATTTTGGTTCCTTTTTTCCCTCTCCTTTTAACTGAGTGTGCCTCCTGATACTGACTTTCCCAAGAGTCCTTTAATTCTTTATCTGTGCACACAGGGGCCCTTCCTGGGAATTCTAGCATTCCGTTGATAACTATCAAGGTACGCTCCTTGATCCTACTCTCTAGACCCAATTCACCTGGAACCTGGAGCCTGAGACTGATTATTTAAAATTTATCTACAATTTCCAGGCATCCATGTGGCTTTCACCCTCCAGAACTAATGTCACTTCAATCCGCAAATATTTAAATGCCAGTTTGGAGTGTTCCATCTGAGTGGTCTAAACCACCCACACGTTGCACCTGCCGTGGGGGATATGTTGAACCTGAGAGCACCCAGATGACATATTGATTTCTTTCTACGATTCAGAAGGAATCTCTGTGCTCATTTGCTGGCTTATCCATAACTACAGCTTGTATTCTCTTTTATAGAATGCTTGGAACAATTGTAAGAAAAGAACAGGAAAGACTGTGTGCATAACCAATCTGTTCCTTTCTACATTACTCATCCTCGCAGACTCTCTTAAGTAAAAAAAAAAAAAAAATATTTGCTGCATCAATGAGACATGCAGTCTATGTCATTGAGCTAAAGAAAGAAAGAAGAAGCTATCACTCTGGACTCTATCAACTCATGTACGTTTCACTTCTGCATCTAATATGAATACCGTTGGGCTGAATTTTGCACTTGAGAGATCACTCCACCTTTTGTCGGGAGTTCATGCGTGCATACAGATGGCTTTACGCACAAAGAGAATATGTTTTTCTCTCTAACGAAGACGCAAATTCTGAAGTGGGCGGAAAACACACTCGTGTGTATTTTGTCTACCGAGTCTCTCCGTTTAGACCTTAATGAATTCTATCCGCGGCACCTCTGGAAATTCCGAAATGGCCACAATCGCTACCAGTCCTCTGGTGTTAAAAGAGGTCAAAGTGCCCAAAGACATAATTTCAAGTCTTAATTGAATGCTAGCAACTGAACCATGAGCAGGATCCCTGAAGAATGGTAAAGTCCTCTGTGGGCTTCACACAATGGGAATGTGTGGGTAGATGCCATCTGTAGCTCCGGGGTGGGGAAACAAAAGGGCATTTGAGGAAGAGGGGATTGCTTACAGATATGATATAATGGGAAAGATCTGAAAGTCATCCATCATGCCCGTGACACACATCACACCCAACAACAGCCAAAAGCCACGAGATGTCACACACCGCCTGCAGCGTGTCAGGCCTTCTGGCATCAGCACTTTTGTGCACCCTGCCACCTGCCCTCTCTGGCTGCGCTGCGTGGGGAGGCCCAAGAATGCCTCTGCCTGCCCCCCACCCCAACGTTTGCTAACGCGGGCTTTAGCCTCACAGGCCCCCCCCCCCCAGGCGCTCGGGACACATTCATCCCGTGACAGGGAGTGACAATCGGAGCCGAGCAGGGATGCCAACGCTACCAGATGTTGCCGAAGCTCCTAAATTGGGTTAGCCCAACCACGCTGCTCTGAGACGGTCAGGACAATGTGGCCCAGGCGGGGACACAGGGCCGCTCGGAAGCTCCCATGCGGACAGCGGCTCAGAGGCACGGAGATTAGGCCGAAGTTTCCCTCCTCTTCTTTCCGTTTTCCGTACAGGGCTTGCTTGAAAGTACTCATCTCGGAATATCAAATGCAGATTGGGTTAAGATGAGCAAGAAAATATATAAGCTATGTTTTCGCATCACTGTGTGACAGCAACCTGTCACATCCAAGGGTTGCTCTTTAATTTTAAAGGGACACATGGCGCGCGCACACACACACACACACACACACACACACATCAGAACGAGTTGTAATTAAATTTGTATTATGTTCTCTGGCTTTCACTTCTGTGGACTCTTTTTATCTCATCTTCCCAATGAAATGGCAGGGTCTCCAAGTGCAGGGGCCATGGGTAATGGTGCCCTTTGGCCCTCACGGGGCCTAAGTCAATATTAAACACACACTAGTTGCTCGATGACTAATCAGTCGGTTTCAAACGGGTTTGTTGTGGCTTTTGTTTGTAATATTTCCAAAGAAGAACACTGAAGACAGCACGCAGCGTGAAAAAAAAAAAACCAAGGTGGGAAATTATTAGCTGGGACCAGGTTAAAGAAATAGAAAGCCAAGCAGTTAAATTTTATCAGTTGAATGGAGGATATTAGTAGCCTGAAATTCCTAGGCTTGTTCACAATGATTTTACAGGCTAATATCCTAAATATTGTGCCAACATTTCACGTTCTAGGCTTGTTTATGCCCCAGTATAAATAGCCCACTGGCGGTGCATTTAGGTGTCTCTGTTACTAATTCATAGTGACCCATAAAAACTACAATAAAGGACAGTTCTCCAGAGCAATAACTTGTTGGGGTGCAAAATAATTGGGACACTGGGACTCTTGACTGAATGAGTTGTAGTGTTTGGAAACAACCCTAGGAAAATAGCAACCATACCCTGAAGCCAGCCCTTCAACTTTATCTGGGAAAATCCATATAATTTGGGCATCGCGTACTGTTTTCATCCCTATTCCAATATCTTTTGAATACGTCCAGATCTTTCTAGATCTTATCTGATCGTGTTTCTTCTAACATCTTGTGAATCTTTACCATACATGCAAGGAGAGTTCATTTATATTGAGGTCAGGTAATTGTATCCATTCCTTGAATATATTCTCTTGTTTCAGTTCCAGAACTTGGTACCATTTCAATGTTGTATTGCATCCAAAACAACTTATATTTTGGGCACTGATGCGATAAAAATATTGCATATTTATCATGTGTACTCGTTGTCAAGAGGACCTGATGGCAATGACAGATTCTTACTCTGTTTGATGGAAACTTTCCATTGAGCTCCAATTTATAAATTGTGGACGAAAATGTGGGGTGGGAGAAGTAACAGAACTAAATCAAGCACGTGATTGTCAGTAATTCTTACGAACAAGTTGATGTGTTGAACACACTGAACATAGCGTGTCTGACCCAATTCTTAAACTACAGGTCAAACCAAAAATATGAACCTGAGCACAGAAAGGCTTTCCTTAATGTGTATTTCCTATAAATAATGTTTCCTTGTTAGATTTAATCTATAATTGAAGTAACTAGATTCACTGCAAACAAGAGGTTGTGGTAAAAGGAATTAATCAGTATTTTAAATATCTGTGCCTTTCTTGCTAGGATGAGCACTGGGTGTTGTATGTGAGCCAATTTGACGATAAATTATATTTAAAAAAAATCTGCGCCTTTTTGATCAGGCACCTGGAGACTGACATTCCAGGTTTTCTGCATAGAGAAAATGAATAGATTCATATATATATACGTATATACATATATATGTGTATATATACGTGTATATATATATATATAGCATATTCATTACGCATACAACGAGAAGATATCTAGGCATGTATCACCTTATCTGAGTGGCCTTCCCTGATATCTTATTCCTGTAGCAGCCATGGTCTCCCACTTCTGGCGGCGACTTCCCTTATCATTTATTACGTTACGTGATTTGCGCATTTGCCTTGTTCTCCCCCTCCCCCCCATTGGTTTACCTCTAGGGCGACAGAGACTTTGCTACTTTGGTCCCTACAGGATTCCTAGCACTGCACAGTGTCAGTGCCTGACCCTCAAGAAGTACGTGCAAACGTTTGAATATGTATGAAATACACGTGTTCTTTTAGAAGCAGATGAATGAAGGACACCAAGACGGCTACGCGTGTGTGTAATTAGGATCTTAGAGTGTCAGTTGTAATATAAAATATTTCATTCAAATTGAGCGCTTCACCCAGAATGGTTTAGTAGGCATCGCACAAATAATCTTTTTCAGTAAATCATTTTCAATCAGTGCTTTTTTGGAGAGCAAATGAAAAGGGAGTGTGAAAGAAGGTTAGAGACAAAACATAGCAAAGCTTTATGATTAACATTTCTGAGATCCTTAAGGTAGTAATCCATAACTCAAGAAATGAAGGCCCATAAAATCAGTTAAATGAAACCAAGTTCGGTATGTTGTATTCGATACTTAGATTTTCTGAATTTTAATGTTTCTGTATTTTTTGAGAGAGACACACAGCACAAGTGGGGGAGGGACAGAGAGAGAAGGAGACACAGAATCCGAAGCAAGCTCCAGTCTCCCAGCTGTCAGCACAGAGCCTGATGCGGGGCTCGAACTCATAAGCTGTGAGATCATGACCTGAGTCGAAGTCGGGCGCTCAACCGACTGAGCCACCCAGGCGCCCCGATTTTCTGAATTTTATATAATGTTTATGTTTGCCAGAAAGGATGCATTATTTGTGCTTATGTTAGGTGTGCTGATGCTAAGTAACTACAGTGATGAATGGGGAGATTTTCCTAATCACAGAGAGTAGCATATAAACTGTTTTAAAAGTTCCCAAGAAGGTGCATAATTTTAGAATAATTTATAATAAATTAAAAACAATGTAAAAATCTTGTATGTGGCAAGCACCTCTAATTCTAGTTAGCTCTAAATGTGTGGATAGATGGAAATGTTAATAAAAAAAGGAAGTAAGTTCCGTAATAAAAGATTTAGGCTGTTGAAAAGTTTTTCTTCTAGGAGACTTGAGATGATACTTGGGACAAACTAGACAAAAATGGGGGGGATTCCAAAAACTTAAGAATTTACACTTCTTGCCAATTGTCTAAGATATTTCCCTTCAGCTTATTACTAACCACCATGGGTGCCTGACTTCAAAAACCAAATAACTCAGACATTTGGCAGGAGACCAAATTTATCAGTACCATACCCAAGGATAATGTGTTTTGAACATTGTGTACAATGTAATTCTAGAATTCTCTCCTTGAGAGAAGACCGAAAAAGCATGATATTTATATTCTAGCTCTTGCCTTTCTGTAAGGAAAATTATTTATTTGTTTTTTGCAAAAATTAATAGACATTTACATGAGTCAAACAGCAAAAAGCCCCAAAGGTATGTTGCCAATAACCCCCTTCCCTTACCAAGTTTTTTGGAGTTGGTTCCCCAGTTTCACCAAGGAGCAAATTTGTATTGTTTTCCGTTTTACATCTTGGTCTTGGGAGTTTCGAGGAACAGGTGTTTATAGACCAATGTTCATCCCAGAAGTTAAGGATCAAACTAAGGCCCCTGATTTTTTCCCCCGATACGTTGACCTTTCCATTGTATTCAATGGCACCTGCCTGCCTGGCTGATGGAAAACTTTTCTCTATAATTTTGTATCTGAAAAAGGGAAATTCTTTCATCAATCTCGCCCTTCTCCCCCACCCCAGGTACATTGGTTCTCCTGTAGTCATCAGCACCAAAGCTCTTTAAAGACTAAGCCAGATTCATCACCACTATCTCTTCTATCCACTCTTTGATTTTGTGAAATCCCATTTCTACACCACGACCATCACCCCCCATACACACACACACACACACACACACACACACACACAGATTTCAGTGTAATTTCTCTTTCCAGAGTCACTGTGACCCGCACGACATCCTAATCAACAGTGTCTAACACGCTGGCAGCTCCCCAGGCTCTCCCTCCCTCCCCTCCCTCCCCTCCCCACCCTCCTCCCCTCCCCCCCCCCCACCTCCAAGCAGCTCCTTCCTTGGGGATTCTCTTCTTGTTCAACCTGGCTTCCTTCTCCTGGCCTTAAGATACTCCTTGTTCCCTTCATTGGTATTCTTTCTTCTTTCCTTTCTTGTTTATTCCAGAGCCTCTGCCTTTTATTTTATTTTGCATGTCTGTCTGCCTGTATTATGTATGTATCGTCTCTTTGTTTTAAACCTTCTCTTCACTGTCCACTATTGCTTCTTTGCAAGATAATACAAACATCTTCCCTTTGGGCTCTTATCTCTCCCTGGAATTTCAATTAAGGCACTCCCCAGGGCTCCTGGGTATTTTACCTGATTGCCCCACCACTACCTCAAAGTCCACTAACCTCCCGTTCTGTGTCCTAAATCAGTGCAGCTTCCGAACGGAGGGTGATTTCGCTGCTGCCTCCTTTCTCCCCCAGAACACTGCAGGCAACATTTAGCAATGTCTGCAGGCATTGCCACACTGAGCAGGGGTGCTGCGGGCCTCTAAGTGGGTAGAGACCAAGGGTGATGCTAAACATCCTGCAGGGCAGGGCACAGGACAGTGCCACAGCAAAGAATTTTCTGGTCCCAAAGATGAATAGCATCCAGGCTGAAACTCGGTCCTCATTCATCACAGAAAGGAGGACTTTTCTGTCACCTACTCGCTTTGGCAGAATGAACTGGATTTAATCCTGGGTTGTCCTTCTTTTCTGCTTTCTTCATGCTGCTCACTCCATTTAATATCCAGAGTCTCACTTGGGTTTTTTTCCTTGGAGATTTCTGTCCAGTGGTTATTTCCTTGATTCCTACTACTGCTGTCCTTACATGCGTGCACTCGGGTAAAAATATATATGCTTCACTGGTCTCAGTAGCTCAAGTTTCTTCTCCCTCCCATCCTGACATGCTGCTGCTAAATTAAATGCCTTCAGATACTGTGTTCCTCACATCAGCCATGTTCAATGGCACCTTTCTGGAGCCTCGCTCTTTTAGGATTCTTTGGCAGTTGGACCCCTACCACACCTCCCTCCTATAGGCCATATGCGAACCTTCCATTCTGGCCAAGTTGGCCTACTCGTTTCATTTCTGTCCTAAATGTCATAACCAAGTCAATAATTCCACTACATTAGTAGTTCTTTTCGATAACAAAATAGTTGATTAGTTACCCTCATTAATAAAAATTGGTTTATTGTTTTGAAGTTTCCATGGCAGACATCTTGGAATATATCTAAGGATTCTGGAACCAAGCTAACGGGGAATCAGGTCTTGTCTCTGTCACTTGTGAGGTTGGGCCAGTAACCACATTTCCTCACCCGTAAAATGGGCTAGCAAGAATGCCGGGCACATAGGGTTGCTGCATAATTTAGAATAGTCCCCAGTATCTAATAAGCACTAGATAATTATTCACTCTTATTCCAAAAGAAAAGTGTTATATTATTTCCTTCATAAACCCACATTTGAAGACTAAGCTAGACTCATCACCACTATCTCTTCACCACCATTTACCCACTCTGATTTTGTGAAATCTCATTGCTACACCACGACCATCACCCCGCGCACACACACACACACACACACACACACACACTTCAGTGTAATTTCTCTTTCCATCGTATTACTGATGCAGGGTGTTAATAATATTGTTGTCACTACTGGTGTGATAGCTAAAGCCACGCACCCTCCAATGCACTAAATTGTTTGATCAGTTGTGGAGAATTTTCCAGAAATACCATCCACCAGATATTTAAGTGTCTTGTTTTTCTGAGAGGCCCCGAAAGATTCTGGAAACATGAAAACGGCTACCAGATGCAAAACCTCAATATACTCACTATTCCCACATCCGAGACGTTCTCCTTGTTGCCAGGGTTATCGAGTTTCTGAAGTTCAGTATTCAACTTGTTCACTATTAATTAATATGGGGCTCTGATCTACTTGGGGAAACTGTAAAAAGCAATTAAGAGCAAACCAGACCCAAGAATAAAGCATCGGCTTTCTTTCTCCTTTTTATCTTTTCCCAGAGTTTCAATGTTTTTCGGGGTAGCTCCCCCTGGGTGGGTTGGGAGGCAGAACAATTCGTAAGAATTTATTTTGAAATCGGTGGGGCTGACGGAATCTGCGTTCCTCCCTAAACCCTGTGCCTGCCTTGTAAAGTTGCTGTTGTCAATCCCGTTCTTTCCTCTCCTTCCCCTGGGTGGTCTCTCTCCCCTGAGTGATGGTAGGAAGCGGGGAAAGCCAAACAAATGGGGCAACGTGGATGTGTAACCACACGACATTATCGCCTGGTGTGGAGGCTCCCGATAGCCATTCCCTTTTGCAACTGGAATCCTTCCCTCTTGCGATCCCTTCCATGCAGTCCCAGGCTCTCCCCAACTCCTCTCTCAACCACCACCCCCTTAAGTGGAGCTCGTAGAACAAGTGAGGATCTGCCTGTAATTACTGCTTAATTCATTTGCATGTGGATGTTCTCATTATAATGTCATTAGCATGGGGAGGGAGTCTGGTTGCCAGAGCAACCAGGAGTGGGGCAGGTGCAGTTCAGCCTCAAATGGATTCTCGGTTCTGTTCGGTCAAACTCCACCTGTATTCCTGGCTCTTATCGCTCTGGTGGTTGCCAGAATGAAAACATTCCGAAGCTTTCCCCCTCTTTATTTTGGCTGTGTCTCTGGAATTTCTTGGTAACCTGTTCTGCCTGGTTTTTACTGAGAACTCCCTTCATTTTAACTAGCCATGCTCCGGGACTTAAGCTCCTAGTCTTTGCTGCCCAGGGCGGTAGCCGTTCGCCGCATATAGTTTTGAGCCCTTCAAACCGGATCAATCAGAACTGAGGCATGCTGTAGGCGTCGTATATACAAAGGTCATCAAAGACAATACAAAAAAAAAAAAAAAAAAAGTGTAAATTAGCCCCATAATTTTGAGTACCTATTGAAATGGAAAGATTTCAGATACGTGAGGTTACATTAAAAAAATATAATTAAAGTTCTTTTACCCAGCTCTTTTTATTTTAAAAGTTCAGCGCCAAACATTTCAGGTAACAGAGGTGTCTCATATATATGGTTTATATTATATTTGTATGGCCAGTCCTGTCCTTGATCATAGATCCCTCTTCCAGGTTTTGACAAATACTGCCTCCTTGATCTTTACATAATTTACAGTAGCAGTCATTCCATGCAAAACTTCCAGCCCGAATTCTTTCTGGATGGCCAAGCAATTTGTTTATTTTAGCTATCCTTTCACGAATGCTCTTAGAGGTAAAGGAATTCTATTTTCTCAGCGGGATTTTCCTCTTCAAGCCACGTTGATAAATGGTTAACCGGGTTCTGCAGGAGTCTTTCCTCGTAGGTCACTGCTTCACAGAACATCAGATAGAGAAAAACCCCAGTTGTAAGAAAGTTTCCTTTCTCACATTGACAAGAAATCTGTTTCCTTGTAAAAGCTACCCGCTGATCTCATTTCTGCCCTTGGAACAAAATAGAGGAAAGGTTCTCCTCTTCCACATGACAGCCCTCCATTTCCTTGAAGACAGCTGTCATGGTCTGCTAAGCTAAGCTTCTCTTTGTTAAACATGACCCACTCTCCTCAACAATTTCTCACAAGTCGTGGCCTCAAGGCTCAATCATCCTTGCTGCCCTCCTCCGGATTTTGGTCATTTGTCAACGTCCCTGTAAAAATGTGGAATCCAAAAAAGGACATCCAGCCTCAGATGTGGTACACGCTACGTAGAAGACAGTAGGACTGTACCTTCCATCGCTTCATCTGGACACGGGAACTTGGTTTATTTAGCCCCAAGATTGCGTTTGTTGATCTCCTTCATGGCGGACACGTGTTGAGCTTTCCAGCCACCATACCTAACAGATCTTTTCTTCACATAAACTGGTACGAAGTCATAATTTTTTTTTTATCACAGACTTATAGAACTGATTTTTAAAACTGTAAACCCAAGGCTTTATGTTGATCTCAGTAAATTGCACGTTGGGGCTTTATTCCACTGTTTCAGTAGACCGAGATCATTTAAAACCCGACTCCTGCTCAGTAAATTAGCTGTTCTCACCTGTGTACCAAAGACATGGTAAGCTGGCTTCTAATTTCATCTTTTTTTTTTTTTTTTAATTTTTTTTTCAACGTTTATTTATTTTTGGGACAGAGAGAGACAGAGCATGAACGGGGGAGGGGCAGAGAGAGAGGGAGACACAGAATCAGAAACAGGCTCCACACTCTGAGCCATCAGCCCAGAGCCCGACGCAGGGCTCGAACTCCCAGACTGCGAGATCGTGACCTGGCTGAAGTCGGACGCTTAACCGACTGCGCCACCCAGGCACCCCTCTAATTTCATCTTAATCACTGATAAATGTGTTAAATTGGACAGAGCCATCTTGTCCATTACTATATGAGAAATCCTGTGAACTATCTTTCTAAAATAAAGATACACTGTGGTGTTATCTGATCGAACTATTCCACCAGAAAAGAAGAGTCGTCAACACAATTTATTGTGTACCTACTATATGCCAGAAGTTTGTGAGGCACTGAGGTGTGACTTGAGTTTAGTGAAACAATTCTAGTTTTTAAAAGTTTTTAAAAGTTACTTATTTAGAGGGGGTGGAAGGGGAGAGAGGGAACCTCAGGCAGGCTCCACACTCTCAGTGCTGAGCCAGATGTGGGGATCAAACTCACTAACTGTGAGATCACGACCTTAGCCGAAATCAAGAGTTGGTTACAAGAGTCTGTTACAAGAGTTGGATGCTTATCTGACTGAGCCACCCAGGCACCCCTAATGAAACAATTCTAATGCCTAGCGATCCTCTCTTCCATCCCTATATGTTCCCAAGCTGTATTTGTAACAACTTGTTAGGACTGTTAGGACATTTTGCCAGAGATCATTGTTAATCTTACTGGTTTTTCATTTTTGTAGTCTAGCCTTTTCACTTTGCAAATAGCAGAATGCCATATGTCGCTTGCCACTTTTTTCATATCCCATTCATTCTCAGGGTGTCTTAAAGATGATCAACCATGACTCCACAATCATACCTGTAAGTTATTTTGTTTTTCAGGGGAAGAACTGAATGGCACTTGAAGATTTATAGTTACTTGGGGCGCCTGGGTGGCGCAGTCGGTTAAGCGTCCGACTTCAGCCAGGTCACGATCTCGCGGTCCGTGGGTTCGAGCCCCGCGTCGGGCTCTGGGCTGATGGCTCAGAGCCTGGAGCCTGTTTCCGATTCTGTGTCTCCCTCTCTCTCTGCCCCTCCCCCGTTCATGCTGTGTCTCTCTCTGTCCCAAAAATAAATAAACGTTGAAAAAAAAAAAGATTTATAGTTAATTGAAGTTGCTCTCCCTTTTCTTTTCCCCATCCTGGGGAGGCTATCTGCTTTCATTCTCACTGTAGCCGAGCGCCTAACACAAGGCTTAATTGTTGGCTGCTTAAATTTTCAATCTTCATTCCTTCTTTTTCCATTTTGAAAGCCTATCTCTTCATTTCAGCAAAAAAGAAGGAAAATTAAGCTAACTAGGTCTTCTGTCTTCTCTTTTGTTATGAATATTAAAACATCTTTCCTCAGGCATGACCAACAAATCTGTCTCTTATTCATTTTCCAAAGGCAAAAGGTACACCTCTTCTATTTTTAATGTTTATTTATTTATTTTTGAGAGAGAGAGAGAGAGAGAGAGAGAGAGAGAGAACATGCGTGTGAATGGGGGAGGGGCAGAGAGAGAGGGAGACAGAATTCCAAGCAGACTCCTAGCTGTCAGGGCAGAGCCGGATGTGGGCCTGGAACCCAGGCACCTTGAGATCATGACCTGAGATGAAGTCTGATGCTCAAGGACTGAGCCACCCAGACGCCCCACCTCTTTTTTTTTTTTTTTTTTTAATGTGGAATTTTCATGAAGATAATGACACTAGATTCCAAGAGGCTCTCTTGGTTTCTATTCTTGGGTTTACTAGTGGATCATCTAGAGGTTTTGTAAGCTTCTTTTCCCCTTTTGTACTATGTTGCTAACTTACAAAGTTGTGAAAACGTAGTCAATGAAAATGAACCCTTTATCAAAATCATCATCAGATTTCTACAGAAACAAATTTCCGATTTAGGGCTGATCCTTTATTTTTTTATGTTTGTAGCTTCTGAAGACACTTACAAGCTCTTGACATTAACACATTTTATTGAATGGACCGATAAAATCTAATTAAACTCATTATGCACTTAATTCCAAGCTCAATGTTTACGTCATTACCTGTATTTTGTATATTGTACATGCCGCAGCCGTTGGCAAAAGTTGTATGGCGAGAATGGTCTAATGTCATACATGGAACTCTTGTAGAGTGACGCTACAGGGTCCCAGAGGAAAAGTTCTAACATAGGTGCTTTTGGAGAAGAGGATGATAACTTGTTACTATCTATGTTGCCAAAAGGTAAGTGATTATGTATAATTGGATGAATCTTGAAAGGTACTGTAACCTATGAGTTCAGTGTTCTGCATCTATAAATGTTACATCCACACTTAGATTGTATCTACTCACATAATGAGAAGGCAAAGTCTGAAAGAGTAATTTGATTAATTCAGTCAAAATTATCATATCAATCATTGGGATATTTTAGAAGAAAGTTTTAAGTGCCCAAATTATGGAAATAATTACTTTATTTCTCCATTCCCTTTTACTTTGTGCATATGAAAAGATAATCTGATAGACGACTTTTTTTTTTCTTTTCTCCTTAGAAAAAGACAGCATGTAAAATTAGGAACCACCCAATATAATCTCTGAAAACCTGGCACAATTTTGCATCTGGCTTCTTTTGATAAAGATTATCTTCTCACTTTTGTAGTAATTTTTCCAAAGCAGAGAGAATCTTTTTCCACAATTATTTGTCAGTATAATGCAAATTAAAAACTGAAGCATAATATTGTAGATTCTTTCCTTCTAGCATTGCAAAAACAGCCTTGAATTGAATTGGATTATACTGGCTTACTTAACTCTGTTAAAATCAGTAAACATAAAAGAAACTAGATACTGATGTTAATTTTACTCATGTCTCAGGTTTACAATAACCTCAAATTATTTTGTTTGATTTGTTTCTCCACCAATAATTTAGTTTAATTTATCACTATACAAAATCTGAATAGGTTATCAAAGTATTGAAATATATAGTTCTCTCAGGAAACCTGTGATTCTGAGATTGTCCTTGTTTTTGTACTCAGCGGAAGATTTTGTACAACCTGCAAGAAAATTTCTAACCAAAAGATAGCAATGGATTGACTAATTAAAAATGCATCCATCTGTTGCCTTGCTTTTTGAAACATGCAGATCTAAGTGGGCTGTTTTATTTATGAAGACCCTCTAACTCTGAGAGTTATGAATTCATAAGCTTGCATTCATAAACACAATAAAAGGTTAACACGATAACAGAAGTTAACTACACGGAGCATTTCATATATTTCTCTCACACGCTTGAGTTTTTAAATGTGTCATTTTTGGAAAACGGAGCTTTTTAATGTAAAATCCAAAATAGGTTTTAAGTATTCTCATTACAGAATTTGTACAGAAATTAAAAGGATTTACACACAGAAACATCAAGTTTCATACAACCCACTCGATGTTTGCTTTGTTCATGAATAGTAGATAATTATTTGGAAGTGATTGAAAATGAAGCTTTATTCTTCCGCAAGGAAAAAGTGTGGAAGTTGCTAGAACTGGGATCATATTATTTTAGAGTTGAAAGGAACCATCTTGATGATCTAGATTGGAAACCGAGGCTCACAGGGAGGCAGCACTTCTCCAACATCCACCAGTCCAGGACTTTTGCTTTCTAATATGGCATTCCTTTTATTGTTTGACATGTGTTTGCAGCCCCTTTAGCTAAATCGTTTGATTTCCATACTCTGCTTTTTTATATCATAAACAGAATCCACATTCCACGAATTAAGAATTGGTCATCTGTGTTTGAGAAAGAGCCGTTTTGACTGATATCTATATTTCCATGTAAATTTCAGGTCTAGGAGAAAAAGTTATGGCTCACACTTTGTGACAGTCAGGCAAAAAAGCAGTTTGTACATGTGCACACACATTCTGCAATAGAAGAAGCCTAATGTACAGATTATCTAAATATAAAAACAGATTAATATCTACAAGAGATGGGGCATGGGAGGAAGGCAATCCATTATGGACCAACAGTGAGTCCAACTCTGAATTTAAGACTAGTAACAAATCAAAATATAATCATCGGCAGAGAAATAGTTGTCAGGCTCTTTAAAAACATCTTAAGGGCGCCTGGGTGGCTTAATCAGTTGAGTGTCCAACTTCGGCTCAGATCATGATCTTAAGGTTCATAGGTTCGAGCCCCATGTCAGGCTCTCTACTGACAGCTCCGAGCCTGGAGCCTGCTTTAGATTCTGTGTCTCCCTCTCTCTCTCTGCTCCCCCTCCCCCCCTGCTCATGCTCTCTCTTTCTCTCTCAGAAATAATAAACGTTAAAAAATATAGGGGCGCCTGGGTGACGCAGTCGGTTGAGCGTCCGACTTCAGCCAGGTCACGATCTCGTGGTCCGTGGGTTCGAGCCCCGCGTCGGGCTCTGGGCTGATGGCTCAGAGCCTGGAGCCTGTTTCCGATTCTGTGTCTCCCTCTCTCTCTGCCCCTCCCCCGTTCATGCTCTGTCTCTCTCTGTCCCAAAAATAATATATATATATATATATATATATATATATATATATAAAATCCTCTGGACAATTACATTGTAAAACTATAGTGGAATTAAAAAAAATGGCTTACCACAATTATTTAGCCCCTCACTCACTGAACACCAAATTAAGATACAATACTATTAACAAAAAACAATTATTTTGCGCCTGGTCCTCTGTTTATGGCAGTAGGTGGAGTATCTCACTTATTCCCTATAACAGTCCCGAAGTAGGCACAATTATTAACCCCATTTTACAGATTAAGAAACTGAGACTCTCACTAGGGCATGTATTTCTCTACTAGAATGTGGAAAATGTAGAGAGAATGACTGTGTTTGAGATGAAGAGCAGAGAACATGAGAGCTGAGATGAGGTTGAATGCCAGATGGACAGTTAGTGTCCTTTAAGTAAATGGCACCTTCTCTTGCTTTAGTTATAAAGTGCATAATTTAAATTTGAGTCTCAGTGATGTTAGAAATCACATGCCATTGTCAATCAAATGGTCAAAAACTCCCATGTCGAGTCTGTATATGGCTCTGCTACACCATACCATGAAGAAATAGATTTTTGTGCAATGCTTAATTCTGACAATATTTTCAAAAGGTCAATGAATTCTAAGTTAACTTTGACTTCTGGAAAAAAGTGAGAACAGGGGGAAATGACTTTAAAGCATCAGTTTCTCTAAATCTCATCTAAATCAGCAATTTGAATCTTCTAAACCATCTAACTTTTAAGCGTACTTGCTAACAAATAGCTAAGCTATTTGCGTTTGTTTGGGGTTTTATTCCTCTCTTTGTTGAGGGCAAATAATCAGCTAGCAAAAAAGCCAATGTCAGTGGCTTTTGGGGACAATCTTCAAGCTCCTAAAATCAAAAGTTGACTGAGGAGACAATGGGGAATGTAATTAGATACTCTGTTTACAGAAGTGGGCACATTTGTCCAATATGGTACAACATAAGGCCATTCATTTTGGTGTGGCAACAAGCAAGTAATTGTGTGAAAATCTACATTTATTCCCCAAATGGCTATAATGAATGGGCCTCATAAGGAGAGTCAATACAAATCTCACGTGGTCGCACAAAAGAAGCAAACCTTCAAAAGTTTTGGGGAAGTTTTTACCATCAGCTAGCTCAATTTTATTTCATAGATTAATTATACCCTGATTTAATTATGAATACACATATAGGAAAACACCCCTCCATGCACAGTATGACTACCTACTGAAATTCATCTTTTATGGTTATTACTTCCAAATTAAATACACTGAACATAAAAGGAAAAATGTATGCTTTTCTATGGTGAAGAAAGAATTAAGGAGAAATTCAATATTAGGGACTTAAAAGAGAAAATCAATAACTTATTTTGAGGTTTAAAGAGGCAATTTTATACAGATGCCGATTTTTAAGGAGTTTATTTTTTTCCTTAACAATCCACTGTCCTTCCCCCCCTTCCCCATATAAATTGCCTTTATTTTGAGCTAGAAGGTGAGATAGGATTACACGAAGGTCTGTTCTTTAGGGATAATGACCTCAGTGGAGTACCAAGAGTACTTCTGGGTTTGTGTGAGTTTGTGCACACACATGTACGTGTGTGTGTGTGTGTGTGTGTGTGATATTTGTACAGATAACCTCCTGGTACGCTTCATATTGAAATATACCAAATCAACCCAAACTGAATTCTAAAGACCAATATTATTTTGGGCACCATCTTACTAAGAAGACAATTTACTAAAAGCTTTCTTTCTACCTGCAACCAAGTGTAATTTATTGGGGGTTTCCAGAGCTTTAAAATATTAATTCCCAGTATTACTTCATTTGTTCTCACCGATTTCATCATTTTGAAACTTGATCAACCGTCAAAAAAGTTGAACTCTAAGTGATATTACATTTAAATTATGCATGTGTATTTTATCAGAACATGAAGAGCAAAACACATTACAGAATGATATACAGGTAAATTATCCTTGAAAAAGATCTATGTAAACTGAGAACAATCAATAATAGGGCTTTGATTTTAAAAGTTAAAGGCTGCTCTTTTTGCCACTCTTCCGCTGTGTGTGTATATAATTTCCCAGAATTCTTTACATTTAAACTGGTTTTATTTTTTATACTAAGTACCAGAGAATCACTGATTTTGAAGATTAACTCTGTTCAGGCAAAAAAGGAAAAAAAAGAAAAGAAAAAAGAAAAATCACAAAATTGTTTTCTTGGTAATTATTGGCTTTACACTTGATAGGTTTAAGGCACTGGTGAATCAAACATTTGCCGAACATTCCCCATGGATTTGCCAAGCATCTGTGTTAACATCCTAAATAAACTCCAGGGTTATAAAGTTATTGACTCAGGTTTATTGGTTATACTCTTGCCTCTGAACAACTGCGGCTTATCTTCTGGCTGCTAGAAGACAAACCCAAATGTTACAAACAACAATGCTCCCAGACAGCAAAACAATTTATATGTAGGATGGGAAATTATAATATTCAAATTTATATCATCACACTTTTTACTTTCATATCTTCTTACCTCCAATAAAACAAAAATAAGAACACATTAAAAGTAGAACTTGAACGTAGCTAGTACAAAAAGTAAAATGTAATACATGACGATGTTATACGATGTTACAGTGTATAAAATATTTTGGAAGACATACACCTTAGTGGAAACAGAGGCAACTATATTTCATTTCCCGAGACAAGGTGAAAATTAATCTGTTTACTTTTACAGAATATCAGGGCTCCCAGTGATTTTAACATAGACCTGGAACATTTTGTTTAAAGATCCTGCAACTTCAGCGGATTGAGAAAATCATGTCAAATTTAAGAGACTCTTATAATCAGAATGCCGATGGCACCAAATAAAAACAGAGTAATTAAAATAAGGCCCACATCTTAATTCAGGCTCTCTTTCTAGAGATCAAAATTTGAATTTGTGCTAATGACCTATCTGGCTTTTCAGGGAAGTAATCTGCTGTACAAATAGAAATGTCTCCAAAGTGTGGCTTCGTATTATAGGACGCGACCTCCTCCCAATATTAAGATGTTAAACGGTGCAGGATGCAATCCATACGAAGCCATATGCAGAATGTTCTTCCAGCTACTCTCCAATTAGCAAAAATAAATATACCCAGGCAATTTTTATGCAGAGATGTTAGTACTTACAAGTCGGCTAAGAATCGGTCAATCCAAGACGGGGAAGCTAGACACATGTGATCAGTCACACTAGGAGAGAAACTGGGTCTATTCTTGGATTCCGACCCCTGATAAAATTCAGCAAGGGTGCTTTATTCTTTGCATCAGCAAGCCTTGGAATGCTTGCCCTCCCAGGGTGCTTTTACATCACCTTGGTGCTGGGCTACAGATGTGGGGGTTTGGTATATGTGTTTGCATTTTTGCGTGTGTTTGAGAAAGTCTTTTCTGAAGGGCTGTGGGCCAAAACTCCCCCACTGGTACTTTCCCACCCCCAGTTTTCCAAGAAGAATTGGTTATATCCCCCAACCCTTTTCTATCTAAATGTGGTGCTGGGCCTCAGGAGGCCTTGGTGCACAAAGCTTCCATCGAAGACTGTCACTTGACTGACAGCGAAAAGGTTGCAGGAAGATGGACAGCTGGGTGTAGGTGGACATGGGAAAAAAAAGACAGCCGAACAGATTAAATCGGAACACAGCAAGAGGAAGGTTCTAAATCACAGACCTGTCCAGACGGAGAAGGCTTTAGGAGTTTTAAAACCAGCTAATCTTATTTTTAATCGAAGTCAGGTTTTTGAAACAGCACCCAAGTTTATAAATAAATCTGCAATACATAAATACATATCGTAAAGGGGCACAAGGAGTAAATTGTTGAAGACAGCTGGAAGTGGAGAGGCCCAAAGCATCCTAAATTGTCTTATTACTTTTGCAGCGTTTCTGCAATGCAAATTTAGATTCATGTGTCGCTTAACCAGGGTGGCCTGCTAAGCAGTGTGGGTACAAGGAGGCATTTATCAAAATATTTTAAATGATAACAATCCGAGGGAAAACTGTGAAAGTTTCAGATAAGAGCATAATGAGAGGAAATGGGGCCCAGCCTTACTGAGCTGCAGTCAATTGATCATTTGATGTAAGAGACTTGATTGATTTCCTGCCAATGTTCAATTACCTCTATAAGTGTCCAATGTAATATAAATAGGCCGGTTGAAATTGCAGAGATAGGACCTCACTCTTAAAGTTAAAATATGTTGGAATCTCCCTCATAACCACCTGTGCGTGTTTTGATTCAAAAAAAAAAATTCTAATGTTTATTTATTTTTGAGAGCGAGAGAGAGAGAGAGAGAGAGAGAAGAGAGGGAACAAGCACATGAGTGGAGGAGGGGAAGAGAGAGGGAGACACAGAATCTGGAAGCGGGCTCCAGACTCTGAGCTGTCAGCACAGAGCCCAAGGCGGGCCTTGAACTCCCAAGCCGTGAGATCATAACCTGAGCTGAAGTCGGTGCTTCACCAACTGAGCCACCCAGGGGCTCCTGAATTGACATACCTTAGATGTCACTTTGAGTCAAATGATCCACTACTAACTGAATTCTTTTTACCCCCTGCTTCAAATAAAACTCATTTTTTGTCTGAATTTACCCCAGTCTATTTGTGCAGATAGAGTCAAGGTCTAAGAAAAGGTGGTCCTACCTATAACTTAGGGGCAGAGGGCTGCTTAGTACGTTTAAAATTGTGTGATGCAGGTTTATGCATACACTCCTGAGCTGGCATTTATTTTATAGAAATTCTTCACTGTTTTCAACATTATACATCCAGAATGCCCCCAAATAACGCTACCTGAACCGAACCCTGTTCATGAATCTCACTCTTGTATTTCTTGATATAGGGAATATATGTGTGTTCAATTGATCTTAATAAGGTTTCATTAATTTACAGTGGAACTCCTACAGTATGTGATGCAGAAAAGAGCATATGCTATGTTTTCTCGGAATTTTGACTGAGTTTCCTCTTAGCCCCTTTGAATAAACAGTCAAGAGGCCTAATCTTTTGCAAAGAAAAGACTTTCCCTATTTACTGTTTGGCATAAATGATTGGGTTACAAAAATGATACATAAATATAATTTCAAAAGTAACATTTTCTCTATAAATACACTTTTAAGTTTCCATTATCTAAACAAGCATTTACAGGATTTATGTTGTACGTAAGGAAATGCATTATGTGTCATTTTAGACGTTCTCAGAATATTCGGAGATCTTTGGAAATTATAAAACAAATGTTTGGGACATAAAATACTCTGTAAACGCTTTAGACTATCATGGGGAAAAGAAAAGTTAGGTTTCCAAACTTACATTCTCATTATGCAGTAAATCATAAAGTATGTTCATGGTTATGTTCTTTTTCCTACAACATTTCATTGCAATTACACATTGTTTTTCAGGGGGGGAGAAAAAAGAGGGCTATTACAGGACTTCCATAAATTGGTTCTCTAACTAGATAATTATTTCTCTGGTACAAATGGCTTTAAAAAATTGTACCAGTTTCTGTTATCCACGTATATATTATCATTAATATTTCATCATAAAACAACCATAATTTCAAGTTTTTTAATGATCATAAATCAATATAACTATTAAATATCGAAGTATTTAATCACTGTAACTTGAAGCCTTATGTTGGCATTTTGAGTTACATTGAGTGGACACCATTTCATAGGTGTTCTTCGAAGGTTTCCAAGTAAACAGCATTTTCTGTTTCTTTGCGAGCGTGGATTTCATGCAAAATACAAAGTAAAATAATTTCAATGTTTAACTCCTGTTCCCAATGCAGCCAAAACCCGATGCAAATGATCTCCTCCAAATTCTCTTGAACAAGGGTTCATTTTCTCCACAAAATGTTTAGTTCTTGGGATCGAGAGCTGTCCCAGGACTGAACGGAGTGTCTTTCTCTCTCTCCACCACCCTTTTAGGAGTCCTGAGGATGACAGAATGTTCCTGATGGTTTCTGCTCAGCCCCCACATCCCCACGTGGTAGGTATCACGCATCATCAGGGCTGAGAAGAAACCTCTGTTGACAAATGTTTGTTAAAGCTGAATTAGACTTCGGGTCCAGTGCCAAAGTTTCAGAAAAGCCTTCTTCCTGGAGAACTCCTTGTCTGTTTCCTTCTCAGTGACTCAGAAAGGCCTTTTTCTGTGTCCTGCCCTCACTCTTCTGACTGGTCAGGACCTGAGCTCTGGGGCCATTTTTCTCACTCAGGTGTTAAGGGCTAACAAGAGTCCTGCCTTCTTATTGGCATCAGAGTGAACATCAAAGTCTCGGTATCAAAGGATGAAATCTCCAAAAGGGTTTTCTGGGAGCTTTAGGAGGCCCACCAAATGTTGTTTCAGGATACCATATTTCAGGTGGTAGCTTGTGGTCAGGAGTGCCTTCTTGGCTATGTCATCAGACAGAGCATCGGTTATTCACGATCGCAGATATTTTGATTTGGTGGTGGGCGTTGGGTTCCCCGCACCTGTTTCACTTAATTGTTTTTGAAACTATTAAGTTTGGAGATAAGTGTAATCCTCAGGCTCAAGTCCAACTGTACCATCTAGGAACGTGGGTTGAATGTGAGCTGTAACAAATCAACAACGGAAGAAAGGAAGAATTGAGAAGTTATTTCCCTCCCGACTCCAGGAGGTGTTGAAATACAACACTCCCCTCTCAGGGAGCCTACTGTGTACATCACAGTGCCTACTTTCCTCGTGGAAGGGAAGCGTCAAGCTGAATAAATGATTGCCCACTTCATAACATTAAATTATTCATATTAAATTGATGATATAACATGATTAATATTAAGTTATTAACTATGGAAAAGTTATTAGTAAAATATTATTTGAGAGTAATAATACCTGTCGACCGCATGTCAGATACCACACCAGGTACTCTACAAAATTCACTCCATTTTTAGAAGAATCCCATAACCTAAATGCAATTCACACATGAGAAAACCATATCTGAGAGAGGTTAAATGCCTTACCCGAAGACACACAGCTACTAACAGATCAGCTAGAGGTCTGTCTTGAAAACCCTGCTTCTGGCAATGACAGGGAGTCCTTGCAGTACTGGTGGGGGGTCCCTTGATAAAAAGACTGATGGCCAGGGGCAACTGGGTGGCTCACTCAGTTAAGCATCAACTCCTGATTTCAGCTCGGATCATGATCTCAGGGATCATGAGCTAAGCCCCGTGCCGGGCTCTACGCTGACAGCTCAGAGCCTGCTTGGGATTTTCTCTCTCCCTCTCTCTTTGCCCCATCCCCCTTGTGTGCTTTCTCTCTCTTTCTCTCTCTCTCTCTGTCTCTCTCCCTCCCTCTCTCAAAAATAAATAAACATTAAAAAAAAAGTGATATCCAAGGAGGTCCAACAAAACTAGCTTTAAAGAAATCTGGCAGTGTTCAGTAAAAGGCCGAGTGGATTCATCTTCTTGGTGTTATCCTCTCTCTGGCGTTTATGTATTTTTGGCATTGCTTACTTGTCCAGAGGTCAGAGGTCCTTTTGTTACCACTTTGGTGAAATCGGCCCCTCCACTTAGAGGTGGAAACGCTGGGATACTTGGCACTTTTTTAAAAGGTCTTTGCAAATTAAAAAGTAGCTCAAGTCTTTGTGGTATAGGCACTGTACAGGAGGGAAAAAAATGTATCCAAATTTTTGAAATACTGGATCACTATATTCATTACGCTTATAAGCACATATATTTTGACATGTCTTTTAATGGGTTCAAAATACTCTCAAATTCTTTTTTATTTTTTAGATTTTTTAAAAAAATTTTAGAGACAGCATGAGTGGGGTAGAGGGGCAGAGGGGCAGAGGGGGAGAGAGAGAGAAAGAGAGAGAGAGAATCTTAAACAGGTTCCATACTCAGCACTGAGCCCCATGCGAGGCTTAATCCCCCCCACCCTGGGATCACGACCTGGGCCAAAATCAAGAGTCAGATGCTGAATTGACTGAGCCACCCAGCCACCCCCAATACTCTTGAATTCTTACAGCATTTAGGAGGCTTGTTTTATTCTAAAGCCTAGCGAATTTATTTTAAAAGATGGTGGTCTTAGGTACTTTTTGAGATTATGGTATTCTATTGCATGCTCCTGACCCCAGTGGATTATTGATTTGTTGAAAATTCTTGTGTCTTCCAGTAAAGTGGTTCCAGGCTGAGGACAGACTGGACCATCATCTTTTATTCCACTTTTGCCCGATTTGGGGGCAGGAATCACGCCTCTTAGGTTAGAGACCTTTTCCTCTAAGTAGAGGAAACAGTTCAGTTTTCCAAGATAGCATTTCCCGCCTCTTGGTCTTCTAGGTTACTGGGTCGCTTTGGGGTCTGAAAAAGGAAAATGAGAAGAAAAAAAGGGGGAGTCACTGAATGTACCCCAGCCAACGGAGCCTCGCTTTCAGGCAGTCGGGGCTGGAAAGACCATGTTCAAAATTCAGTGCACGTATCCCAGGAGGCGAAAAACGGTGCGTGTTCTAGAAATGTTACTGTTTTTTAGGAAGGCAGGCAGTCCATTTTCCATTCCAACCACAGGTGCACGTAAAACGAAAACTAACTAAAACTTAAACTCTTGCGGAGAGGCAACCGGCAACTATTGTTTCAAAACGTTAATCGCTCTTTCCTCTTTCCAGTGGCTGTGCCAAATGGCCGGGACCAAATTCACCTTTCTTTTTCTATAAAACCCAGGGAAACACAACAAAGCATCTAGAAGTGAATCCCTTAAAGGGACTCCGTGTAGTTGTTTAAATAATTGATACATACACATAAGGGTACATCCTCCCGTCTGCATTACCGCCCCCCCCCCCTTACTTGCGTGAAAACAGTAGCTACAATAACTGACATCCACGTCCTCAGACTGTGACATTGCGGGTCTTTCACCGAGAAGCCAAAATACCTGGCGCCCGCGCAAGCTGTCCCTCTAGGCCACCCACCCACACAGCTGCGGCCCACGGCCTCGCCCGGCGAGCTCAAATAAAACTTGCCCATCTCATCAGCCCGCTGCGGAGTTTGCAAGGGTGCAGCTCTCCAGCCACGAAGGAGACACGATGCGCTGCGGTGGCCGACGACCCGAAACCGCAGCCGGGACCCCCTCGTTCCTCCACACCGCCCTACCCCCCCTCCCCTTGTTTGATCTAGGATTCCTTTTTCTGTTTTTCAGGGACAGAAGCGACTCCAGCAACCTTGGGGGTGTTGGTTATGAGTTTCTCCTTGAAACGCGTTCTGATTCCATTTTCCGTAACCCAGCTGGCGAGAAGCACGGCCCCTGGGTCCTCGGCACCCCGGCCGGCCACCACACCGCAGGAGCTGTCGGGGTGCGCGAGACGTGGGCGGGCGGTTGAAAAGACACCCAGCGGACACACCTCCACCCCGCGGGTTGCAGGTTGCGGGTCTTTGTCCGCTCGCCTTTCCGCGGGGGCCGCGCACTCCCGCGCCTGGCCGGCAGGTGGCGCGGTTGCCTCATGATGAGCCGCTGCCTGCGCAGGGAAAGGCGCTGCCACCTCCCCGCGGTCGCCCACCCGCTGGGACCCAGGCTCCGGAGAAAATCCCGGTCCTACCCTGGAGGTTGACAGAGGAGGCGCGGCCTGGGGGAGGGAAGAAGGAGGCTTCAACGGGAACCGGGGTCCCTTTAAAGGTCCGGAGGAACGCACCGAGTCGCTTCGGGGGGCCCGTCCCGGGGCCGCCCGCTGCGTTACAGTCGCCGGGCGGCGCTCGGATGGTTGCGCCCGCAGCCGGGACATCTGGGAACAGACCGAGGCCCAAGTGGGGCCTGCGTTCCCCCAAAGGTCGACAGTGACACTCGCGGGCCGGGGCAGGGGCAGCTGCGAGGATTTGCGCCGCCTCTGCAGCCCTCCACTGGCCCCCGGGCGCGGAGAGCGGTGCGGAGCAGCGGCCGGCAGCCGTCGGAGCGCAGAGCTGCAGCGGCCGCGCCAGGCAGCCTCCGCGTCCCCACCTGCGTGGTCTGGGCAGCAGCAGGCACCCCCGCTCCCGCTTGAAGCCCTTCGCTTGTGCCCCGGCGCTCCGGACTGACGAGGCCTGGTCCCAGGGACGACCCCCCGGGTAACACGCAGTCGGTTCCCTGCAGCTCAGGCCAGGCCCTCTCCGGGCGTCCTGCGGCGATGGGAAGTCCTGTCCCGGCCAGGGCGAGACCCGCTGCGTGAACGCCAGGTGCAACCAGAGGGCTCTTCTCCGTTGCTCAGAAGTCACTGGTTCCGTCTCTGGAGACGGTGACTGAGCCATGCCTCCCGCCGGGAGCTGCCCTGGACGTTGGGGACCGATGGGGTCTCTGCTGTCCAGGCAGCTGGGGAACCAGGGAAGAGAGAGATAATCAAGCCACAGAACTCCCCCAAAGAGCATTCATCTGGAGACGCGCCGTAAAGACACAAACGGGGCAGGGTAGCAGAGGGTGCCAGGGGCCGTGCGCCAGACCGGGCGCTCGAGACGCGAACGCTCCGACCCTCAGAAAAAAAGCGACAGCAAAGCGGCAGGGTCAACTTTATACTTATTTTATTGCAGTAAAAGAACCTTTTCCTCCATCTCAAACCGCCCGTGGCGGGGGGAGAGGGGGTTGCCAATCTTCATCGGATCCCCCCCACCGCGCCCCCCACCCCCAGTCGATTCAGTCTTCGAAGCTCCTTCCACTGCTCTGGGACTGGACCCCTGGGGCGACGTCCAGGGACCAGGCCGTCTCCCTCCGGTGGGGGCGCGAACCTGGCAGAGCTGGGGCCCCGAGGCCCCGGGAGACAGCGCGCCCCGCGGAGCCCGGAGGGGGCGGGGCCTCGGGGCGGGCTCTGCTCAGTGGGGCGGGGCCAGACCGCCCCGTCTACACCACTATTGGCCGCGGGCCCCGGACTGGCGGGTGAACGTCACGGGCTGGGCCCACCCCCTTGGCAATGTCTTCAGCCTGCTGCACTCCTAACTTAAGCATTTATTCCACTGGGATAGAAGCGGCAGGAGCAGCGTTGGCACCGGCGAACCATGGCTGGGATTTTCTATTTCGTCCTCTTTTCCTTTCTCTTTGGGATTTGCGACGCTGTCACCGGTTCCAGGGTGTACCCCGCGAATGAAGGTAAGAGCGAGGCGGTCCTTCTGCGGTCCCGGGCAAAGAGGTGGATCTGCGGGCGAATGATCCCCGGGAGCGCGAGGCCGGAGGGTGTGAGGGGATCCTGGCGTGAGTGGCGCACCCCCACTTCGGAGAAGGGGACCAGGACGAGGGGATCCGCGAGGAGGAGGGGGGAAGCTGCCGGGCAGCCTGCCCCGGGAGGTGACCGTGCATTCGGCGGAGCTACCCAAGTTTGTAGCGAAAGGACAAAGTTTATCAGCATCCGCCAGCGAGGCGAGCTCCAGGCGCCCCAGGGGATACACGGGAGCTAACACCAGGATTAAAAAAAAAAAAAAAAAAAAAAAAAATGGACCTACCACCGTTCCCAACCCAGCCCCGGTCAAGGGGGGACGCAAGCCTGGAACCAAGTGAGTGCTTGGTGCTCCAGGGTTCTTGCGAAAGCCTTGGAGCTCAGGTTTCTGCAAAGTTTCCCGAGCCCTGGGCTTCTCAGGACCCGGCTGCGGGGCCTCAGCTGCACAGCGGTCGTGGCGCCGCTCGCAGGTCGCCAGTGACCTGATTTCTGTAGCGCCCGGCGTCAGACACCTTTCTCCCCGCTGGGCCGCGCGCTCCGGGTGCGCGATCGCTGGCCTAAGGGCGCCCATGCTCTTCAGATAACCCCGCAGACCCCGGGAGCCCGCTGGCAAGTTGAACGTACTAGTTTTCGGGTTTTGCCCCCAGAACTATACACTGGGTTAGTTTGGATGGAATGTGCGAGACCGACCGGACCCGTCTGGGTGTATTTTCCGCGCGTCTCTTCGGACGTGCTGGAAAGATTGTATCCGTGTAGGAGAGGTGGAGGTTGATCATTTAGTTTCTGATGATCTCAGAGAAAGGCGAATTGAATGCGTGTGTGTGTGTGTGTGTGTGTGTGTGTGTGTGTGTATGCGCGCGCGCACAAATGCGTGTGTGTGGGTGCGCGGGTGCCCGCGTGGACGCGGACGATTGTGTGTGCCTATGCGTGAGTGTCCTGATTGTGTGCGCCTGTGCTCGGTGCTGCTTGTGTTCAAGTCAGCGTGCATCTAGCCTTGCACCCGTCTCGTCGCCTCTTGCACACACACCCCCGCCCCCCGCTGCCTCCCCCAGCCATCTATCCATCCATCCATCCATCCATCCATCCATCTATTCATCCGTCCATCTCTCCAGAATCCGTCCACGCGTCCCTGCGCAATCTATCATTTTTCCTGTTCCGAAGGAGGGAGCCAAAAACCAACTTAGCCTTGGCTGGGCATCCGGTACCCAGGAGCTCGCCAGACGGAGGCGAGATTCGGAGAGATTCGCACACCTGCCTACAGACACTGTTTGGAGGAAAGGGGCGCCCTCCCACCCTCTCGATCTCCTCCCTTCTTCCTTACTGGCTTCTGGTGCCATCGTGGTCGCTGAGGCCCCTCGATCCCCAGGGTCATTCCTTTTAGGGGAAGCATGGATCTCGCTTTCTCTTGACTACTTCGCACACTTGTTAGGACGTCCCTCAAGACCTCTCTGGCACCAGACGTAACAGAGATTTTTTTTTTCTTTTTTCTTTCCTCTTTTTTTTCTTTTTCTTTCCCCTTTTCTTGTTTTTTCTTTTGGAGGCAAAACTTGGGAGCGCTAGACAAAAACGGTGTTGATGGAGCTGTAGACTGATGTAGAACGAAGGGGGGGTGGTATCTCCCCTCCCCCTCCGGCCGCTCCTCCCCCTTAAAAATTAATTCATTTTGTTGCTTTTTATTCCCATCACGTTTCCTTTTCTCCCTTTTACCCTCCCTTTCTACTCCCTCCCTTTTTTTGTAAATTGGGTCTTATTGTTCCCTTTGTGTCCCTAATCCACCTTACATAAATCCAAATGGATGTAGCGGGCTTTTCTCTAGGGACCCAGAAGAGGGAATGAGGAGGGGGGGGGGGGCGCAACTCCGGGCGGGAGCGACCCAGGGTAGGGCTCTACATTTTAAAATAATTAAGAGACCCTAGGAATTCTGGTTCCTCGGGAAAACCGGGAGAAAGCACTGATTTGAAGCCCTTTGACTTGGGGATGAAACAGGGAAGGTGGGCAGAATTCAGGGGCCTGGCAGTGAGATGGTGAATCGGAGTGCCCAGGAGCAAGGTTGCGGGCTCCCTATTCCCACCCCTCCCCCAGCCTAAAGAGCCAGCCTCACCGATCAAATTAATAACCCGGGGGTTCCTTTGAGATGGGCCTTTCGACCCCCAGGCCTGCAGATCTCGGTGGGAAAGGGAATGTGGAGAGGTTAAGAATCCATTGTGTCCTTTTCAGTGTCCTCCGTGCCTAGGACATTTCCAGCCTGGGTGGGGTGCAGCCGCTCTGTGGCCTTCCCACCCCCGCATCCCCCACCCTCTTAGGTCCAGCACAAGGACGCTGAATCTGTTAGACGGCACTCCCTCACCTAAAATTCAAACCAGTGATGTCCTTCTAGGCTGAGGAGAAGTCTCTGGTTGTCCTCCAAAAGACCCGGGGAAGAGAATATTCCAGTGTGTTTGCATTTTAATCCTACAGGTCTGCCATTACCCCTCTCTGAAACTTCCATATTTAAAAAAAAAAAAAAGAGCGGATACCACATCCGGGGCCTCTTTCTTTGGTGGGGGAGGGAGAAAAGAAATGATAGAGAGAGCCTTTTCATGACCCTTTGAGTACTCTCTGTTAGAATTCACTTGATGATGAGTTATGTGGTCATCTGAAACTTGCAAAAACAAATAACTCTAGTAGATACCAGACAGAGATGAATGCAGGTTTTGCTCTGGAGTGTAACTGCCCTACATAGATATATTTATTTTTTGAATTGTACTTGAGATTCTCTATTCATCCTTTTTCGAAAATGAATCAACTCAGTCCTGGGATGGAATTTTAAATGCTAAGCAAGTTAAATAAATAAGAACGTGCAGATTTAAAGAGGGGAGAAGATCAAGTAAGTAATGATTATTTACATAAGTGAGACCAAGTTTAGGTTTTGATCAGAGTTGGATATGCACACCCTCAGCACATATGGAAACGCTCAGGCAAATGGTTTTTGTAGTATTGGGTTTTTTTGCCATTGGAAATTAATCCATTTTTTTTTTCTTTGTTTTCTTGCAGTTACCTTATTGGATTCCAGGTCTGTTCAGGGAGAACTTGGGTGGATAGCGAGCCCTCTGGAAGGAGGGGTAAGTTCCGAGTTGCTCTCTGATCCAAAGGGTAAAAAGGAGTGATTAGCAACTTTCTGAGAGTCCTAATGGCTTGATTCTTGTTGATTGTGGCGAGGGGGTCAGATTTCCACCATGGCCTATGAAGTGAATTACGCTTTGTTGGAGAAATCCTATACTCCCTTTGGATGGCTCTGTCATAGAAGAAGTAGAAACCAAAAGGGCAGAAAGGGGTTTCAAAATTAGGAGATTGGTGGAGGCATAGACTTAGATGCCTATTTAAAACTAAAATACCCTCAAGAAATACAATCCAGGGACCAAATTAGAATTCGTGCCTATTAATGTGATGGCCATGAAGTCCCGACAGGGTTCATTTCAGAGCAATTGTTCTGTTTCCAGATGAGGAAAATGCATAAGTAAAGATACCAGGGAGAAAACATTTTCTGATTGCAGCAGGTACAGGTTTAGTTCTATGTGTAAGCAACGGGGTGGGGGTGGGGGTGGGGGGTGATGGGGATGGTCCTTACCTTGCTATCTGCAGCTCTCTTGCACACAAAGAGAAAGACCTATGAACTTGTGCCAGAGGCACAATATATGCAGAAACAAACAAACAAATGAATGAACCAAAACAACAACAACAACCAGCTTTTGAATTGTTGGTGCTGAATGTGGAAAGTTTAAATATTTGGAATCTTGAATCTTTGGGAAAGGGGAAGCTAGAAGATAAAGTATGAGAGAGTTCATCACTGCTCATTTCTTCTCAAATGTGCCATCCCTGCCTCCTGAAGATTTAAGACCACAGTTAGGTCAATGGCCACATCTTCCCCCTCCGCCCTTCAGAACAGGTCAGAATGCATCAGCTTTGGAAAGAAATCCATTTAGCATGTTAACTCTGGCTTCTGCCAAATTTAAAGTAATTCTCAAATCCTTTAAAAATTAAGTAGATCATTCTACTTTTATATGCTTGATAATCTATGACAGAGTCAGTTGATTAAAAACAATGGAGGTGAAAGAGAGGGAGTGTTTAGCAGGCAAAAGCCCTAAGGCCACCTCCCGGTATGGTACCTCACACCACCTGTCCACTGAATCAACAATAAAGGATGAAAAAAGTAAAGATTCACAGAAACTTGTAAAAGGCGGGCTTCAAAAATAAGGCAAGAGGGGCGCCTGGGTGGCGCAGTCGGTTAAGCGTCCGACTTCAGTCAGGTCACGATCTCGCGGTCCGTGAGTTCAAGCCCCGCGTCGGGCTCTGGGCTGATGGCTCAGAGCCTGGAGCCTGTTTCCGATTCTGTGTCTCCCTCTCTCTCTGCCCCTCCCCCGTTCATGCTGTGTCTCTCTCTGTCCCAAAAATAAATAAACGTTGAAAAAAAAAAAAAAATAAGGCAAGAAAGTAGTAAGGCAAATGGAGACTCTTAGGCGTCTTTTTTCCAAAAGAGGTCGTGTAATCCACATGAAATAAACCGGAGGTCGCCTTGCCTTCCTGTTTATCCGCCTGAACTTGACTGCACTGGGTTGGCTCTCTGCTGAAAAATTCTAGTCGGGCCTCAAAACCATTTTTTTAAAGGGAGGGAGAGTGATTGGCAGGCCTCCGGCAGTGTAGACAGGCTGTATTCACTGCTGATTGCAGGCAATTGCCCTCATCCTTTGAATGCGAAGAAAGGTACAGCTTTATCTTGTGAGAGTCAGCCTCTTGTTAATCCTATACCCTGGAAAGGTCACTGATTCAGGGAGGCTTTCCCATGCTGTACCAGGAGGATAGCTCTGCAGGTTGACTGTATTAGAACTGCTAGCAAAATTGAGGATGGAACGCATCAGTACTTTGAAAATTTAATGAGCCTTATTTTCTTACTGGCCACTCTCAAGTTTGAAGGGAGAAGGCATCGAATATGATTTTGGACCTGCCTTGCTACACTAAATATACATGTGATCTGTTTAAACGCAAGGAATGACACATTTCTGAGTACAGCCTATGGTCTATCTAGTTTCTGGAAAGCTTTTACCGCAACTTAATATGCTGTAGACATCCCACATCCTGCACCCACCCCCCAACTGCTGAAAGGACACCTGCTCACTTTTTCTAAACACAAAACTTCTTTCGGTCGTCTTGAAGTCTCTTAAAATAATACTGTGCGTATATAGCTGATTGTGTACAACCCAGAACTTTTTATGGACCTAATGTGGACTTCTGAATGCAGAATGTAGTTGTTTTTTTTTGTTTGTTTGTTTTTTTGTTTCCCCCTCTCCTTAAGTATTAGGGGTGTAACATTTTAGATATTATTGCAAGGGGCTGGAAATGACATTTTGTTTATGTATAATAGAATTAGTCATTCCAAAATATATAGTAGCCATTGAGAAATTATGTGCCGAATTATAAAGTCTCATTAATCTGTAGATCTTGTAATTTAAGAAGACTTTTTCAGGCTTAGAATGAAGGTATGAATTGGATTATCTACCAAGCATGGATGGATTGGCTTTAAAAAGTTCTTTCTAGCTAAACATAAAAGCACATTTGTATCTTTTGGTTATTCTGAAATTTCTACCTGTAGGGAGAACGGCTTATATCTTTCTTGGCTGGAAACTTGGGATCACGGTTTGGTCTATAAGTGTTGTCCTTTATTTGTTGTTATTGTTATTTTTAAAGAGGAAGGGAAAACTTAATACCACAGAGTCAGATATGAAATATAGTCAGAGACAACTCCCTGTTCTCTTTTTTTTCTGTAAGAACGACTAAGCAGAACATAGAATAATTGAAAGGAATGGCTCCTGATGGCAACATTGTAGCAAAAACCTAATTTCTTGGGAGCGGTCCTTTAAAGGAGCATATTGAGTTTCTGATACTGATTGTAAAATACAAAACTAAGGCCGAGATCTGTCATTGTTCTGGTGAATTGATCAATGTGTTTAGACAATTAAGGTCAGGCTGGAAAATTCACATTAGACCCAAACTATCCTGTATGAACTCTATGGAGATATCCCTGTGTGCTTTCATTTACATTGATAAATGTGTTTTTCCATATTCCCTTTGTTCTGAGATGAGAAGCATGCTGAGTAGGGTTTTTTTGAAGGTGGAGATCTATTTTTGGATTTACATGAATTTCCCCAAATAAGTAAATTACTGGTGATTTATTGCTTAGCGGATAAAAAGAAATTTTAATCACCACAGGGCACTTATCCCTCCCAGTTCCAACTTTCATAATGGTCGCAGATGAAAGGGATACAGAATTTTATGCAGTGTGGCCCTTCACAGAGTAACATTTCCATCCATTAATAGTTTTCCAATGCACAGATGGAAAACCCGTTAAAAGATACATTATGGTTGTACGTACTTCATTGGATTGAATGGAGCTTTAAGTGGAGCTATTATGGAATATGAATTTTTTTAAACTATCTTTTTTTTCTTCTAATTATATTCATGTGTTAGATACTTAAGCTGATTTATACCAGATCTATATAAATGCATCACTGTAGATATTAGGGAAGAATTGGAGGCTTCCTGCTAGCCCTCTAGAAGCCCCCAAACAATCTTGCTGCTCTTAGGATTATTTTTAAAAGCTGTGGCAAGAGTGAAATTACTACTCTAGTCACAGTGAGTTCAGACTGTCCCACCAGTAGAATCTTTATGTGAGGAAGTCGATTGCAAAGAAAACCCTAAAAGCCTTCTTTAATTTTCTTGGGCTTTCAATCATAGATACCGCCTACTACTTTATTTTCAATGTCCACAGAATATTTGGAAGAGGCATATGTGCGTTCTTGTTTCCTTACGGGTATGTGTTTTAAAAATAAGAATACGTATATAAAAATCAGAATATACATAATTCATTGAATCCATTGCTCTGCAAAGGTGTCTCATTGTTATGAATGACAGTGGATTTGAGAAATCCAACCATAAAGTTTGCTCTCTGTCTTCCCAGGATTACCAAAACCAGAAGAGTGAGATTTTCTTTACCTCTTTAAAGAATAGAGACGGTGCCAAAAAAAAAAAAAAAAAAAAAAAAAAAAAAAATCGACTGACATTTTTTTTTTTAGGTATTAGAGAGCAAAGTTCTGACAGGAGCACCACTAATTAACTGATAATTGTCTTCCTTTGGCAAGCTTCTTTCTTCCTGCTCTTAATTTGCAGGTCTCTGCTCAGTTGTTGAAACAATACACATACTAGTTTTTCATTTACGAGTAAATTTGAACTGTTGCCACTTGAAATTGTAGCTGTTGTAATAGGTGAATTTGAGGTTGTTAGACCACCACAAGGAGCTGCTAGTGAACTCATAAGCAATAAATCTACCAATGCCTCTGGATTTTTGGCAAAAGAAGGAAACAACCACAAACACACACACACACACACACACACACAAACCAGAAAACAAAAAACAAAAAAAATACTTCCCCAATAAAATGTTGTCTTGTCTCCCATAAGACGTTTCATTAGTGAGGGTTGATGCTCAGGAGTTTGCTTCCTCACTGGAACAGAAATCATCACTGTCCTGCGAGGGTAAAACGGAATGGACAAATCACTGTATGATGACATTTTGTAATTGATACATTTCCTCTGGATCTTTGCAGTGGGAGGAAGTGAGCATAATGGATGAAAAAAATACACCAATCCGAACCTACCAAGTGTGCAATGTGATGGAACCCAGTCAGAATAACTGGCTACGAACTGATTGGATCACCCGAGAAGGGGCTCAGAGGGTGTACATTGAGATCAAGTTCACCTTGAGAGACTGCAACAGTCTTCCGGGTGTCATGGGGACTTGCAAGGAGACGTTTAACCTGTACTACTACGAATCGGACAATGACAAAGAGCGTTTCATCCGAGAGAGCCAGTTTGCCAAGATTGACACCATTGCGGCCGATGAGAGCTTCACCCAAGTGGACATTGGTGACAGAATCATGAAGCTGAACACTGAGATCCGGGATGTAGGGCCACTGAGCAAAAAGGGGTTTTACCTGGCTTTTCAGGATGTGGGGGCCTGCATTGCCCTGGTATCGGTCCGCGTGTTCTATAAGAAGTGTCCGCTCACCGTTCGCAACCTGGCCCAGTTTCCAGACACCATCACGGGGGCTGATACGTCTTCCCTGGTGGAAGTTCGAGGCTCCTGTGTCAACAACTCAGAAGAAAAGGATGTGCCAAAAATGTACTGTGGGGCAGATGGTGAGTGGCTGGTACCCATTGGCAACTGCCTATGCAATGCTGGGCATGAAGAGTGGAATGGAGAATGCCAAGGTAAGGAGAGCCATATTGTACTTTTCATTAGGGCTTAGTGCACGTAATTAAATCAGAGATGAGACTAAATGGAGTAAAGCCAGTAATTAGCAGCCCCTGTGGGATGTGGTGGGACAGAGGGGTCTAATGAGTAAGTGCTATAGCTCCAGGTGGCAAGGCTAAGACATTTCTAATACTGACAAAATAAATGATGCTGTGTAATCAGCAGAAGGCCAAACACATTTGCTAACAGGCACTTAGATCTGAACTGGCTTGATGTGCCCTCTGAAATGTAAATGAACAAGTGGAAGAAACAGACTCGATTGATCCTTACTTTAAGCAGGCAGACACGTTTTCAAACCATAGTTTTGCTGTCTACAGACCTGGGAAAATGGCAGCAATGGTTAAATATCTCTCGTCGCGTATGTATGTACAGGAACGACTTTACTGTGACATTAGGATCGCATTCTTGCAATTCCCTCCCACTGATTAAAATCGAGCTGTGTGAAGAAAGTCCAGTTTTTCCTGTCTCATGGGCCAGTGTAGACGAGTGGAGTGGAGTATAGACAAAATGGAGTGACAGAATTTCAAGTACACTCTGTTCCACCGAGCACCCATTGATAGGGTCTGCAAGTGACATTAATCTTGATGAAAGACCTCTTGATTTCCCCGAGGAGGTGATAAAGAGCTAATGAGAGTCTTATTTGATCTGTATGGTCGGAAGCCATAGTAAATTGTGATCCATTTTGGTTGTTGAGTTTTTGAAGAAATCGAGACTTTTTTTCTATCACGTTAATTACTACTTATCATATTACCAAGACGATTTTCTTTCCTGAAGTTTAGTGTATGCAATTCTTCCTTCCCTTATTTCTCCTTCCTGGGGAGTTTTTGTAAAAGAGTTTTCTTTGCAGCGGCTTTGTTTCTGAGCAGGGGGATGAAAAAAGTTCATATTTAGATGGATTGCTCATGTTATGTGTGGATTAAGGCTTAAAAAACTCAGTCATGCCTAGCGTTGTTATTTTTGCTTGATGTTTTATTTTTAGTGGTTATCAATAGTCTGCTGCCACCAATCTTATGGTTACTGCTAAACAGTGTAACTCTGGTCCCGACTATGGAACGGATCCGATTAATCTTTTCTCAGGGTGACTGTTGAGCTGTAGACTGATTGCCACATGGTTCATCTGATTCGGTGATTAAAGACCCCGCAATAACTGACTGCCAAACAATTTGTCTGGCATTTCAACCATCTTAATGACAGGGTGGGATTAGCCATGGGACAATCCACTTGACTGACTGGAAATCAACAGTTATAACCTCAAGAAAGTTGCATTTTTGGTAATTTGATGTCATAGGTTATGCATTTTTCTCCTTTATACTTTATGCTGTTTTAAAGTGGCATTCCTGATTTGCTAGTTATTTCTAGGAGTAGCTAACAAGGAATGTCATAAATCCATCGTAACTAAAACAATAAAGGCTGGCTACCTTTTCTGTTGACCCAGAGTGAAAAGGTAAACTTGTAAATTTGAAAACTTTTAGGTTGGTTGTTAAAGTTGTTTGTTTGTTTGCTTACAACGATTAATTTCTTGGTCACTGTGTTGGCTCTTGACTTAGCAGCTACTAGATCGGCTCTACCA
The DNA here is from genome assembly GCF_018350155.1 of Leopardus geoffroyi. Taxonomy (NCBI): domain Eukaryota; kingdom Metazoa; phylum Chordata; class Mammalia; order Carnivora; family Felidae; genus Leopardus; species Leopardus geoffroyi. Next base: position 205,711,057 of record NC_059328.1, on the reverse strand, counting down.
AATTGAAACCCTGAAGTATATTCCGGTAGGGGTATTAGAACATATACGAGAGCATTGTTATTGGCACCTAGATTGCAATCATCATAGCAGGAACAGTGACGTGAACAGGACAATGACACCGCATCACATCTAGAGTAAATTATTCTGCCTCTTCGATTTTTGAAACACAGGACTTGCACGTCTTCCCATGTCAAGATTCTTATATATATTTAAAAGAAAAAAAAAACCACCATTGTCTTCCATTTCCTGCTCTGGCATTAGGACATCTCTGTATCTAATGTCATTGATTTTCAATTGTCACAGAGCCCAGTAACTCATACATTGCTACCCTGTGAAAGTCCTTGACAGCTTTACAGCCCAAATTAGAAGAAGAAGAGAAAAAGATGGAGGGGGAAGTGAATGTAAAGGCAATTGAACATTTTAGTGGTTTGCTTTATGGAAATAATCTTGGGAATCCAGTTAATCATATGGTTCATGGGAAGGGTGGGGCTCCGTGTTTTAGGTCCAGTCCATTTCTAAGCAAACACAAGGCCAGATATTTAATGGAAGGGGAGGTTGGGGCCTTTTTTTTTTTCCTTTTGAATCTTTATTGTTCTCACTCTGGTATTTTCTTTGCTGCTCATAAAATGGTTAACTCTTTCAAGAAGACGTTTTTGACCAAAATCTTGCACGTTGTTTGTTTGTTTGTTTGTTTTTAATACTACCAGGGAGGCTTGCTGATGCATTTAGGGAGGAAGGAAAAACTTGAATGGCAAGATTCTTCAGATCCAAACTTGAGTGAAACTTTTTAAAGATGACTCAAGCCTGTAAAAATCTTAACAGTAATAAAAATAGTCATCTCCATCCTTGACGTCATTACTGGGACGCATCCAGGTAGAGCAGAGAGAGCACTGAGACAAAGAAATGTGTCTCAGTGTGGTCACTTAACTGTGTGACCTTGAGCCCGTTTCTCAAGCCCTCTGAGCTTTGTTTCTTCATCTGTAAAATGGGTTGACGATAACTCTACTTAGCTTGTAGTCATCGATGAGGACACAGTGATGTAGGAGTAGTAAAAGTCACCTTGTAGACCATAAAGCATTAAGCCCATGTTAATGCTAGCAAGTTTTTGATCACTGGCTCTTCCCAAAGCTGTGGACGTTTAAGGGTATTGAGTTGGAAAAGTAAAAGAGAAACTCAATCTCCCAGCCACTCGGGGACGTCAAGGCCAAAGATAGGAAGGAAGCAGGGCCCTTGCCTTAACCAACAATAATGTCTATTTTCACACTTCATGTCGAAAATGATATCTGGAGGGTGTCATTTGATCTCTCCCCTGCAGGAAAGAGAGCTGTCCTTTGAGTGAGAGGAAAGTGATTTGGGGGCGGGACAAGAAAGACCAGGGTTGCAAAGAGAGCTTTAGGAGGGATATAAAGGGGGAACTGGCAGCCTTCAGAACTCTGGCAACAGGTTCCTCCCCAATTGTCTTTCCAGTGGGCCTACTGTTGCAGGCCCACTAAAGCAGGTGAAAGGTCACCCGCTTCCTCATCCATCTTCCCTGGGGTCCAGGGGGTCAGAGTGAAGACGGATTTAGGTCTTACATGTTTGACAAAGGATCCTTGGACAAAAATGGCCGGGGGGGGGGTGCCGGGGGGGTGCTGTTGTTTGAATCTAAGCCTCATCATCTGCTGGAGTCCTCAAGGGACTTTGGGGACAGAACGACACTTCCTCTTGGCGTTCTTACCCCCAAGCAATCCATGCTCATGGAGTCCTCCAGGGACGCTGGGGACAGTTGGGGACAGAACGACACTTCCTCCTCCGGGAGAACCTACCCCTGGCTGGCTTCGGCAGTGGTGTGAACTTGCCTCGTGATTGGCCGCAGAGGACAAGTAAGTTCTAGTTTGTCTGGTGGCCGGGTCTCCTCAGGCTGTTGGAAGAAGGAAAAGAAAATATACACCTTGGACCACCCCCCACCTCCCCGCAGAGCCCCACATGTACCCCCCATTGAGGAAATGGTCCAAATGTTTTATACCTTTGTCTGCATTCCTTCAGAAACATTAAGCAGAGGAAGAGAGGAGAAGATTCTTTATTAATATAGTCTTTGCTTAATTAAAAAGCTGAAAAATGAAAGGAAAGTCACTGATTTACTCTTTGTGAAATATTAATGAGAGATATTTTAGAGAGTATATATAAAAACAATACTAATAAAAAAAGTCTTTTTTTTTTTTTCTGGAGTCACTCTTCAAGTCAAAGAATCACAACTGTGACAAAGTTAAACAACATAGGAATCAAGCCTTGCTGAAATACACGGTTTTGCTGTAGATTGTTTGGGTTCATATATATCTATCTAGGACCTCTATTACCTGTTATTAAAATGTGATGCCTTCGTACCAGCAAAAGGGATCATTAAAAGCTCTTCTGAGAGAGAACAAGATACAAACGCTTTGATGGCCATGACAGAAATATTTCAGATTTGTGCTCTGAAAAGCGGGAGAGAGTTATGTTAAAAAAAAAAAAAAAAAAAAAGACAACGAAGAAGAAATTACTTTGTTTTCTTACTCTGCTGTAGAAAGAGTTTAGGAGAAAAAAGTAGCGGAAAGGAAGCATTACGAATATAGTTCAGAGAAATGTTGCTCCATATCCTTTCCACCTTTGAAATTTTTCTTCTACCTTTGAATCAGGTCTTTAAGAATCAATTACTTGAATCACATGGCTGCTTTTATCTTCAGCTTTGAAGCCTGGCTGTGATCACTGAAAGACGCAATTCTTTATATAAAAGAGCAGGGTTTAATTATTGTCCCCTTTCTGTCATACTTTTTCTTAACTCTTCCCTTCTTCATGTGACCAGGGTTCTTTTGTAAGTGTGAAATCATGGAGTGGTCTCTATTTTGGGCTCACCGGAGCATCACATAGGAAATTATCTCAGTTAGGGACTTTTGAATCTGCTATTTCAAATTTGATGACTTATTTGAGTCTCACCGAGCTTTCTCGTACCTTTCAAAAAAATGAATTAAGACGTCGTTATTCTGTTAAGACTTGAGTCTTTGGAAAAAAAGACTGTGTAAATGGCTTTTCAGTTACTACTGTGTAAAGCAGAGGTGGTCCTGAGAGAAGTTTGACTTTCTTAACATTGAACTTTACGACTCGGGGGGGTTTTGGGTTTGCTTTTTCGTTTTGTCATTTAATGGAAGAATTTAACATTACCAAAGAACTATATGCCTCAAACTCTTCAACTTTTTATGAGTGACCACTCTTTATAATTTGGCAGGCAGCCCAAATGTCATCTATCTTCATGTATTTACAAAATTAACAGAAATAGAATCATCCCCTTAATTATCATCTTGTTTTTTACGACGCTTGACTATTTATCATGGACATTACTCCGTGTTAGAGGATATGACTTTTCTTCATCCTTCATGATGGATAATTAATATTCTGAAGTATGAACATCCGACATTATATGTAATTTTTCCCTTATTGATAGATATTTGGGATTTGAGTTTTTCCTGGTAATATTTTTGTGGCATAAGCAGACAAGTGACACCAGTAATGAATATGGAACACAGTGGGATCTCATTAAATGTTCATTGAATGAATGAGTTCCTTAGTTCCACCCAAGGAACTGTGGCCTGCTTCATATTAAATGCTTAGTTGGTGGAGTAATGTTTCATGGGGTCAGCATGCTATATCAAAATCTTTGCATGTGACTAAATGTATTAATGAGGTCCTGGTTTATAATTCCTACTTCAGTTGGGTCTTCTCTTTTCATCGTGTTTATGAATCATCTCTATGCTTGAACATTCACAAATCTCAGCAGCTCATGGGTTAACATAATTCTTAGTATAAAATGGCTAAGACCTGGTTTTGGAGTTTGAGACTTGGGTTTAGTTTCTAATGGTGCTACTTAACCAGCTGTGTGATCACGGACACTAACTTGACCTCCAGTTCACGTTTGCAAATTGGCGGCAACGGTATGTTATTATGTACGATACGCACCCATAAGCATGTTTGGAGAAAAGGGTTTCATGCAGCGTCTAGAATCATTAAGCACTTGGTCAGGGGAAGCTGTTACTATTAATTTTATTGTTGTTAGATACAAATAGGTTGAAAGGATGGGTTATTTGACCAGTGTCTGTCCAACACTGAAAGCAATTCATTTAGGTTCCAGAGTAGAAGTTTGTTTGTTTTTGTTTCTCTTTGGCGGGGGGGGGGGGGAAGATGTCACATAAGCAAGGGTAGGAGGTGACATGAAATGATGCATCTTACGTGCATTGATTTACATCCTCTGTTCCTCCCATCATTGTACCAGGGTAGTGGTTCTCAAAGTGTGTTCTAGCTGGATTCCCCAAGACCCTTTCTTGTGATCTGCAAGGTCAAAACTTTCTTAATTAATACTGAACTATCATTTGCCTTTTACCTCTTTTTCTTTCATGAGTGGAGTTTTCTAGAGGCTTTTCTATATGTGATAGATATTGAATCGAATGCAGTGGCAAATATGAGAATCCAGCTGTCCACGTTAAAGAAATTTGCAAAACAAACAAATAAATAAATAAATGTAAAACAGTGTCACTCTCATCACTAATTTCGTTTTGGGGAAATATAGTTACTTTTTCATTAACATGTAATTTGCGTAAAGATGGTTTAAAAACCATTTTCTTTAACTTTTTTTTTTAATGCTTATTTATTCTTGAGAGAGAGGGGGCAGACCACAAGTGAGGGAGGGGCAGAGAAAGAGGGAAACACAGAATCCTAAACAGGCTCCAGGCTCTGAGCTATCAGCACAGAGCCTGACCAGGGCTCGAACTCACCAACTGGGAGATCATGACTGGAGCCGAAGTCAGAAGCCCAAATGACTGAGCCACCGAGGCGCCCCGGTTTTTAGAATGGATTAAGAAATAATTTTCAAGTCCCTCAATTTCAATTTCTATCGATAGCTTTAAGTCGTGCAAACAAGAGCATTTTGGCATCCTCAATATTTTCAGAAGTGTGAAGGGGTCGTGAGACCATCAGCCGTTTAGTTTCCCTGACGGTATGTAGAATGCACCCTTCTGCCTTGCTGCAGACACGTTGAAAATGAAAAGGAAATAGGAAAGTTCTGAAAGCTTCCAGAATCTGCGAGATGAAGGTAGCTTAGAAGAATGGCCTTTTATTTATTCAACCCTTTAGATGTTTCTATCAACTTAGACAGCAATTTGTAGCTTTTAGCCCTTTAAAGCTGCTTATCTGTGTCCAATAAGGTGGCTCAGCGCTCTTTAGTTTTATTGTCCTTGTGAGGAGGCACGATTAATGAAGGCCTCAGCTGTCCCCTGGACCCGGAGAGACTGTGGGGCATAAAACCTTTCTCATTGTGGGCCTTACAGCTGGTACCTCTGAGCTGTTTTGGGGGGAGGAGAGCAGGTGAGGTCACCCAGTTCCATGATCTGACGGGTAATTAATAGTCCCATGACTAAACGGACATTTTATGAATATTCAGGGTCTGTTTCGGCTTCTTGGGAAACAATCCTGTCGGAACCGCTTACAACTCCCTTTGGAGCCGCCGAGGGTTTTGTGGGTGAATGCGGGTCGTCAGCTGTCGGCCCGGGGTTGCTTTTCCAAGCTGCCCAGTCTTCATTTGCATTTTCTGTATGCGCCCTCATGCAAAACAGCACACCCATTTCCCCCCTCTCACAAAGGCGGTGAGGGCTTCCTTTGGAAACTCCAGCCGAAATCTCCTTCTGTTTATGCAGAACCCACTGATTTAGACACCATGCAAATGAATTCGGTTTTGATTTGAATGCTTCCAGAGATTGGGGGCGGGGGCAGGGAGTGCACTGTTTGCACTGGGCTCTTTCTATGCGCCACCCCCCCCCCCCCCCAGGGTGGCTGCTTCTCACTCCCCGGCCCCTTGCCCCTTGCAAAACAACCCGGCTCCTGCTGCTCATTTTTTTTTTTTTTTTCTGACCTTTGGAAAGTAACCTAGTGTTGGTGAAGCCTTTAGCTTGTCTGTGTAGTGACAGCTTCAGCTGGAATCTTGCCGTTCTTTCTGAGTGCACAATTCAGATTATGCTAGGAATGTTTAGAAGTGTCCCAACAAAGGGCTGGAAAAAAAATGGTAAAGTAAAAAGATAAAATTCTTTGAAAAGCAATTGTCAGATCTCAGGAAGTTCCAGAAATAGGCGTTAGGTCACTGGTGGGCTGGAATCCATTCATTCCTTCAACAAATAGACACTGAAGGCATATAACTTGCAGACCACCGTTGGCATTTTCATCTGTTTCTACATAAATGAATGAGTCCATCAGGCTTTGTACCTAGAGTCGCAATTAAAATCCCATGTCTGATTTTATCTTCAACTTGTCCCAGATAAGTTTCCTTACAAGGTGTATTGACTGTGTTCTGTTCCGTATTGCATACGTGCATTCACGGGGGGTTGAATGTCGCCTGTCCAATTCCTGTCTTCCCATCCCACCCAGTGTCTCCAAACCGACTTAACCTTTGCTTTATTCTCCTAGAAGGGCAATGCAAGCATCCTGCGTGTATAACCCAACGAGCTTCACCCTGCTTGAAAGCAGCACTATCTTCCGTAGGCTGCGATCATATGCATCCTATAAAGTAGAAGAAGAGGACTTTGCATGAAATGTTTTTGAAGTTCGATTAGTTGTGAGTTCGAGCTAATTTCACAGGGCAGAAAACGGGCATAGCCAGACTTCGCAGTGCAATTAAGTGGAGGCAGGGTCAGCTAAAACAACATCGAAATATGGAAGAGCTTTGGTTGAGCTCCACATGGTCTGACAAAGTTTGATGATGCTGTTCAAAGTCCATTTGGGATGGATTATTAGGATTAAAGAACAGCAGAAGGCTCTGTACTTCGTGTGTTCTCTGGTGTCATTAGTGGATGAGAAAATTCAGCTGCTTATCTGGCTCTTGTTTCTAAGGATGGATTGAAAGAGACCCACACTTCTTAAAGGTGATCTTACTAACCTCTTCTTAATAAGTTACAGATCCCAAATTGCTCAAAATCCTTAAAATACCATTTGAAGTGAGTTGATTGATAATTATCATTTCCCCTACGTGTACAGATATTTTCCGCAGCAGTACAAAGCTAAAGTACAGTTTCTTAATTACCCAGATAATCCTGTTTGCTTGTATTTTTAAACTATGAAGTGCTGGGTAATTATTCAATTCTTAATAGAAGGCAAATGGCAATGTAAACAATAATTAGGATGTTAGACAGACTAATGCGCTTCAAAGCAAATTGGATTTTTTTCATACTGTTCAGCATGATGTCCCATAAAGCTAACAATTTAGAAGCAAGACAGAAAAGGTTCCATTTTGTTCATATTTTATGGCGTTATCTCTTCACGGCTTGTTTTTGTGAATAGCAGTTTGCCCCAATGAAGCTGGCTGTGCCCACGCCAAATGTTTCCGTAACAATCGCTTCCCTGCTGTTTGACATTTGGCTGTGTGCTCCCAGGGCTCCAGATTGGTCCTTTGTCTGCTTCAGATCCCAGGGGTCAGAGGTTAACAGAATACTGATTTCCTCCCATAATACCATGGCAGGTAAATATGGGCCAACCTCATGATCAGTTAAGACACAGCTCAGTGAGGAATGCTTTTCTCATGGGCTTTTGTCCTTAAGAACTTCCCTGATTTAAGACGCCAAGTTTCCCAGCTATCGTTTTCCACAGCGGATCCTTCATCAGGAGCACCGCCGCCTCTTTTATGTGGCATTTTCCATTGATAACCATTCACAACTCAACAATGTATCCCCAGAAATACCTGACCTGGAAACTATGAGCAGATCATCGCGTTCAATGAATTAATTTCACAAACTTAATATGGTAACACTTTGCGGTCGTGTCTTGTCGTCTTATCTGCACTGCATGTTTCATTGATGAAATAATAAACTGATAACAAAGACTGCAGCCAAAGATACTTTAATAATGGTGCTATTATTCCCTCCGCCTTTTTCTTGTCTGGCCCTAATGGGGTGTCACCGGTTAGAGGTGTAATTAAATGAACGATCAATTTTATTTTCCATTTTTATCATGTATGGGGACGTCCAAGCATTCACCAATAGAATGTTATTAATGTTTTACATCAGTTTAATGATAAAAGTCCTATTTCTTTTTCTCCCAAGGATTCATGCGGGCTATACGATAGACTACTTCTTAACTGGTTGTGATGCACACACAGGCTTTAGAAGTTTAAAATCTGTTTTTAAACTTCCAAACTTTTTGTTACCATCAATGAGTTTTAGACCACCTTTCCATATATGACCTATCCCATTTCTTTTTTTTTTTTTTTTTAATGTTTACTTATTTTTGACAGAGGGAGACAGAGCATGAGCGGGGGAGGGGCAGAGAAAGAGGGGAGACACAGAACCCGAAACAGGCTCGAAGCTCTGAGCTGTCAGCACAGAGCCCGACGCGGGGCTCGAACTCACAGACCTTGAGATCATGACCTGAGCAGCAGTCAGACGCTCAACTGACTGAGCCACCCATACGCCCCTGACCTATCCCACTTCTAATTGGCCAGCCTCCTTCATGTTGCACTGTGAACTTGAGGCTTGGGCTCATTTGTTTTCAGTTCTAAATGTCTGAAAAAGACATCTCCACTTTGAGAAAACGGTTTCCTTTTGAAGGGTCCAGGTTGGCAATGACTGTAGCAGCCCCCAGGCAAATTAGCATGTTAAAAGAATGGATCAATACCTTTCTGGCTCCTCCACCCTTCTTACTCTCCTCCTAGGGGGAAGAGTTTTGAAGAACCCTGGGAGGCCCTTGACAGATATGCCCGGGGGAGATTTCAAGAGGATCGTTCATTGCTGAGTTGGGAACATTGACAGCTTGATCTAGTGCCCAGACTGATTCTTCGCCGGTCATTTGAAAATGGATGCAGGAAGAATTGACAGCTTCAGGAAAGCTATAGCAGTTCATGTAATTATGGAGAGGATTAGAAGAGAAGTGTTGGGAGAAATGAGAGAGAAGTAAGGGCACTAGTTGACCGGACTCCCCTTTGGCCGACCGTTAGAGCACTGCCTTTTGTAACATTTAGCCTGCGTGTAGAGGAGCCATTTATATAGATGTGTTTTCTTTTTTTAAGGGTTGTGCAAATCTATGCATACAAAAAAAAAAAAAAAAAAAAAAAAAAAAGCAACTGATTTTTGAGAGTGGACTGGTAGGTAATTAACAGCATAATGCTTCCAGTACTTAAGATGCAAAGGTGGCTAATTAACTAATGGGAGAAATCGAGATGTCATTACTCTGTTTTCTAAGGAGGTGCCAACAGAGAGGTACAGCCTAAAGTAATACTTGACCGTTCAAGTTTCCATTTGAAGAGTTGTCTTTCGGAACTCCCGGTCTGTATCCTAGACTTTTTGTCTTTGTTTTTCATTTGTATGTTATTTTATTTGTTTATTTATTTATTTTAACATACGGTGTTTTATTAGTTTCAGGTTTACAACGCAGTAATTCAGCAGTTCTGTATCCTAGGGTTTTAAATTAATGGTGATGCAAGACTCCAGTAAACCAATATAAAAGTGTGGTTTTATGTGAAAGGAACTCATGTTGATGGGAAAATGAGAACGTTATCTTTGCATGAATGAAAAGAAGCATTAAAAAAAAAAAAGGTTGGAAACACGCCGCCACCGAGTCGCAAACGGTCTTACATTCTGGAAGTTCTCCACAGGGCGGAAAGGGCTACTGTACTTAGCTAAAATAAACCAAGTACATAATTTTTCCTAATCTTTATGAAGGACTCTGGGACTCTCATTCACAAAACATTGTAGCTATGACTATGTCAGTAATGTGTAAATGGGTACTTGATACGGTAAGAATCTTGCACTGCGATTTCAGATTTCAGCGGTTGTTCTGGAATTGTTTTGGTTCTGTTTTTCTGGTTTTGTTTTTAAGTTCCTTGTTAGATCTTTTCTTTTTCTTCTCCTAGGGAGACATAAAGTCATTTCTTTTGCAACTTTAAAAAATAGGTATCCTCAAAAGGAAGCCCTCCCTGAGGAAAGGGTTGTTGACTTCTGCTACGGATAATGACTGAAAAACACAAACCTATTGAGTTTTTCCAATATTTTCCATTAGGTCTTCTTGCTGGTTATCACTGATCTACAGGAAAGCTATTGATTTTTGTATGTTTATCTTCCATCCAATCTTTTTATTGAACTGTCTTGTGAATACTAATAGGTTTTCAGTTAATTCTCTAGAGTTTTCTAGAGAACTAATAGTTTTGATTGCATGAAATTATATAGTTTTTCTTTCTTTCTAAACATAAAACCCCTTATTTCTGACTTTTATCTTACGACATCGGTCAGAATTTTCAGGCCAGTAATAAATGATAGTATCAGTTGTGGCTGTCTTTATTTTATGCCCAATTTCAGTGAGCATCATTTACGAATGCTATGGGATATTTTTTTTCTTAATATCCTATTCCCAATATCGAAACACTTCTTAAAAAGAAGGAAGGTTAAATTTGGTTAAATTACTTCAAGTATCACTTTTAGTTATGTGGCTTTTTTGACTTGTTGTGTTTATAAGATTAAATATATTCAGCTTTTCTGAAAATGGTCCATAAATTCTCTTTGCATTTGTGGGGGGAAAAAACCTATTAGGTGGCAGTAAATTTTGATAAAAAGCTTTTTGAATTCCGTTTTTTAATTGGAAATGGTGGATAAGAGCCAAAGCTCTGGAATAAGAATTTAATTTTAATCTCAGCTTTTTTGGGGGCGCCTGGGTGGCTCAGTCGGTTGAGCGTCCAACTTTGGCTCATGTCATGATCTCGCCGTCTCTGAGTTCGAGCCCCGCCTCAGGCTCTGTGCTGATGGCTCGGAGCCTGGAGCCTGCTTTAGATTCTGTGTCTCCCTCTCTCTCTGCCCCTCCCCTGCTCATGCTTTGTCCCTCTCTGTCTCAAAAATAGATAAACATTAAAAAAAATTAATCTCAACTTTTTCACTTACAGTGTGACTATGGGCTAGTTACTTTAGCTTCCGTTTTCTCCTCTGCTGTATGGGGATGATGATACCTACCCCATGGGTATACTTAGGATTAAATAATACGCATAACGTGTGGGACAATGTACATAAGTTTCACTTGGGAGATGGTATCTATTCAGTGGTCAATAAAATGTGGAAAGTTTTATTATTAGTTTATCTTGAATCTTTAGGAAATATCCAACTGCTATTAGCCTATATATTCTCTCTCCTTGTTTCTCTCTCTTTCCAACTGTATGTCATTCTTTCTCTCTCTCATCGTATTCTTTTTCATAGTTATTTTTTTTTAAGTTTAATTTATTTATTTTGAGAGAGAGAAAGCACAAGCAGGGGAGGGGCAGAGAGAGGGGGAGAGGGAGCATCCCAAGCAGGCTCCACATTGTTAGCGTGGAGCCAGGCTCAGGGCTCGAACTCACGAACTGTGAAATCATGACTTGAGCTGAAACCAAGAGTCAGATGCTTAAACTGACTGAGCCGCCCAGGCTCCCCTCTCTCTTATTTTATTCTTAGCAGGTTTTGGTATTATAGTCGATTCATAAAGTTAATTTTGATAGTTTTCCATTTTTTATTGGCATCGCAGAAAGTTAATGTGTGTGAGAATTAGCTTTTCTCTGCGAGTTTGAAAGCTTTCACCATTAAAGCTCGCTCTCGACTGTGCTCTTAGGATTTGGGCACTTTTCTGTATATTTGCTAGAATTCAATAAAAAGTGCAACAACCCCATAAAGGAAGCTGGCCCTGGGACTTTGTTCGATTGTCTTTCAAATCACATGGATGGCTTTTCAACCCTAACAGAATAGACATCCTCTTTGACTTTGATTCAGGCCTTTCCCAGCCTCCGCTGACTTTAGGAAGAAAGCAAAGATGTCCCATTGCTCTCATCCCTAATTTCATTATTGAGCTTTTGTGTTACTTGTGCGGATCTTAAATGTATAAGGTGAAGAGAACGGGATCGTTAAACCCGAAGTTAGTCCGGTGGCATGGTTGAGCCACTCATTAATCAGGAGCCTGGCTGTTAAGGAGAATCTAGCTGAGAAAATATTTAATATCCCATTGGGGAAAGCTGCATTTCACTGCGGGTCAATGTGGATGTGGCCCCTCTGAGCTGTGGTACTTTGCTCCCCTTTTTTATCGAGAGAGAAAGACAGAACGTGAAATGACAGACCCACTGTTACAGGAACATCTGGTGTCCCTCAGAGCCACAACTTTGACATAATAATTTGTAAATATTTTATATCGGTTTTGAGGAAGGGCAAGTTTCATTTTTCATTTAACCAAGCAGACAGATTATTTTGTAGGCTGCAACAGGCAGCACGAAGGCCAGAGGACAGATGTTGCCTCGATAGAAGGAAGAACTATCTAGTATTTTGAACTAGGCAAGAGTGGAGTACGATGCCTTTGGAGGCGATGAGCTCCATATCTTTGGACGTGTTCGCACTGGCTTGATGACCCCAAGGCATCTAACAAGTTAGAGACTAGAGACCCTGTGTTTCTCAGAAGGGACACCGTTGTCCTTCTGGGCAAGACGGTTTCTTCCTTGAGTACTCCATCCAGCGTTGCAGGTCTGTCCTGTGCCCACTGGGCAAGCATGTTACACGGCATTTGGTATCCTGAGTCGTCCCCAGGCACGAAATGCCTGTGGCGTCCTCTGTCACTGTGACGGACCCAAACCTCCCCTCATATTTCCAAATACCCTGAGCATGCATACTAATCTCAATTGGAAACTTCTGGACCAGACTAGAAGCTCTAAGATTCTAAGACATTTGGACATTTGGTACCCACCCTGCTTTAAGTATTTCCTTTAGGGTAAGTAACCTGGGTCTAGGATCTCGTAGCGGAAAGATGGAAAAGCTTTTCAAAGAATACCTGCTATCAACCTCTCTACTTTAATTTTTCTTCAGTGTAACTGAACACCATAACGTCCTAAAATCACTATAACGCTTTCCCAGTAGGCACCAATTAAAAGAGATGGGGAATGTCTTTTGGAAGAAATTACTAACACTTTACAAAAGCATCCATAGCAATGACCAGCAACCAAATGCTCTACTAGGTTTAATTTATGAAGTCCCAGAACAGCCTTAAAAGGCTATTTGTTATTGTTATTATGCCCACGTTACAGCTGGGAAAGCTGAGGCATGGGAAGGTGCCTGAGGTCATGTAGACTACCCAAGCCGATTTGAAATCAGACAGACTGGCTGTAGCCCCCACACTTGCCAACTCTCCACCATACTTTCCCTACGTAAGGACTGTTAGAAAGAAGGGAAACTATCCCCAAGTTAACAGTATGGGATCACCTTCTATTCTAACAAGGTAAGAAGAATATTTAAAATGCCTGGGTTATAGACCTATGTAAACAGTGCCCTGTGTTGACTCCCAAGATTTGTCAAACATTCATCTGCCAATGGGTGGCCTTTGTGTTATTCGAATGGCCCTACAAAGAGCAAATTGTGACTTTGCAATTATTAAGGCTGAAGACCTTGCCACGGAGTGTGTTACTGAGCAAATTATTCTTATTTTGACTCTGTATCACAGCAGAGAGGAGAGTTATAAGTATAGACCCAAGTTTACACAAGACAGAGCATCATCTCATCCTAACAGGAGCGCAGCCCATGCAAATGAGAGCTTTTTGATTTCTGAAATGCTGTATAATAAATCCAGGGAGATTTACAAGGAAAATCAACCTGAAAAGGAGGGTGAACTTTTAATTATATAGATGTTGGGCATGTGCGTGTCAGCTGATGCAGGTAGAGTATTTACTTGAGAATGTGTGCAGGAAAAAAATGGCAATGAAACCATGCAGGAGGCAATACCTTTCTATAAGAAAGGGGAAAGAGGAAAAAAAAGATGGGGAAGCAATTGCAAATGGTGGTATAGTGGTCCCCCCCCCCCCCCACAACATCCCTTATCTTGGACACATTCCAAGACCCCCAGTGGATGCCTGAAACAGTAAATAGTACCAAACCCTATATATAATTATGCTTTTTTCCCCCATACATACCTATGATAAAGTTTAATTTATAAATTAGACTCGGCAAGAGATTAACGACATAACTAATAATAAAACAGAACAATTATAACAATATACCGTAATCAAAGTTGGGGGAATGTGCTCGGTCTCTCAAAAATCTTAATGCACTGTACTCAGCCTTCATCGAGTGATGGTGTGAGATGATCAATGCCTACACAATGAGATGAAATGAGGCGAGTGATGTAGGCACTGTGATGCAGCATTAGGCTGCTACTGACCTTCTTATGGCAGAAGGGAAATCGTCGGCTTCTGGACGGTGGTTGACTATGGGTAACTGAAACCACAGAAAGTGAACCCGGGGTAAGGGGGACTCCTGTATTTGTCAATTCCTTTAGCCCCCCCAACATCCACTGACCCCCTACTGTGCTGCTACCTTGTGCTTTCAGTGGAAATGGCTCACCTTTCAGCACCTAAAAGCAGTCACATCCTGAATTGTTATGTAACTCACAAAAACTCTTGTTTCTTTTTCCCTTTCTTTCTTTGTTTCTTTCTCTCTTTCTCTCCCTCTCTCTCTCTTTCTTTTTTTAGATCAAGCCATTTAGAATCAGGTGTTCTCTTGCTTGCAATGCAGTCCTAATTAATAAAGGAGGTCATTACTTTAGCATGGCGATTACTTTAACATACTAGTTTTCTCTGCACAAACATCACACGTAGAAAACATAATGTGTTTGCCCAGGCTGAGTAGTTGCCCATCCAAAAGCTTTCTTTATAGTCCTTTAAGCAACAGAAACATCTTGGATGGCTCGTTGTCCTCCTTTCTTATCCTGATGGCATGATGCACTAGGTTGGAGTCTGTTGCTGAGAGAGACAAAGGGAAACCATGTTCCATACAGTTGCTTAATGAAGTGGGACATCTGTCTTCCTAAGAGTGGAGAACGTTCAGGGCTCCTGGGTGGCTCAGTTGGTTAAGCATCGGACTCTTGATTTCGGCTCAGGTCATGATCTTGCGGTTTGTGAGATCCAGCCCCACCTTGGGGGCAGCGTGGAGCCTGTTTGGGATTCTTTCCCTCCCTCTCTTTCTGCCCCTCACCCACCTCCCCCCAGATAATTAAATAAACATTAAAAAAAAAAAAAAGAGTGGAGAATGTTCAAGCTGTAAAGACCTTAGGAATCTCATTTTTAGATCATGCTTCTCATTTTACAGATGAAGAAACTGAGGCTCAAATTAATAAAGTATATAATAGATGAATGAGGACAGGCTCCTGAAGTCTGACATTGTAGAGTCCTGCCTTTTTGTCCCGCTAAAGGGAGTATAAAACTCAGAAAAGACGTGAGCCACCAAAGCTACTCCTCCGTTTCGAGAAAAGATCAAACTTCGTCCTGCATTGCATTCATTGGGGTTTCAGCAAACTGTTTCCCCCATATAAAGTTGGCCTCCTCGGATATACTATTCCTCTCTCTGTCCACATCAAGACATACTGAACTCTCCATACTTTCTACGCACTGCTTCCTTCACGAAAGAGTTCACAGTCTGAGGGAGCAGGCTGCTTTGGAAAACTGTTTATAATCTTTGATAAGTGAAGAAAGCCCGGTGAGGTCCTGGAGGAGGGAAGGCTGAATATCATTGCAGATGAGGTGTGAAGGAATGTTTTTGGAAAATTAAACAGAGTATTGAACAGCAGGGGATTTCAACTGCAAACATTTCTTAAGCATCTACTGGGGCCAGGCAATGGGAGGCAAAAATGCATATGGCATGAAACCCACTCATGGATACAGCGACCAGTGGGAGCAAGGAGTTTTGTGAAAGGGAAAATTTTGAGTAACTTCTAAGGTTTAGGCTTGGTCCTTCAGTGCATGGTGATTTCATTCTGGGATAAAAAAAAAAAAAATCCTAGAGGATGTGGTCATGGTTTTAAAGATTTTTTTAAGTTTAGTTCTTTATTTTGAGAAAGAGAGAACGAAGGCATAAGGGGGGGAGGGGCAGATAGAGAGGAAGAGAGAGAATCCCAAGCAGGCCCCGCACTGCCGGCTCAGAGCCCAACGTGGGGCTGGAACTCACGACCGTGAGTGAGATGGTGAGATCATGCCCTGAGCCAAACTCAAGAGTCAGACGCTTAACCGACTGAGCCACCCAGGCGCCCCAAGGATGTGGTAATTTTAAAGGGAGGGTGGTTTGGTGTGGCAGGATGAAGGCTTAGTTTATACTCATGAAGGGATGAATGGATGAAAGTGTTGGTCCAAGAAAGGAGGACAATCACATTTTTCTTTGCTTTTCAATTCTGAATTTGACTTTGTAGAAAAACAGCTTTTCGGAGGCTTTTGTTTCATACCCTTTGGGAAATACCTTAGGCTGCTTGGGTTGCCGTGAGAGAATACCATCAACAAGGAGGCTTAAACAACAGAAATGGATTTTCTTACAGTACTAGAGGCCAGAAGTCCAAGATGAAGGTACCGTCAGGGTTGATTCTCTTCCCGGCTGTAGACAGTTGCCTTTTCTTTGCGTCCTCATGTGGCCTTTGTGTGTGTGTGTGTGTGTGTGTGTGTGTGTGTGTGTGTGTGTTGGGCAAGAGATTCTCTTAAAGGATACCAGTCCTGTGGGATTAGGGCCTCGCCCTTATGACCTCATTTAACCTTAATTATCTCCCTAAAGGACCTATCTCCAAATATAGTCACACTAGGGGTTCGGGCTTCCACATATGAATCCTTAGAGGACACTTTTCATTCCATCACAGGAGATGAAACATGTCTCTGCCCTGTTCTGTAAAACACATGTGACCATGTGGCAGTCTGTTACAATGTTTCTGTCACCTTGTCTCAGAGTTTATTTTATATATCCATCTATGCCTATGTGGATTTCTCCGGAAAACAATGCAGCTTGGTGGCCTAGAACTAGGGACCTAGTGACCAGGGTTCTATGGTTACAAATCAAGTAATCTCTCCAAGCCCTTGCATTCCTCATCCATGAAATGGAAATACTATTACTTTGAATTTTGCAGTGTAATTCATATGATCCATATATAGTATGTGTTACATTTATTATACATGTATTATGTCTTTGGTTAAAGAATATAGTAATTTTTAAAATTTTAGCTCATTGGTACTTCACCAGACTCTGACATAGCTTTCTCATGAATTGTGTGCTGGCTTTATTATGTGCGTAGCTGCCAGGTATAGCGTAGAAAACACCACTTACTGGGGTGTCTAAATATGGTTTTAAGCCATGTTCAAGGGAACTGATGAATCACAGGTTATCAAATTTGGGGAAAAAAAATCGCAAGAAATCCACAAGTTGTAAAAAAGCAGTAACATAAGCAAGTAAAAAAAAAAAAAAACAAAAGAGTGGCAACATCGTCTATAATGTTGCCACATAATGAGAATCATGCTTTTAGCATTTTAGTTCCTATGCTTTCAGACTTTTTTTTTTGATATCTACAACATACACACACACTAAGATTTATTGATCATGTAGCATGACCATTACATCCTTCCAGATCAAGAAAGAAGAGTTTTCTCTTGCTTGGACATAGGACAGTTTCTTCAGCCAGCCGCCTCCTTGAGTTGGACATGTGTTGCTTTCTGTTTGGTGCTTTTGGATACTATCGCCCTGAATATCATCTCAGCAAAATCTCAAAATCGAGCCTGAATTATTTTCTCATAATCGTTGGTTTGAAGCTCTGTGCAGTTTTAAGGGTTTTGACACCTTGTGAAAAAGGCTCAGATTTGAGATGCTGCTTACCTGAGCTTGAAACAAACAGTGAGGAATGGGTCACCTCTAGGGACATTATATGTTAATTTCCAAGCAAAACTCATTATCGGAAGTGGGAGATAGCTTTACTTATTCCCCTTGCCTGTGAGAAAACTTTTTTTTTTTTTCCTACAAAGCCTTTCTTTTCATGCTAAAAGTCAATTACTTCTGCTTGTTTTAAACAAATGTGGGATTCTTTGTCTACCTGTGACAGCTGTTGGCAGTTACCGTTTAATGTAAAGGATAACCTTTCATATAAAGGATTATATAGTTTAGTCACCTGATGCAAATTATTGCCTATAAATCTACTGTAAGTTTTTTCTTCTCCTCGCTAAGGAGCATCATTGCTCTTAAAACCCAGAGAAATGCTGCCTTTCAAGAAGACGTTGTTAAAGAGAGCTTGATGGGGCTGATTGTCTTTATGTAATCGCTTAGACAATGTTGCCTTGCAGTTTTACAGCATGCCTTCAGGGTTTCACCGGCTGGAAAGGAAAATGACTTCGCGGACAGTGCGTGGACTTTAAAATACACACGTAGAAACCAGGAGTTCAAATCCCTGTAGGACTGGCTGATTTCCCCTTCTTTAGAAGTTAAATGCATTGATTGCTGTGTAATCAATTGTTTCTGTGACCTTAAAATTCATCTTGTTACACTTCGGAGCTTGAACACCTTTAAACTAGGTCATCCAAGAGCCTCTGCTAGCATTCCTGCAGTTGTCTCCGGGGACCCGCTTTTTCACTATGAAATATTAATTATCCAGTTCAATTTTGCACCTTCCCCATTTTGAAACAAACGAAGCACCTTGCAAGTTATTTTTCCAGTTGCGTGGACGGAATATGGAAACTGTTTCATCGGTTCTTTCCCACCTTCTCCTAATCCTCTTGGCCTTCTCTTTCTCAGTGAGAGGATCCTACACATGTTGGCCCTAATCTGGAGGAACTTGCCGTTTGGAAATAGCGCTGAGTGTCCACAGACAACGAAACCATGAATGCGTTTCTTCGGACCTAACACATTCATTCTGCTTTCTGCAGCTAACCTCTTAACAATACGAAATATAGAGCCATGTTCCTATTGTTTTTTCTACTGAATGAATTAGCACATCTTATTCACGAAACCATTACTGTTCATCGTAGAGCGTTTCGAAAATGCAGAGATACATTTTCACACGCCGAGTAAACTTGAAGTCCTCTTCGGGAATATGCTGGTATCTGTCCTCTCTGGCTTCACGCTGGACATGTCTAAAGACAGAATGATTTTATTCTGCTTACGTGGTGGGACTTGTCTTTTCCTCTCACCTGGCAGGGCAGACCGAGGAAGTGGTTCATTGCTGACCTCAGAATCACCTACTTGCCGGGTGGGGATTCATTTTGCTGCTGCAGACTGCATTCCTGTCTTGCTTGGGGTGAATATTGGCATCGGCATGCCTGTGGTGTTACGGCTTCCCACACACTTTATTGGCCCAGAAACTCTAACTACTCCTGTCTCTTTCCAGCTCAGCATTCCAGGCCCCTACTGGGACCGGCACCTTTGGCTGTAATCCCGAAATCCTCTATGAATGAGTCGGCCGTTCCCTTCCCCTAGGCTGCTGCCACCCTGTTTCCCAATCTCACAGAATCTTACTCTGAATCATCAGGAGCTTGAATGTGGATCGCCTACCTGACTTCCAATATGATACCTTCTTGGCTCCTCCCCCCCCCCGCCCCCCCGCCCCCGCCGCCCCCAGATGCTTCTGTTCTCTACCCTCGCCATCAGAGTCCCGAGAGTTTGACATTGTCCCAAATCAAGACTTGGCTTCCGCAAGATTTGGGACACTAATTTGGCCCTACATCTGTTTCTATACACTTAGTGCCTCTGGATTCCAGTTACCCCCTATCTCCCTCTGCCTATGTCGGTGAGGTTTCTACAAGCCTGGACAGCCAACCCATCAAAGATAAGCCGTAAGCCCTCTGCCCCAGAAAGTGTTTAAGCCGAAACTAGAGGGAATCTTTAGGAAGAGGAGCTTCAGCGAGTATCCTTCACTGCAAAGGAAGACTGGAATAATGAACTCTGGTCCCTTATAATTTTAAGGTTATTATAATTCAACAGGACTTGCCCCTCCCACTCACAGATTCAACAAAAACTCTCTCGCTATTTCCCCCGTCCTGTGCAGAGAGGACCAGTTGGTACACAGTTGGTGGTATGCCCACCGACTAGAAGACCAAGTTTTAAAAAGGTCGGATCAACACAAAAAGAGGAAGAATAATAAGGTGACCAAACATAACCTGTTTGGTAACTTAAGTTGCGTTGGGCAAATGCAACCACGGGTCACCTTCTGTCAGATGTGAAGACAACTGTGGAAACTGACTCGGTTCACTGACTACAGGTATCACTAGTTGGATGTGTATTTGCTTTGTCTTGCACGTAGAAACTTAAGTAATCCCAAGAGCGGCAGCTGGATGTTTTGCCGTGAACAGAGAGAATTTATGGAACTAATTAAGAAAAGCGTCTTGTAAAAATAGACAAGTGCTAATAAATGAGGTAGTTTTGGGGCGTGATGACAAATCTCTCCTCCTCTACCCGCTCCCCTCCTCCAGACCTACCCGGCCTTCATTATAGACGCTGGATATACAATTACGGTAGGAGATGGAATTGCAAATATTACTAAATTGTAATTATTACTAAATTGCAATTACTAAATTGTAAATATTACTAAACGTGAGAGCTGATCACAGATACTCGTACTTTGAAACAACTGGTCCTCACTTATGGCCCTTTAGGGAAAGGTGGTCCGAGCTCTTTCTAAACGGTTCCTCCACTGCATTCAGCTGCTGGGATTTTCCACGGTTCAACCTGCCCCGCATCCTGCCTGTCTCAGTGGAACACATTCCTCAAGGCACTGTCGAAGAAACACTTTCTTCTCCCTTGGAACTGTCTTTCGGAACACCAAAATACGTTGCTGGGTGTTTTGAGTACATTACGTAATGTGACTTATTTTCTCTCGACACGTTCTGACTTTTCAGGGCACAGAGTATGACTTAGTAGATGAGCTCCCTGCACCTTATTAACAGTTTGACTTTAGGCAAGTCCATTTGTTGCTCTGTGCTTAGTTCACTCGCCTGTAAAACGTAGATAGTAACGATACCTATCCTATCACCTTGTTGTGGAGACTGGACATGTAAATACTCTCAGAGCACCCGAATCATGCCTGGAACATGTAGTCACTCAAACATAATGTTAGCTATTACTACTATTTATTACTACTGGGTTGTTGTGGCCCTGTGTTCGGGGAACAACTCCTATAGCTACATATAGCTGTATATAGTTCAGTGCCAGAATCTTCGTTCTTCCAGGATAAATCTATATTCCATTTATCTTTGTGTCTTCTCTAGTGCCTGAAACAGTGTGGTATGGAGGGTCCTATTTTGTCCAGGCACTCTGTATGTGAGTTTTGAAATGAATGAATAAATACATGTGGAAAGGAAAAAAAAAAATGTCATTGTGATTTTGTTTATTTATAAACAGCCCATTGATTTTTGAAGCACAGTCAGAGCATGCATCATGCGTTTTCAGTAACAAAGCAGTATTTGTCGCCGTCTTGTTGCGATACTGGAGATGTCATAAATTTAAAGAGTGTAATTGAGGCTGAATTTTCTGTGGGTTTATTTACTAGATCAAAGAGTGACTTCAATTTTCAGCACTTATTTTATTTGCCAGCATAAACTCATGGGTTTCGTCAAGTGCCAAGAAAAGAAGTTAATCATCTGAATTATGTGGATTCTGGCAAATCACTCTTTCTTTCTTGGGCGGGGGTGGGGGGGGGGAGGGGGGGGGAAGCTTTGAGCCTTTATCTCCCTTCAGCAAATCCAACTGATGATAATAGTAAGAATAAAACTCTAGTAATTAATCTGATAGCTCCAGGCTGCTAATCATTCTGGAAAAGTGACATTACCCAGAATATACTGGTTACCCTTATTCCGTGTCGTTGATATATAATTCGATTGATTTTCACACTTTTTACGTTCCAAAATGAAATACAGCTTTTGTCATGTCACTAGATTGGAATTCTTTGACAATACATTAACATGCCAAAAATAATATTACACACAAGAATAATGTAGAGATAAATTACAGGTAGAGCTGTATCCCTAAGGAGATTTTCATTTGTGTCTTAGAACAGAAGACTTATAACCTTACCACACATCTATTTCATGCCAGTATGTTTTAGGCTCTGGTTCAATTCAATAAATAACAAATTTTGTGCTTGCTGTATGCCCAGTACTCAGTTTTACTGAGCAGAATGCTTACACAAAAGTCTGTGTGAGTCTGGAGTGCATTTTTTTTTTTTTTTTAAGAGCAAATACAGAGTCTTTCATGCAAATGAATCCCTGAAAGTGGTCACCTTGATGGTTTTCTAGAATCTTTACAGTGCCACCACGACTTTGGAACCTTTTTTGGAACTGCCTTTTTCAAACTGTCTAATGCCTTCTTTGCAAACGTGCTTAGCATTGGGCAATTTTGCTTTGTAAGGTGGATTTAAGTTTTGGAACCCGTAGACAAGGTTGTCGATCAGTGAGAAGATCAAGCGTGCTGTTTAATTTTGCTTTCTTTCGAGTCAAGAACAAGGCATGATTGCAAAGTAACGAACCCTTTTCGAGGGTAACTTTTAACTTGCTTTGAACGCAGCTTCAAAAGAAGTATATTTGGAAAGTTGGTGGCATCAATGGAATCAGGATGTGGTAGGTCTGTGGCATTTTTAGATTTATCTGTCAACCACAATGCAATGTGCGTGAAGGCGGGGCCTCCTTGGTTCCTGCCGAATCCTCCCGGCCTAGAGCTGAGCCTGACGCGTCGTTGCTATCGAAATGAATGACCCAGTGAATGAAAGCCTGCATGAGTGTTCACAGCAGTTCACAAATGCGTGCAAAGGTTCGTGGCGTATAGTGGTTTATCTTTTTCTACTTTCTGGCATTAATTCAAATCATTTGTTGGGCTGCCTGGGTGGCTTCATCGATTAAGCGTCCGACTTTGGCTTAGGTCATGATCTCATGGTTCGTGGGTTCAAGCCCCGCGTGGGGCTCTGTGCTGACAGCTCAGAGCCTGGGGCCTGCTTCGGATTCTGTGCCTTCCTCCCTCTCTGCCCCTGCCCCGCTCACGCGCTGTCTCTATCCATCAAAAATAACTAAACATTAAAAAAATTATAAATCATTTGTGTGGAGGTCGCTGTGCACCTACCTGGCGAGAGCTGGGGTCGCTGCTAAGCATTTGACTTTCGGTATTTCCTTGTAGCACCACAACCTGGTGGAGGGGTGACTGTTACTATCTTCTCATCAATGAGGCAATTTAGGCTCAGACAAGGAGAGCAATTTTTCCCAAAGTTACAGTTAGTAAATGGAAAGTCTGGATTCAACCGGAGAAGTCTGGCTACTGACTTCACATCTTAACCAAGATTCTTTGCTTCCTTTCAGTGTATCTTTGTTTTTCTGATTTGATACATGTTCTCACATTTCAGTCATCCTAAACTGGGGATAGAATAACCCCCTTTCAGAGATAAGGGAATTAGCCAAAATATGGCTTATAGCATGACTTCCTAATTTCAGAATTAGTGGAGATTTGGGGACATAACTTTCAAGAAGGTCACAGTTAGGGGCACCTGGGGGGCTCAGTTGGTTACGTCTCCGACTAGGGCTCAGGTCATGATCTCACGGTTCGTGGGTTCAAGCCCCACCTTGAGCTCTGTGCTGACAGGTCAGAGCCTGGAGCCTGCTTCAGATTCTGTCTCCCTCGCTCCTTGCCCCTCCTGCACTCATGCTCTGTCTCTCTCTCTCCCAAAAATTAATAAACATTAAAAAACAATTAGGGACGCCTGAGTGGCTCAGTCCATTGAGCGTCCAACTTTGGCTCAGGTCATAATCTCACGGTTTGTGAGTTCGAGTCCCGCATCAGGCTCTGTGCTGACAGCTCAGAGCCTGGAGCCTCCTTCGGATTCTGTGTCTCCCTGTCTCTCTGCCCCTCCCCCACTCATGCTCTGTCTCTCTCTCAAAAATAAATAAATAGTAAAAAAAAATTTTAATTAAAAAAAAAGAAAGAAAGTCAAAGCTCTACTGTAAACCCTCTTACGGAAAGTACTCTGATGGTCAGACGTCAATAAAAGCGTAAGCACTAGAATATTTATTAAAAACAATTTCTCATCTGAAGTCCAAGCTCCCAGAAGGCCTACGCTCTGCCTGAGAAAGAGTCCTTCAGTGTGAAAAGACGCTGACTTTCTAATTTCTTCTGAAAATATCCAGTTATCTGATCGTGGATAAATTCCTTAGCTTTCTCACATCAGTTTCCCCATCAAGAAAATAATTAGCTGGGATAAGTCGTCTGCAAAATACCTTTTAGCTCTTCAGTGTCCAAACGTGTGAGAGGATAGTAAATCTTGTTTCCTTAGAGCTTGGAAGGAACCATCCATGTTGACTGGAGTTATCTGGGAAGGCTTCCAAGCAAGAGAGGAACTCAATAAAATGTGGGTAAATAAAGATGACGGAAGAGGAATGGGCGTCCCTGAGCCGGGAACAGTGCTGTCGTCCTCAGAGGTTGAGGAGACTGGATTTGGGGAAGACTTTGAAGGGGAGCAGAGGGCTTTGTTCTCTGGCTCTGGCTCATTCCTCAAATACTCATTGATTGCCTGCTCTCTTCTGGCTATTGAGAGCCATTGATCTCGGTAGAGTCTAGATATTTCATCCAACTCAAGGGAAGGTGCCACTGATAGCAAGATTTGTAATGTTTACCAAAATCTTTGTTCTGCCACTTTAGGTATGCAGAAGAAAGATAAGGAAAGCCTCAGAGTAAAGTTGACCTGAAGGTTATGGCGTCATTTAAGCAAAAGGGGAAAATAACAAATCAGCTGTTGGAAAAGTAAAAAAAAAAAAAAAAAAAAAAAAAATGCTCTCGGTTTGGTGTGATTGATGCTTTATTACCTTGTAGATGGGTAGTTCAGGGCACTAAGCAAATGATGATGTTTATTTAGATTTGGAATTTGGAACTGTCCTAGAAGGTCAGCCCATGGTTGTTACTTTGCATAGCTGTAAGAAGGGCATAATACTCTGTGGAGGATGATGGCTTTTTGGGCTTTCCCCCTGATGATGAACCCCGAGGGTTCTCAAAACGAACCCTTCTTTTGTACGTTAGAATCATTTGGGGTGTTTGCTATAAATACACATTTTTTTTTTTAGTTTTTTTTTTTTTTAATGTTTTTATGTATTTTTGAGACAGAGAGAGACAGAGCATGAGCAGGGGAGGGGTAGAGAGAGAGGGAGACACAGAATCCAAAGCAGGCTCCAGGCTCTGAGCTGTCAGCACAGAGACCGGCGCGGGGCTCGAACTCACGGACTGTGAGATCATGACCTGAGCCGAAGTCGGACGCTTAACCGACTGAGCCACCCAGGCGCCCCTATAAATACACATTTTTAAGGACTCATCACAAGAGTTTTGAGTTTGTGACCTGAATTTTTAACAAGCCCCCAGGTGGTTCTGGTAGGTGGAAGAATAGAATTTGGACTCCACTCTGAGCCCCTGTGCTCCCCACACCGAGAAGCCTGGTCGACACGGAGGTGAAAGTGAGTTGCTGGCCCCCTTGCCACCAAGTACAAGATTGAAGGGAGGTAATCGTGTTGCTTGTTTCTGTTTAACTTGGTAGGAATAGAAAGGCCTGTGGATCCAAGAAAGTGCAGGACCAGCACCCATCTAGGCCAATCAGATCAATCCCAGACAGGTAGAATTCAGCCGGTTCCACATATGTTTCGATTGGGTGCTCTGAATAATGTTCTTTCCAGTTAATTAAAAAAACAAATAAAAATAAAACTCAGGTAGATGCTTAAGGGAGAAGCAGTTCTGTCTGCTGGAGCGATACGAGTGCTTCTTTTCTAAAAATTTGTTTTAATGTTTATTTAGTTTTAAGAGACAGAGAGCAAGCCGGAGAGGGGCAGAGAGAGAGGGAGACACCGAATCCGAAGCGGGCTCCAGGCTCTGAGCTGTCAGCACAGAGTCCGAGGTGGTCCTCGAACTCACAGACCGTGAGATCAGACCCAAGTCCGACGGGGACGCTTAACTGTCTGATCCACCCAGGCGCCCCTAGGGCTTCTTTTCTATGGAAACCGTTTCTGGAGGGGAGGAGGAGTAATCTGTACAGCTCCACAGAAGTAAAAGGCTATCTGCTTGGGTTATAGGCATAAAATTATTGCAAATCAACTAAACAGTTATCAACTAAATAGCAGAAAGAAGACCCAGGCAAATTATCAACTACTAAGACTTTCAGAGCGAACGCGGGGACTAGGGATTCTAGGGGGAATCACAGCTCGCGGGTTGTTTGTTCTCTTCTCTCTAAAAACTAGGGAAATCCCTCCCCCCGCCACCCCCCACACACTGTTGCCAAACCAGGGAGGAAGGTCGCTTCAGGCCCTCAGGCACCTGCAAGACGTAAACGTTCCAGGAGGGAGGTCCTTCCCAGTGTTAGGATTCGGAGCTTTTGTAGATAAAAGGTATCAGAATTTTCTTGAGTTAAGCAAGCATTTGGTTAAAAAGAAACCTTGTTGGGAGCAGGGCTGGTTGTAGATTATTAGCCAAGAAGACCCAATAAATGGAAGTAGAATCCAGGCCAGCATCAGAGCTAGGAACGGAGCAATTTCCCGAATCGCTTGTGGGTGGCTGGATCACCGGTGATGTGTTTATCTCTTGGAAGTCTGTTTTGCATAAATTCATTCTGTGGTAAGCGGGATGCAGGCTCTTCTCCTTGTGGGCCATTCTCAAATCTTCCTTTTAGTCATCCTTGTAAAGAAATTAGGTGAAATGGGGTCTGCTGCCATCCTTCAAGGGAAGCATTTGGATTGACGTTTGCCGTCGAGTCTCCGCTTTCCGGATTAGACAGACTGAATAGTCAGCAGTAGAGAGCAGTGGGTGCCCCCCTTAGGACTCTGGTGAACGTACATTTTACTCACTTAGGGCGGAGACACACGTGGTGACACAGAGGTGTGGGGAAAGGCGGTCCCACCGAGGGGCTTTTGCCCTCACACCTCTGGGGTGGCTCTCACGTTGGCAGAGTCTGGAAAGTGATAGCCCTGTGGAAGGCTGTTCTGATTTTCGTAGAGGAGAGAGTGTCCCTCCCGACACCTACCTCAAAGGCATGTTTTTGACGTAGCTGTCACAAAACTAATCGCCAGGATGTGTTTGAACTCATACTGATTTTTTTTTTTTTTTTTTTGGAAGGGACGCGGCCCCAGGTGGCATCGTTATTACATATATTTTGAAACGCCATAACCTGGAACTCGTTCAGTGTGCTTTCCTCTGTGTCTGGAAGCCATGTTGACTTTAGGAGTCACAGATGGGTGTGGACCGGGGTTTCAACATTTTTCTCTCAGGGACACACCTTTGAACTTATGCTTTGAACACAGTGTCTTCCTCCCTCAACCATCAACTCCCTTCGTCATGTGCACATCTGTATTCTTCACCGATACAGATGTGGGGGCAGGGAAAGGATGACCTCCATTTCCCCATTCCAGCGTTCTAACAAGGAGCCACAAGCAGGAAAGGAGAAACCAAGTCAAAGGCAGACCAGACCAGGCTCATGATTGGTGGTAACCCATTTCGAGCGCAAAGATGCCAGTACTTGGAGATGTAGAGGGTTGGATCAGTAATGGGTTTATTATAATGCGTGCACATTGTTGAATGTAACTTTGGCATAGGTTCTATGCCAAGGTTGTTTGTGTGGCTCAGAGACATTTGACAACTTTGACATGACTACTTTGAGTGTTTGCTTATCCCCTGGAAGCTCACAAAATGGCTCAAAATGGTTCCTGGAGCAGGAACTGGAAATTAACATTCTACCCTTATAATAATGAGGGATTTAGTTCATTCATGTGCCTACTTAACAAACTAAAGTGGCCAATAACTGGATTGTTAAATCTTTTTTTTTTAATTTTTGTTTTTTAACGTTTATTTATTTTTGAGACAGGGAGAGACAGAGCATGAATGGGGGAGGGTCAGAGAGAGAGGGAGACACAGAATCTGAAACAGGCTCCAGGCTCTGAGCTGTCAGCACAGAGCCCGACGCGGGGCTCGAACTCACGGACCGCGAGATCGTGACCTGAGCCGAAGTCGGACGCTTCGCCTACTGAGCCACCCAGGTGCCCC
The DNA here is from genome assembly GCF_018350155.1 of Leopardus geoffroyi. Lineage (NCBI taxonomy): Eukaryota > Metazoa > Chordata > Mammalia > Carnivora > Felidae > Leopardus > Leopardus geoffroyi. The sequence goes on along the minus strand of NC_059328.1, from coordinate 205,683,251 downwards.
AAGATTGTGAAATCTTAACTGTTCAGCTTTTCTTATCTTGCAATAGGATAAATAAATAAATAAATAAATAAATAAGAGACTTCGTATATTATAATAAATAATCAAATAATTAATTTTTTTGGAGAGAAACAGAACACATGTTGGGGGAGGGGCGGGAGAGAAAGAGAGAGACAGAGAGAGAACCCATACTAAGTGAGCCGGACTCAGGGCCCATCCCTAGAGTTTGAGATCATAAGAGCTCGAATCAAGAGTCTGAGGATCAACCTACTAAGCCACCCAGGTGCCCCACAATAGGATAAATTTAAATATCTTTGTGACAGTTGATCCATGGTTGAAATTAACTTTGGAAGCATCCCAGTGTATTTGCTTTGTCTCAGTCAGCCCCCTTCGAGAAAGAGCGCAGGTCACTCCCTTGATGAAGGAAAAGGGTCAGTGATGCATTTAGAATTTCTCGCTGCTGACGCATTTTCATTGGGAAATTCGGCACGTGGTATCTCTTCATTCATTTGTCCGTTCTTTCAAGCAAACATTTGTATTTGAAGTCTCTGAAAATCCAGCCATGACCTTTACCCAAAGAAAAATTCTGACTGGGTTTGAGTAGCTGTAATGTAAAAAATAAAATAGACATTTAGATAAAATATTTTTCCCTGTATCTAGAAACACAGCACTTGTTTAGTCCAGATTTGGCATGATACAGATAGATGGATGTAACTTATCCTATTTATATTACCTTTGTTCTTTTTTTTTTTTTTTTTTTTTTTTTTTTTTTTTTAATTTTTTTTCAACGTTTATTTATTTTTGGGACAGAGAGAGACAGAGCATGAACGGGGGAGGGGCAGAGAGAGAGGGAGACACAGAATCGGAAACAGGCTCCAGGCTCTGAGCCATCAGCCCAGAGCCTGACGCGGGGCTCGAACTCCCGGACCGCGAGATCGTGACCTGGCTGAAGTCGGACGCTTAACCGACTGCGCCACCCAGGCGCCCCATTACCTTTGTTCTTAAAACAAAACAAAAATAGCTTTTCGCGCACATCAAAGAAGGAAAGGGATATCATCCAGAATCAGCCCCGAGTTGGAAGGCAAAAGGACTTATTTGTATAGGAAGTAAATTTGCATATTTTTCCTTTCTCTCATGGTTCAGTCTTGAATTAGAATATCTTTTTGTTTTTCTACTTCCATTTGTGATCGCTGTGAAATCCTTGCCTGAGGAGTGCCAGGAATTTTGTAAAAATTATAGAATGCAAAAGTTAGTTGAAAGAAGATTTTGAGTCCCAGGCAAGCTGACTCTCAGCTCAAAAAGTACGTATGGCTTCTGCAAGCAGAAACAGGTCTAATGCTTTGAAGAATGTGAGAAATGATCAGTATTTTGGAGGCATTGAAGTGGTTAATCTATTAATCTATACTGGAGTAATGAATCTGCCCGTGTAAACATTTTCCAACTGGATTTTCGTGTTTAGTTTATTTCAGAGAGAAAGTTTAAAAGTGTTTCTAATTTTGCAGTTTCAATACTAAGCATGGTTAGAAGCCCTTCTTGGACTTTTCTGGTGATTCTTCTTGCCTGCCCTTGCTTTCTCGAGTGGTCTTAGGACATTGATTTGCTGCAATTGAAATAGTAGTATTCTTTTCTCTTTTTTTTAAATGCTTCTTTTTATTGAGGTGTAAGTGACAACATTACATTAGTTTCAGGTATACAAAATAGTGGTTCGATATTTGAATTTTTTTTTCTAATGTTTATTTATTACTGAGAGACAGAGAGAGACAGAGCGTGAGCAGGGGAGGGGCAGAGGGAGGAGGAGACACAGAATTGGAAGCCGGCTCCAGGCTCTGAGCTGTCAGCACAGAGCCCGACGTGGGGCTTGAACTCGTCACCTGCGAGATCATGACCTGAGTCGAGGTCGGATGCTCAACCAAGTGTTGCAAAATGTGTTGCAAAATGATCACTGCAATGAGTCCAGTTAACATCTGATTCTTTTCTCAACCTGACTCTAGCTGGGTGCACTGGGAGGAACGAGTGACTGTAAATTAGCCTTAGTAAATTAATTCCCAGGCCCTTGAGGTGTCAACGTGTCTTCAGCCACTTCCAGCCGGTATTTGAAGGACTTCCAGGGTACTTGGCATTGGGGGGCGGGGGGCAGCGCTTAAAGAATCAGATTTACCCACCCTACAGGGGAGTCGTGGAATCTGGGCAGAGGGGAGGATGTGCTGCCTTTTTCTCATGTTCATTTATTTATTTTGAGACAGAGAGCTTGCAGGTGGGGGAGGGGCAGAGAGAGAACCCCAAGCAGGCTCTGCACTGACAGGTATGGGGCTCGAACCCACGAAACGTGGGATCATGACCTGAGCCCAAGTCAAGAGTGGACGCCTCACCGACCGAGCCACCCAGGCGCCCCAGGACGTGCTGCTTTTTGACAACAAAAGGAACTGCCTTCCTGCAGACCGCAATGTCCTGCGGCGATTCTTCCCTTCCTGGCTCCACGGGGCTGTGGACACACCCAGTGGGGCTGGAAAACAGAATTCCCTGTGTGTCCCATTCCCGCATCATACACACCAAGCCGTCAGCCCACATATTCAAGGATTCCTAGCGTAGCAGCCTTTCCTGCTGGTTGCGCTGTTCCACCGAAGGATGTGCAGGGTCCTCGTGTCCCCAGGTAGCCCCGCAGGGCTCTTCTGCTGGTGGCAGAATCACTCTACTGCCATACCGGGCACAGGTAGGTGCCCAAACCTGAGTTTGCGAGCCCACCCTGGTAACCTGCGGCTACATTGTTCCATTCTAGAATTTGCTTCCCGATGGGCTCAAACGCTTCACGTTAGGACGTTAGGGAATGTCGACTGCCGTCTCTTCTGTAATGGACAATGCTAACACGAAGGCGGTTGAAAGTAACAGTGTGATCACATCCTTTCTCTTCCTGTTCTGATGGGTGAGTCAGTCTCCTGGCCTCCGTGTTTACACAGATCCTCAATAACAAATAACAGCTGATGGCAACTTGCTGTGGCATGTACAATAAGGAAAGGAGTTATATGACGTCTTAAAAGACATGGCCTTGGTCCCAATTTTTTTTTTAAAGAGGAAGAAGAAAAGGAGGGAGGTAGTGAGGGCCTTGTGCTAACAACCAGTTTGGGCAACACTGGTCCCTCTTTCAAGCCTAATGAGGTCCCATTCCCCCAAGGATTTTGATTTATTACCTGTTCCTTCTGGCCTGTGTGCCTTTGGTGTTTATTATTTTGATATTCAGTTAGCATAACACTGGACATCATTTCACTTCCTGAATCCGTTTTTTCTCCCCTTTCACGAGCTTGGTTTTGCGGTAGGTTGGATTTCCTCGTGTGAAAACAGCACTCACATTAAAACACCTTTTCTGTTTCCAGTGCTCTGTCTTCACGTTGAGGAAAATATACTCGAGGGTTTGCCCAACTGAAGGAAAAAAAAAAAAAAAGAAAAAAGGGCGCTCGATTTGGGTGTCAAAGCTCCAAGTGTCGCGCCTACAAACCTTTACCCTTCATGCCACATTCAGGGACGTTACCGAAGAGCTATGAAACATTAAAATTTGCTCTAAGACTAGGCTTAAAGATAGCGTGTGATGATCTTGGGGATGAATTTGAGTCAGAGATTTGATACCGGGGGCGGGCGGGGGATCTCCGAGCGTTAGGTCAAAAAAATTAGCTCTGCCTACAGGATACTCAACGCCTCATCCCAGATCCAGACCGTCTGCAAACTTGTCTTAGAAGATAGGCATTCTCTTGTTGGCACAAGTCAGGGTGTTCAGAGGCGGAAAGGATTGCCGGCCCTCAGGGAGGGGTGGCTGTTTCCCAGAAGTCATGGTCCCTGTGTGGAGAGAGGGAGCCTTCTGGTCAGTTTCCCCTGTGCTCTATGGATGGTGGTGACCGCCTTCACCCCCAGCTCCCCGTGGCTCCCTCGGACCTGGCAAAAGTGACCCTCGGTGACCGCTGTCCCTTTCTGTCCTTCCTCAAGAGACTCCTTATTTTAGTGTTTTCTTTGCTTAGCAATTTTTTAGATAATTTTCTCCTGCCAAAGCAGCGTAATATATACTAATTGCAGAAAATTTAGAAAGCATAAAGAAAGTTACTGGAGTGGAGTGAACAAAATGACCCATGAGCCTATCACTCAGAACCATTGTTAATATACTGTGTATATTCTTTTTTTTTTTTAATTTTTTTTTCAACGTTTATTTATTTTTGGGACAGAGAGAGACAGAGTATGAACGAGGGAGGGGCAGAGAGAGAGGGAGACACAGAATCGGAAACAGGCTCCAGGCTCTGAGCCATCAGCCCAGAGCCCGACTCGGGGCTTGAACTCATGGACCGTGAGATCGTGACCTGGCTGAAGTCGGACGCTTAACCGACTGCGCCACCCAGGCGCCCCTATACTGTGTATATTCTTGAGGTATCTCTTTTTCCTTTCTTTTTTTTTTTTTTTTTTGGCAAATGAATAGAATTTTTTTAAACTCTTTTTGTTTTTTGCTTTTTAAAAAAAATTTTTTTTAATGCTTATTCATTTTTTGAGAGACAGAGCGTGAGTGGGGGAGGAGCAGAGAGAGAGGGAGACACAGAATCCGATGCAGGCTCCAGGCTCTGAGCTGTGAGCACAGAGACAGACGCGGGGCTCGAACTCACGGACTGTGAGATCATGACCTGAGTTGAAGTCAGATGGATACTTAACCGACTGAGCCACCCAGGCGCCCCTGTTTGTGTTTTTGCTTTTTTAAAGAGAAAAGAGGGAGTGTGAGAGCTGGGGAGAGGGGCAGAGAGGGAGGGAGAGAGAGAATCCCAAGCAGGCTCTATGTTCAGCACAGAGCGCCACTTGGGGCTCGATCTCTTGACCCTGGGATCATGACCTGAGCCGAAATCAAGAGTTGGGCGCTCAGCCGACCGGGCCACCCAGGCACCCGTGTACTCTCTGCTTTTAATTTATTTGAAACTGCATTTTCTTCTGTATTATTGATTTATTGATTTATCTGTATGTGAGAGAGAGCATGTGCATGAGTGGGGTGTGCAGAGAGGGTCAGAGGGAGAGAGAGAGAGAGAGAGAGAGGGAGAGAGAGAGAGAGAGAGAGAGAGAGAGAGAGAGAGAGAATCTTATGCAGGCTCCATGCTCGGCATGGAGCCCAACACGGGCTCGATCCCACGACTCTGGGTTCATGACCTGAGCCGAAATCGAGAGCTGGACGCTCAACCGACTGAGCCACCCAGGCGTCCCGAGACTGGACATTCTAATTTGATTCTCTGTTTATTTCGGAGGGCTGTATCTGACAGAGGCTAAGAGCATGCCTTTAGTTGCATGACTACTTAAAACTATTTTAAATTCCGGGGTCTAGCACATATGGGGATGGCACCAAAGAGCATAGGAGCAGCAAGCTAGATAGAAAAGGAAAGCCGTGAGAGGTGTGGCCGCCACCTCGGAGGGGGTGACACAGGGGCAGCACTGGATTTCTTCTAATCAGATCAGGTTCCTGCTCTGCTGGCTGGACAACCTCGCTGAAGCTGTTTCCTAATCCAGGAAATGGGAGAACTCCTACTTTTCTGCGTTGTGTTGACGATTCAGTTTATTAAATGAGGTATTGTTTATGAAAGCGATCTGTCGATCAGCCCTGCAAGAAGCAGCTTAATAACATTATAATTGAAAAAGGTGTTCAGGCTTGACCTTGTGGGCTCGGGGGGAATATGGACAGAGTGAGCAAAGGTGGCTGGAAGCTGCAGATGGGCAGGCAGGTAAAAACAAAGATTGTCTGTTTGATTTTTGTTGTTGTTGTTAATGCATCCATGTAGTGGATGCGAGCTTTCTGTTAAGGTGGTCATCCAGCCTGAAATTGGGATTATTTTATTTGCTATTTCATGCTGGGCGCTCTCTCTACTTTAGCTTGTTTATTTTTAACTGGATGGGTACATTCTCCTCTAAAGCTAATATGTTTACTCTCTCACCTAAGAGACTCTTATCAGACATTTACTAGGGATTACAGGCTTCTATATCAGGAATCTTGCTGGATTTACACAAGAGTGAACAGGACAGGCATAGCTCTGTGTTTTAAACAACAGATAAGGTTTTGGAGAAGGGAGGGGAGGAGAAATGGGGAGTCCTGTTGGGTGGAGATGAAGCCTGGGCAAGATACATAAACAACTTTAATACGCGAAAGAATTTCTTTGTCTCTGCTCATGAGCCTCAGAAGCGGGAGGACTATTAAAAGGAAGGGTTGGGGCGCCTGGGTGGCTCGGTCGGTTGAGCGTCCGACTTCGGTTCAAGTCATGATCCCACGGTCCGTGAGTTCGAGCCCCGCGTCGGGCTCTGTGCTGACAGCTAGGAGCCTGGAGCCTGTTTCAGATTCTGTGTCTCCCTCTCTCTCTGCCCCTCCCCTGTTCATGCTCTGTCTCTCTGTCTCAAAAATAAATAAACGTTAAAAATAAATTAAAAAAAATAAATAAATAAAAGGAAGGGTTGGCAGGGCAGCACCGAGAACTCTGAAGTCGGACAGCCTCAGTGTAAACCCTGCCATACCCATTCCTTAGCCAGATGCCGGGCACCTCAACTTCACCTTTTTTGTGCTCCCATTTCCTCTTTGGTAAAAAGGTAATGAAAATAGTACCTGCCTCATAGGGCCGTTGTGGGGGAAATATAAGCCATTAATATCTGCGGGACTGGGCACCGGGGTGGTGCAGTCAGGTAAGCATCCGACTCCTGATCTTGGCTCAAGAGTTCGAGCCCCCAGTCGGGCTCTGCGCTGGTGGTATGGAGCCTGCTTGGGGTCCTGTCTCTCCTTTTCTCTGCCCCTCCCCTGCTTGTATGTGCACGCGCGCACGCGCTCTCTCTCCAAATACATAAATAAACAAACTTAAAAAAACCATCTGCAGGACTGATCCGTGCCTACTTTGAGCGGAATCCTTATGTAGGGTTTGTGAAGGTGGTCCTGCGAAAGAATGGGCTTCTAGATATTACGACTCTGAGCAGACCTATGCGGATCTCTTGTCTGGGCTGGGGGCCACCACACCTGGCTGTAAATATCTAGGTGGGAATAAGGGTGGAGTGATACGGCTTCACATCATGCTATGACCCCTCCATCCCATGGGGCTGAGTCGTTGTTCTAAATCTGGAGATTGTGAAGGTCTGTCCAGGGCAACTTTGGAAGAATGTGTCTATTCATTTCCGCCACCTCTTTCCAGGGTCGTGTTTTGCATTTCTCCCTTTCTCTCTCTGTTTTCCCATGAGGCACTGGGCAGGTGCATGTGGACGTCAGAGATGCTTGTCATGGGGGAATAGAACATATTTATTAATGTAAATCCTTTGAACCAAGAGTAGTGAGCGGTGGTGAATTTACTGGACTTCCACACCGTCCTAGTTTATTCTTTTGTGTTGTTCTAAGACAGATTAGTAGACTGGACTTGAAGACCGCTTCTCAATTTAAACACGTGTGTGTGTGTGTCTGTGTGTGTGAATTCTTCTTGACCGTGGACCCTAGTCCCCGAGCACCTAGAGGAAAGACAGATACTCGGGAGGCATGCTTGCGTTTTACGCCCTGGTTCTGGAATTATACCGCTTTGTCCAGACACTGATTCCAAAACCCAGTAGCCATGTGCTCTCAACCAGCTGATTGACCCTTCTTGCCTCAGTTTCCTTAGTTTAAAATAGAGGTAATGTATTTCCTCATTTGTAAGATCATCTGAAGTATTTATGAGAGTGTTAAGCGCCGAGCTATAACCATCGGATAAACATTAGCTATAATTATTTTGGGGATGTGGTAAAGCTCACTTTGCCTCCTGCTTTGGCCATTTAACTGGTTGGCACCTTCGCTGGACCTTTGTTTTGTCGTGGTGAAAATCAAATAGGAAAAAGCAGGGTCTAATTCAGAGTTGCAGATGGGATCGTAGGCAATAGCCCGCCCTACTGGGGACACGGAGCCTGAAACTACTCAATAGGATTTTTCTTCCTTGCCCACCCCGAGCCTCTTTTCTTGGCAACACCTTTTCAGGGGAATCCTTATTTCAGGAGGAACCCGTTCTATGTGGAGGGTATAGGATCCACATTTACATTTCCCGGGGAGGACCTCAGGGCCACCTAATGGCAGTACATTTTGACTGCTAGGCCAAGTCCTGTGTGGCCCGTTTCTCATTGGTCTTCACATAACGTCCCCATTTCCCCGAGGAGACACAACTGAGGGTTAAGTCCCCCACGTCACTGTACAGGGCAGCTCCCTCGTGCCATTCCAGCCTGACGTCGGCCGCTGGCCTCACCGCCCCGATGGAAGGCGTCTCAGGTGTCCCCAGTGAGCATCCCCATAGCTGGAACTAATGGAACTACACAGAAGACATATCCCTTCCTCCCCCCCCCCCCCGGGGTCTTGTTTCACTTGAAAGCTCATTTAGGGAGCATATGATGATTCGTTTTCCTTCACAGCTCTAATATCCAGACCACGAGTCAGAAAATTAACCTTTTAACTTAATATATACGTGGTACATTGAGGCTGGTGCCGGTTTGCATCCGCCTAAGTGGTAAGTTTCAGGGGGCTTAATGGACGTCAGGGGGAGGGGGACCGATGGCGGCAAGCTTTGCCCTGAGGCCTCGGTGAATGCCGCCTCGCTTGACCGATCGGTCTAGTTGCCATCATCAATGTTTATCACATTCTTTTATGAGATAGAAATTTCTATCATGGGCATGTAATTTGGTGACTATTGAAAATCGTCAACTCTTTCAGAAGGTTATCAAATTATATATTTATGGATGTAGGAAATTTGCCCTCTTTTTTTTTTTTTCTCCTCTCCCTCGCATTTATCCCAGGTAAATGAGACAAGAGATAAGCACCCTTTGGGGAACTTAAAGCGTTATAAAAATAAATAAGGTTGTTATTTTAAAAACGGCATTCTCAATCTCTGACTTGAGCCAACACATACCTTAAATATGAGCGTGTTTATTTTTAATTTATTGGCAGTAGCCATAAAATGCGATCTCATCAAATCTGGATTTTTGGATGCGAGTGAAGATCTCTTATGTGGTGACTGATCCAGGTGGTAGTAATCTGAATTGATACTTGAGATGTTGCAAGTATTCAGAAGTTTAAGTACAGATTTCTTTTTTTTTTTTTTTTAATGTTTAAAGTTTATTTATTTATTTTGAGAAAGGGAGAGAGAGAGAGTGCAGGCAGAGAGAGAGGGAGAGGAAGAATCCCAAGCAGACTCTACACCATCAGTACAACACTGGATCAGGGGCTCGAATCCCCATGCTGTGAGATCATGACCTGAACTGAAATCAAGAGTCAGACGCTTAACCCCATGAGCCACCCAGACACCCCACAAATTTCTTATATGTTGTGTCTTCTTGTCTTAAGTCAAGCCATTAGGATATACAGCTGGTCTTAAGCCAAATGGTTTTGAATTGCGTGGGTCCACTTACATGTGGAGTTTTTTCAATAAATACAGTACAGTGCTGTAAATATGTTTTCTCTTCCTTACGATTTTCTTAATTTATTTTTAATTTTTCAAAAATTTTAAATTTAGTTTGGAGAGAGAGAATGCATATGCGAGCAGGGGACTGGTAGAGGGTGAGGGAGAGAGAATCTTAAGCAGACTTCACGCCCAGCATGGAGCCCAACATGAGGCTTGATCCCACGACCCTGGGATTATCATGTGAGCTGAAATCAAGCCACCCAGGAGCTCCCCTTGTGATTTTCTTAATAACATTTTCTTCTCTCTAGCTTCTTTTATTGTAAGAATACATAATACGTATAACATACACCATATGTGTTAATTGACCTTTATGTTATTGGTAAGGTTACCAGTCAACAGTAGGATATCAGCAGTTACATTTTTAGGGGAGCGGGAGCGGTGCCCCCCCCCCCAACCCTCACGTTGTTCAAGGGTCAACTGTATTTAAAGTTTATGTAGATAATTGAGCCTTTGGGAAATTTTGAAAGGTCAGCATCTAGGACCGTATTTCCTTATTTTTTCTAGTTTTCCTTTCCATTTAACACAGGTAATGACAATTGTACTTCCCAGGTAATGTTCGTTCTCATATAAGACCGGTTATAAGACTAACGTGGTGGGTCATAATGACTTCTAGATATACCACGAGTCAGCATGGACTAAACATTGCCCTGCACTTTCATTCTCAATTTGGCAAAAATACCTGCAAAGATATGGAGGAAAGATAATTTAATTTACCACTTGCCTTATTGAGTATAGTGTATAGGTGATCATACTTTCTCTAGTTTCTCAAGGTTTACTGTTCTTTCTTTTAGCCAGAAGCCTACCGTTGAAGCCCACTCGGGCAGAATCTGATGGGTTTCATGCTCCCCTGTGGATTGTGGAGTACGGATACTAAGGAGTGAGGGTGGTAACTGTCAGGAGGCAGAACACAGGAATGTCCAGAAGCCTCTTGCTCTAGAGTCATTCTCTTTGCCTCTGGCCTCCAGTCTACCACGTAGTAAACATTTCACTGCCCTCTACTAGTCAAGCATTGTTTGGGTGTCTCATTTTTCTCAATTGAAATACATCTTATTTTTTATTGCCCCTTCAAAACACTTCTAACCACCTACCATTGTTTACATACTTTGAGTATTTTATTTTATTTTATTTTATATGTCTGTGTTATTCTCTTTCCCCACCAAATTGACAAGGAATTTTTATTTATTCCTAGCAACATAGAACACTCACTGATACACACTAGATATGTAAAAGTATTTATTCAATAAGTTGGTTAATCTGGAAATTCACTGATTCAACTCACACTTCTTAGAGTTTGACCTCTCAAACTCTAAGTTAAAGTAGCAAAAGTGTGTTTCCGAGCCCCAGTAACTTTGCTGCTCACATTACTCAGGCTATTAACCAGCTTCTCAAATTCTAGATGGTCCTAGACAGTTTTTTAAATACAAATAATTGTTAGGATTTAATTTTTATTATCACTTTTAATCTATAGCAAGGGGGGTATTGGCTTCTAAGTAAAGATATTAAGGATGCGATTGAACTCTCAGAAGGGAAGATGCGAGGAAAATGGAACCCAAGTAAATGAAGTGGGGAAAGACCCTGTTTGAATCATGTTCTTGGGTGGGTGTTTATTGGATATTTGGGGGGGGGGCGGGGTTAATTCCAGTAGCTTCCCTGAGCTTTACTGTAATAGCAATCTGTCGTCTTTATATAATGTCTAGGTTAGTCATTGCCTAGGGGTTGTCAGCTAACTTTTTGATTCATTGTGGTGGATCAGCTGAACCATTCCTGCAGTTAAGCTTCTACCTGCTCCACGTGTTCTCAAAGGTTACAAACACCTCTGACGTTGACAATCCCAGCCTCTTGCTAGAGCTCATCCTCCTTGACAGCTTCCTTGACTGTTTGAAATTCTAATTTTGTACTTCCTTCATGTTTCCTCCATGATGAATATATATAGCCTTTGGCCATTGCCATTGGACACTGAAATTCTCAGGTGCTTTGCATGCACGGTGGGTACAAATGACCATGTGGGTACTCACGGTGGGTACAAGTGACCATGTCGAGAGCACACGGGGAGGGTTAAATGAGGGTTAAATGAGGTTAAATGAGGGTTTAAAGGGCAAGTTGGAGGTGAAGTTGGCTGCTTGAAGTTAGGCAGGTTTCTGGTGGTGCTCAGGAAATTCTAGTGTCCTTCTGACTCTTCGGTCTCCTGTATGCCTTGCCTTGGCACTTCCTTCTTCTCCAATTGCCTTTGAAATCTGGCATTTCTAATTCTTTCCTGAACTCTTTCTCAATCTGCGGCTCTTCCACTCCTGTGAGTTTTGTGTGCTTCCCAGATGTTTGTCACATCTCTGTCTCCAGTCGCACTGACCTCCACACCTGTCTTTCCAGTTGCTTCCTGGACATCTCAACGCAAACATCTCTGAGTCAGTGACCGCCTAACTGACTCCACGCCCCTCCTTGCAAACCTGACTCCTCTTCCTCTAAGCCCTTTTTGGTTATAAATATCTCTACTCTCTCAGGCATTTGGCCTAGAGACCTTCCAACCAATTTCAGTCCCATTTTTTATATATTCTGAGACATCTAATGGGAAGGGAGATACTGCTGTTGGTTTGGTGTTGGAGAGGACTTTCTTCCTTTCCCCATTCAAGGGCAAGTGGGAGGTGAAGTTGGCTGCTTGAAGTTAGGCAATAGCTGCTTGATTGACATTCACAGTAGGAGGTCACGGTCTGAGGGGATGAGAATAGGGAAGGAATTATTGCAAGATGTCCCTGGGTTAACACTGGGGACCAAGCCACACCTCACTGTGTGTGGAATAACCAGACTCTCGCAATCTCTACTTTTCAACCACCTGCAGATACCATTAGGGCTCGTAAAATGCAAATAGATTTTTAAAGAGTCATTGAATACGTAGTAACCTTTTTCATTGTATAATATGTCAGATAATGCATACTGAAAGTGCAACTCTCAGAATGTTAGGATGTCATATTATGAAACATGGATGCAAGGGTGATTGGCTTTCTTCCCTTCATTCGGGCACCAGCACATAGGAAAAAAAAAAAATCAGAGCTTACAGGAACTTTCAAACGTAAGATTTGGGGGAGAGAAATTGAAATTGGAAACCTTGAAGGGCGCCTGGGTGGCTCAGTTGGGTGGGCGTCCGACTTCGGCTCAGGTCATGATTTCACGGTTCATGGGTTCGAGCCCCGTGTCGGGCTCTGTGCTGCCAGCTCGGAGCCTGGAGCCTGCTTCAGATTCTGTGTCTCCCTCTCTCTCTGCCCCTCCCCCACTCATGCTCTGTCTCTCTCTCTCTCTCTCTCTCTCTCAAAAATGAATAATAAACATTAAAAAATTAAAAAAAAAAAGAAACTGAAAACCTTGAAACATTTGAAGAGTGAGTTTCGGATTCATACTTCCTGAAAACACATCTGTTATATTCAGGATAAGATACTAAGCTCTGTGTGTGTGTGTGTGTGTGTGTGTGTGTGTGTGTGTTGTGATATAACTATGTCTAGGATAAATCTTATCCTCTGAGTTTATCAGTTGCTTGCTGGATCATAAGGGGCATAAATGTGCAAATCAGCATAAAGGTGCTGTGTACACAAAAATAAACTTGAGTTCTGATTCCTGAAAGCAGCAATGCTTGATAGAAGAGGCGATGGTTGGTTTTAGGTTTTGAAGAGAGGTTAAGCTTTTCTTATTTGTAAGTGAGTGGGACGGTGTGGACCATTCAAGTAACATCAGACGGTCTGCAGTCTGGTTTGATTGCATGTAGGATAGTTGAGGGACAAATTAGGGCAGGATGTCGGGGCTCTTGGGTTTCTATACTCTTCTGTTTGACTTTCATGGTATATACAATGGGGCGCATGAAAGATTTTAAACAGGCTTGTCACCATGAGCGTGAACATTATATTTTAGTTACTTTGTGAAAGGAGTATTGAAAAATTAGCCTTGGGTGTCTGGGTTGCTCAGTTGAGTGTCCGACTCTTGATGTCCACTTAGGTCATGATCGCATGAGTCGTGGGTTCGAACCCCACTGTCGGTCTGCATGCTGACAGTGCAGAACCTGCTTAGGATTCTCTCTCTCCCTCTCTCTGTCTGCCCCTTCCCCATGTGCTCCTTCTCTCTCTCTCTCTTTCAAAATAAATAAACTTAAAACAATCTATAAAAATTAAGTCAAATTAATGGCGAGTAAAGGCAAGGGGAGACGAAACAAAAGAGGTGAGGATAGAGAGAAAAACCGAGAAACTACAGAGGAAGAAACATAATCCTCCAAGAAATGGAAAAGGCAAGGCTGGGACTCTAGATTGTGCTGGAGGTAACCTGCTCTTGTTTATTCGGACTGTGAGTTTAAAACGTTCCCTTTGCCTTACATTTGAGAGGTTGATTTGGTGGTTCCCCCACTACGCACAGGTCTTTCAATGTTCTGTTAGCCATAAAACTTGACAAGGCTCCCTTCCTAAGGGACAGTTGTAGGACTAGCTTTGAGTGCCAGCAGGGGTAATACCTTCGGGGACCAGAGTCTCCTGGGGAGGATGCGTTTATAGCCGAACAGAAGAGAGACGTTCTTTCGGATTAGCCTGAAGAACTGCAGAAAAGGGAATGAGTTTTCTCCGTGTCAATTGTCCCTTCCTCTTCTCCTCTTCTCTCTTTCCCTCAGTCTTGCTTTCAGCCGCCAGCTGTTTTCCACCTTATAGTGCCCTGGGATTAACATCAGCTCTGCTGCCCGTGACTCAAGGTCCAAACACCCCTTTCCAGAAACAATGCCTTACTTACAGTTACAGTGAGGAAATCTGTGTTACCTTTGTGGCCACAGGACCCGGATAATCTTAGTACTTACTAGTCTCAAAGCACAGATCTTGTTTTGTTATTTTCTACCCCTTTGATGCTTTCACAAATGTATGTAAAACTACATTTACAGGCACCCTAGCTGTTATACTGCACTATGATTTGTTGAAAACATGTGGCTGCTTTGTTAGTAAAGGAACCTTTGCCAAGAGCATTGTGTGTGGGAGAGTGTGACTAACTAGGCAAAGGGACTTATCTCTTATCCTATCTGTCTCAGCTCTCCGGGCTGCCTTTGATATGACTTATTTCTTCCCCCACCAGCCCCAACCCCTCCAGCCTTTCCTGCTATCATTCCTCCCCAAGTTATTCATATCTAAATATTTTCGCTTTTCAGGACTAATCTGTTCTCTGGATTCATTTTCTGTTGGGTGATCTGAACCACGCTTTTCCTACTTCCCTGAGTGACGGGTACTCACAGAGAGCATTAAAATCCTGCCTCCCCTGCTCCTCTGCCCTCTAAATATTAGCAGCAGCCCTTCTTGCCTTCTCGTGTTAGGATCGTCTTGTTCCCCTTTTGGCAACTTTTCAACGGAGCCTGTAATGCTGCGAGGCTGTTTGAGGGGAAATCTCAATCCCGATGGCCAAGAAACACAGAAACAGGAAAGCGAACCCGAAAAGAGCTCTATAAAGTCGCGGCCAAGAGTTGGACTGGGCTACCTTCTGGGTCCAAACTTCTAGAGGTGGTCCTCAAAGTTCAGATGCTAAAGAAGCCATTTATTCATCCATCTATTCACTCTATAAACATATACCGAGCTGCTAGCATTACAAGCTACTGTCCTCAGTATTAGAGCTCTCATAGTAAACAGGATGGGCATATTGGCTGCCGTTGAGCTTCAGGGAAGATGTGTTCTATGGGGGAAATGGACAGTAAACCTCTAAATACACAGTTCATTACTTAATTACAGTTGTGCCGAAGGAGGGGGTATAAAGAGGGTCTGTAAGAGAGAGACATTCTCATGGGAAGTTTCCTCATTTCTTTTTTTTTTTTTTAACTTTTTAAATTTTATTTTTGAGACAGAGAGAGACAGAGCATGAACGGGGAAGGGGCAGAGAGAGGGAGACACAGAATCCGAAACAGGCTCCAGGCTCCGAGCGGTCAGCACAGAGCCCGACGCGGGGCTCGAACTCACGGAGCGCGAGATCATGACCTGAGCTGAAGTCGGCCGCTTAACCGACTGAGCCACCTAGGCACCCTATCCTCATTTCTTACAAGCTGGAGATACGGACCATTTTATACTGAAGAATAAAGACTGAGTTCCATGGCCGTAGGGGCAATCAAGGGAAATGGGCATGAATGATACTGGATCTGAACAAATCTACTTTGATTTTTCAGCCTTCCTGGTAACCAGCCAGCTAGTCTCCCAATTAGGTCACCAGCAGTTCTGTGCAGAAACAGGAAAGCGAGGTCCTCACTTGCAAAACACCAGCTCACGGCCCACACCAAGAGCTACCGAATGTCAGCTGGGAACCTCATAAACTTCATCTACTTCTGCTGCTGTTGACAGGGTCTTGTCAGCTGCACTCTTGCTTCTGGTTTGAATCACGCTCAGGAATCTGGCCCCTAGGCTGGTGGCTGTCAGTGGGTGCGGTCCTGTGGCCGCCATCCAGGTGTGGCCTGCCGTAAGCCCCGGGCCTGGTGACCAGCTCCTAAAGGCTGTTGTGTTAGCAAATGCACGAGGTGCTTGGTAATGAACGGTGGAAGTGATGGCCCGGTCTGCTCAGGTGGATCTAGACATGACTCACATGGAAGGACGGAGCCAAGAGGAAACTCTAAAGTTCCTTCTTAGGTCATTTGTTTGGTGTCTTAAGTCCACTGCAAGGAACACCTTGTGACCGTGGGGAGAGCGAACTGAGCACCTCCGTGGCTTACTCGGAACCCAGCTATTAAGCCCAGCTCCACTGTCTCCCCCTCCCCTAGGTGACCATCATGTCTCTCTGGCCCCAGTAGCCTCCCTCTGGTCCCTGTTCCACCAGCAGTCAAACGATCTTTCGAACGTTTGCAGCAAACCGCGTTGCCGTGTTGAGAACAACCTTGAAACTGTGCGCCGAGTTTACGTCTTACAGTGCGGACCCCGCGGGACTCGGAACTTGGTCTCAGCGCTCTTGAAGCGTTGCCCAGAGACGGTGCTAGTCTTTCCATCCCTCTAATACCCACTCAGCACGGGGCCACTGCAATGTTTTCTTTTTCCTTGAATGCTTCTCCATGTAAAGTTTCACATGTATTGACACCCGTTTAGCTCAGCGCCCAACTCACTGGTCCCCTATGAAGGGCGGTTCCTGAACACCTGTTCTCAGCCCCTCCCCACCTCACGCTTCCACATCACACATGTCGTTCTCCTGTTAAGTGACACCCTGCCACTCGAATGTCCGCAACTGGAAGCACAGACCTTCTCAGTCCTCCTCCTGAGCCAGGCGCGTGTAAGTGATCGACAATATATGGAGACTGAGTGAACCCAGACACCAGAAAGAAAAGACATTTCTTTCCTCCATTCTCTTTTCTTTGACTTTAATAAGTGGCGAAAAGAACACAAGAGACACTCAGAAATCTCTGCCAAGACAGGTAAAGAGAAAGTTCGCTAAAGAGTTGAGAGTTAGGGGGCGCCCGGGTGGCTCAGTCGATCGAGCATGCGATTCTTGACTTTGGCTCAGGTCGTGATCTCCAGGGGCGTGAGATCGAGCCCCGTGTTGGGCTCCACGCTGAGCTTCGAGCCTGCTTGGGATTCTCTCTCTCTCTCTCTCTCTCTCTCTCCCTGTGCCGATCTCCTCTGTGCTCTCTCTCTCTCTAAAACGAAACAAAACAAAACAAAACGAAACAAAACAAAAAATTAATGGAAAAAAAAGTTCAATGTTATGAATTTATTGGAGGAAAAAAAAAGGTTGTTTGTGTGAGGCAGTAAATCAGACCCTTGCTCCTGGTTCCACAGCTGGTAAGTGGCAGAGCTTAGATCCTGAGTTCTATGGATGAACCTGCACCAGTCCCCAAAGGGAGAAGTCTGGTGTCCTTACAAGAAACCAAGGCCCGGGGGCGCCTGGGTGGCTCAGTCGGTTGAGCGTCCGACTTCGGCTCAGGTCATGATCTCGCGGTTCGTGAGTTCGAGCCCTGCGTCGGGCCCTGGGCTGACAGCTCAGAGCCTGGAGCCTGCTTCAGATTCTGTGTCTCCCTCTCTCTCTGCCCTTCCTCCGCTCATGCTCTGTCTCTCTCGCTCCCAAAAATGAATGAGTGTTAAAAATAAATAAATGTTAAGAAACCGAGGCCTGGAGATCTTAAGCTGGTAAATGTTGGGACCGGGATCCAGGTCTGCTGTCTCCAGAGCCTGGCCTCCTGGTAGGCGTGCTGTCTGAATTCACTTCCTGTGCTTCTACGTAAGCGTGGAGTGGATTCTTGGTTGTGTTTTTGACATACCATGTGTAACCTTGACATAGCCTTGAGGAAAAAGAGCTTCATTTTGTTCATGCAAATGATCATTCACCTGCCAATTTTTTTTAATGCCTTCCTCCCTCCCCCCCTCTCCCCCGCCAGGCTGGGGAAGTATTTATGACTTCATCATTCTTTCTTTCTTTTTCTTTTCTTTTCTTTTTTTTTTTTTTTCACCTCCCTTCGAATCCAAGCCTCCTTCAGAATGACTCAGCCTCAGGGCTAGGAAAAAAATGTTTCATATCCTAATACGTAAAATGCAGGTCCTCTCTTGGTCACAGCTTTCTAGACACAAAAGTGATCTACTTTTGACGGCTGGTTGGAAGGACTTGCTAATGATTTTTCATTGCTTTGTGCTATATAGGAAGGAAGAGTTATTAGCAAAGAGATTAAACCATTTTCGTATACCTAGATGGAGGTCTTGTAGATCGAATCCTAGAAAAAGTTTTCAATTTGCTATGCTGTACGTAATCATGTTTGAAGGTTGGTCTAGAAGTTTGTTGTGGATGAGTAAAGGTTTTTGTGCATCTGAGATGAATTTAGTTGATGTTAGTGACAGACATGCGGTTCGTTCGTGTTTGATAATCAGCGTGATTTGTCCTCCATATTTCTTCAGATGGGTCACCATTCACTTTCCTCCCATCTGTATTTTACAAAGGAGGGGGAGTTCTACTTTTTCTTCCTTCATGACCCAACCCTGTGGGAACATGTCAGCATCACGGTCTCATTTTTGTTTGTATTAATTGTATTAATATCAATTTTCATCACGGTTGCTCATGTTTGATATTTGGGAGGAGACACAGACGCACGAGCAGATTATGACTTGGGATTTCCCCTGACATCCCTCTTTGTGATTTATAATTTATAACTGGGAAAGATTTACCGACCAAACTGATAATCCTTCCCAGCAAAAGATAAACACACTTGTTAAATCATCAGTGTAAGTCAGATGCACTTGAAAGGGACGAAGAATTCACCTGCAAGCACTTTTGGCATCTTGCTCTTTCCCACGGATCCAGACTGATGACAGAGAAAGCCGAGGCTGCCAAAGCCCTTTCCCTGGGAGCACCTCCCAGAGCCCCTGGGGGGTGGGACCAGCCCGACCTGCCCTGCCATCCTGAGGATCTAGAGATCAGCCCTTTGTGCTTTACCACAGGAGAAGGCACGGATGTGTGTGTTCCAGTGCTGTGGACCTGTGGAGTCCAGATCTGTGAATGCACAGGTCCCCTGACCCCATCTTGTTCATGTGGTTCTTTAGGAAGCTCACCTGTAAGCCCCCAACAAGGTGCCAGGCCATCCTTGTCCAGGCAGGTGCATGTGGGCGCTCCAAGTCACCCTGCACATTCCTGCTAGCAATTGAAACTGATTTCTCAGGACGCGGGTCTGTCGACCGGATGTCTTCAGAAGGCATTGAATAAATGATCAAATGCTCCCCGCCTGCATGAGTGTAACTGAGTCAGTGGGAGAGAATGCGTGGGTTATACACTATTTTGTAGCAAACGCATCCCTGTTATCTCGCGTCTGGTTCTCTGGTTCTTGCTCTCATCTCTTAGATTGCTACTATACTGCACCAAAAACAGACGGTGCAGATTCCCCATAAATTTCACTTGGTCTAGACTAGCACTCTTCTGGGAGCTCCTTGGGAATTTTTATTTTGTTCCCCTCAGACATAAGCAGTGTCGGAATGGTCAAACACATAGAATATTAAACGTTGGCCGATAGTTCTGAGAAATCATTAATCCACTACCCGCAGTGCCAAAAGCAGACGTTTAACCTGATCGCATCCGTGACACATGAATCACTCTCTTTTTATTAGGAGTACTCAGAATTCGAAAATTCTCTTTAAAAAATTCCCAATCGTGTTCAAAAGGCAAACAGCCCAGGAACTCACGATCAAAACCCTCAGCAGAGCATCGTGAGTGCGTTGCTAATAACTGACATGGGGGAAGTCAGTCTTTTAAAGCTATTTTTTTTTTTTTGTTGCTGTTTTTGAGATCCTCAGGCCCCATCAACATAACAAAAAGGAAGAAGGGGCGCCAAGCAGTTATTACTGTGCTGTTATTCCCGCGGCGTAAATCATGATTTGTGACAACCCGGGCTGTAAAGTCGTTGCGGTGACAATGACGAGCAACGCGGCTGGAGTTAATCAAATAATTATTTAACACGTGTTTCTCTTGATCTGGCCCTGCCTTCAGACCATATTTCATTCTTTCCCAGTCTTCTTTACCACCTTGACTTTTAAATGGAGCAAATAAGCACGTATAGGATGTACGCGGAGTTAATGAGGAAACCATTTCTGTCTCCAGTCGGGCTGTGAGCTCCCTAAAAAGAGAGTCCTTGTCGCAGTCAGCTTACTGGATGCCGGGAGCACCCGCTGCGGTTGGCAGTCACTGTCCTTTTTGAACTTCCGGGGTAGCTTCCTGGCTTCAACTCTTTTGGAGTATGCCACACAGGGGTCGCTTACTCTTTCAGATGCATTTTTCTACTCCATTCCTTCCGCAAGCAGATGGCCCGGGTTAGGTGCATAGGGAAGGACCCCATAGTAGTCTGCAGGCACTTCTGCCAGAGAACATTCCTTAAAATGTGAGGGTGAGCAGGGGCGCCTGGGCGGCTCAGTCGGTTGAGCGAACGACTTCGGCTCAGGTCGTGATCTCACGGTCGGTGGGTTCGAGCCCCACGTCGGGCTCTGTGCTGGCAGCTCAGAGCCTGGAGCCTGTTTCCGGTTCTGTGTCTCCCCCTCTCTCTGCCCCTCCCCCATGCACACTCTGTCTCTCTCTGTCTCTTGAAAATAAATAAATGTAAAAAAAAAAAAAAAAAAAAAAGAGAGATGTGAGGGTGAGCAGTGGTCTGTTCTGTTCCTGAAGGCAACAGCTTCACGTTTCTGTCAACTTTTATTTTTTATTTTTTATGAAATACAACTTATTTTCTTTTATTTGTGCTTTAGTTTTTTTTTTTTTTTTTTACTGTTTCTTTATTTTTGAGAGAGAGAGAGAAAAAAAAAACAGCACGAGTGGGGGAGAGGCAGAGAAAGAGGGAGGCACAGAATCTGAAGCAGGCTCCAGGCTCTGAGAGCCCGACGCGGGGCTCGAACTCACAGACCGCGAGATCATGACCTGAGCCGAAGTCAGACGCTTAACTGACGGAGCCACCCAGGTGCCCCTTCTGTCACCTTTTAGAGCCTAGTACGTGTTCCATAAATATTCACTATCGTTATTACAGTTACTGTTACTATGTAAAGGTTTAATAAATGTTTGCTAAAACATGAGTGGCCAAGTGAACAAATAAATGCACATGCCTCCTAGTGGGGTAGCTTTCTACATGCCGATGCTAATCACACAGACTCAGTATTAAATTCAGATGCGGTAGTGTTAGGTGTGGAAGATAAGACAGCTGCTTCCTTTATTCAGTGGCTTGACCTGGTATTTGTAATCAGTAGATATGTAATGAGCCACTACCAGTCTTTATGGACCCAAATACCAAAGGGTGAAAGAGACAATAGCAACTCATCAAAAAACCTGGCCCTCTCTGAAATGTCACGGGTAATCAAGTTCCATGTTAATGGCTTTAGATATGGATAGTACATCACTCTGAGTGATGTACTATCCACGGTGAGGATTGATAGTTTATATGGCAGGACTTAATCGAAATCTTTCCGAAGTATTCCCTTCAATTTTCAGTAATTTATGTTCAAATTGAAGGCAGAGATTAGGTGTTTTTAAAAACATGATTAAACGCTTTCTGCCTTTAGCTCATCTTAAAGTATTGTTTGTTCTTGATCGTCTTTCTTTATAGGGTGGTCATTTGTGTTTTTAGTAACCTTCTGTTTCCTTTCTTCATACAGATTTTAACATATTAGAAAAGCCGATAAGCTTACATTTTGTCATAATCTTAAAATATTTTTAAGTCATTCAATTAAGTTCTGCTCCATATACGTGAACATTATGTCTTCAAATAGAATAGATAAATGGAAAACAAATATCAAATTAACATTTCTTCAATCTCGAAGTTTACTTACGAAAGTCATGGTCGTGGATATGTGAAATTTAGGTATGAGATAAAGGGAAAAAATACAAAATTTGGAGAGTTTAGGGATTAGATTGTTTCCCTGAGTTAATTGTTTTTCGAGTCAATGTTAAAATCCCTTACTTTTTTTTTCACATAGAAAATTTTCAGTGCCCTATGCGGAAGAAGAAGAACAAGGCTTAGAGTAAGTGTAGGGAATCTTTTATCTAACAAACTACACATTAAAAAAGAAATTATTCGGGGTGCCTGGGTAGCTCAGTTGGTTAAGCATCCGACTTCAGCTCAGGTCATGATCTCATGGTTGGTGGGTTCGAGCCCCGCGTTGGGCTTTGTGCTGAGCCTGGAGCCTGGAACCTGCTTCGGATTCTGTGCGTGTTTCTCTCTCTGCGCCTCCCCCACTCATGCTCTGTGTCTGTCTCAAAAATAAATAAACATAAAAAAAAGAAATTATTGCAATTCCAGTAATAATCACAAATAGTAATTTGCTGTGCTGCCTTCTACTTTGAAATTGTCATCCCTTATCAAGCTGATGTAATTTGTTTCTAACAGTGCTCTATCCTGATCCATTACAAATTCATAGTAACTCTTAGAATTGTCCTGATTCAATAAATAAAAGTTTCTAACGACACTGTAATCAAACCGGGTAACAACCTCGGGGTTTTTAGAACAAATGGAATAGATTATGTCTTTTTCAAAAGTCCCAAAGCCACCCTTCACTTTATCTATCACTCAAGTAACTTACATCTGTATTTGGAAGCCTGATTGCCTTTGTTGGAGCCCTTAAAAATTCCCCCACGAGGGAGAGCCCCAGGCGTACCAGCCAAAAGTTGCAGGTACAGAGATGACAGCCAGAAATCTTCATTCCCATCACTAACTTTACACAATAAGGAGGAGGGTTGTGTAGAGTTTCTGACAATGCAATGAGGTCTTGTCAACGTGCGGAGTCTGCTAATTAATTCCATGTTTAATTGAACTTTGTCTACTTCGGACCTTCTGTTGTTCAAGTTGGCTCCCTCCAAATTCACCAAAAGAGAAATAGCTCCTTCCATAATTAGATTGTCTGTTTCCCAGGCAAGCAGGGGAAATAATAAGTTATTTCTCCACAGCATTCTTCTTGTTTGTGTTCAATAATTTTTTATGGAGTTAATTTAAATTGAGCAAGCTTTATGTGAACTTCCTTCCAGAGGATTTACTGCATCTTACGTGAAAACCGTCTACATCTGACATTTTAGAATTACCCACCTATTTATGAGATTATACTGCATTCTCTTCTTGAAAGAGCAACTCAATTTTCAGCATAGATTTTTCGTTCATTGTTTTTTCCCTCCATCTGTTTTTATGAAAGCTAGCTCCCAAGTCAGAGTGGAAACAGTAGAGGGAGATGGAATGGAGAGAATGGGACAGGACTGTGGCTAGCTAGAAGAGAAGGTCTGGATCGTAAACTATCAGTGGAAAGAAGAAACCTTGAATCCCCTCCCCCACCCCCCACCCCCCACCCCCCACCAGTAATCTATTTCATTCTACAAATGTGTTTACATATTTTTAATAAAAAAGAAATTTTTCCCTGATACCTGCCGTCACTAAATAAGCTGCAGATGCTATGAACTGGAACTCACTCTGAAGTTTTCTCTATCACGTTAGCAGGGGAAATGAAACAATTACGAGTAAGTTATCTTGCGATGATTTAGAAATTGTGTCCAGTCCTATGTAAAATACGTAGGTTATCCACACTCTCCTCAGTTGCAGGCCACCCACATGACACTGCAGCCCTAACAAATCACCCTTTTAATGAGTAGCTAATACAGGCCAGACACCAAACTTCACCCCTATCCGTTGTCTCATTTCATCATGACATCAGCCCCGCGCAGGAGAAAGTCGAAGTCCGAGGACTTAGTTTGTTCTAGTTCACATATCAAATAGATGGCGGGACTAAGAAGCAAATACGGGTCTAGAGGACTCTAGACAGAAGTGCTGGCCTTTCTCATTCTGTCCCCTGCTGCCCCTGCTGTAGACTCTTTTGGGGTCTAAAAAGAAGTCAGACAATGAGTAGAAATGTTAGAGAAAAAAGTAACCAGTGATTTGTTTCGGCACTACTTTTTGCTTTGGTCATTCTTTACTTTCACTTACAATCTTTTTGTTGATGATTATGAAGCATCTCTGCCCTAAATATCTTAAGTTCCTGAAACGGATGTCCAGTCTATTCCTTTATAAACTTGATTGAGATAACCAAAATGAAATATGTTCCTTTTACCCGAAACCTTCTGTTTTCACCACCTCCCCTAAAGCCATCTCAAAATAATACCCTGGGGGTAGTGAGGACCCAAAGTCACTAAAATCAGGTCAGAGCCTTTACGATTCGTACAGCTTTTATGTATTATTCAGGTGTTCGGTACAGGCTTGTACCTCGGCATGGATGGGACAACCTTGATTCCCATCCGGCCTTTCAGAACGAGAACCACTGTCTTTCAGAAAGTATTTTCTCCAGTGTATATTAAAAAAATCTCTATATAATTGTTCCATTATTTAATCACTTAAAAAACAAAACACAACACTTGGTTTTGCCATCCTGAATGTAGTATCCAGATAACAGAAGAGTGTTCTGAGATCAAATAAACAGGAATTAAACATGCCATTTAATAGTCTTGAAGCACAGTGTCAAAAGAAAGAGGGGCAATTCATAGTACCGGTATTAGGGGACAATTACTTATTGGAGACAGTGCTAGTTTAGTAAGTGTCCTTTAGATTTTTGGATTAATCCATGTTTTTTAAAGATTTAAAAAAAATTTTAAGTCATCGTTATACCCAGCGTGGGGCTGGCACTCACCACCCTGAGATCAAGAGTCCCATGCTCTACTGACTGAGCCATCCAGTCGTGTCGGATTAATCCATTTTGTATGAAAACATTCTACAACAGGATCTGTTCTATAATGTTGGGGTTTATTACAAAGTGCAATTATACTGGTTTGAAGAATAATTTCGATTTCCTATGGAAGTCTTTCATTCTTTCAGTTTCAAAAAATGTCACATTTCTGGCACCTTCTCTCCCACCCCCCAAACCCAATCTCTCCCCCTGATAATAATGAGGCCCAGTTGTCACTCCCTGTAGCGTTTGGGTCCTAGAAAAAGGATGAGATGGTTTTACGTAATTTGAGATGAACTGTCCTTTGACATTGTTACTGAGAGATGGGTCTGTTTGTTTACTGTTGGGCAGTGGTTTTCTTTTTTTTCTTTTTTAATTTTTTTCAACATTTATTTATTTTTGAGACAGAGAGAGACACAGCATGAGCAGGGAAGGGGCAGAGAGAGAGGGAGACACAGAATGTGAAGCAGGCTCCAGGCTCTGAGCTGTCAGCACAGAGCCCGACGCGGGCCTCGAACTCACGAGCTGTGAGATCGTGACCTGAGCCGAAGTCGGACGCTTAACCGACTGAGCCACCCAGGCGCCCCTGGGCAGTGGTTTTCAAAGTGTGGTGCCCGGACCACAGTGTCATCAACCTGGAAGTTTGTAGGAAATGCAAATTCTCGGGCCCCATCAAAAAATCCAAAACTTGGACTGGAGTCCAGCAATTAATCTTTATACGAGACCTGCAAATCATTCTGGTGGATGTTAAAGTCTGAGAGTGACCGCTCCCGGGAATAGAAGCTAGGCATCCTTGCCAAATTTGGCCTATTTTAGTTTTATTTGTTCTATGATCTTAGCGGCACAAAGAGCAAAGGCGAGTGTCATTCTTTTATTGTGTAGAGGAAAACAATTTGAGCTCAGGATTCCCAGGAAATAAAACCTTAACACAATTGAAAGTGAAAGTCCATCAGAATGTCTAATTGCCAAAATGTATAGCATCTAAGAGATACTGTCCCCCAAATCAGGTTAAACGTCATTTAACCAAGAGAATCATTTTAAAAGTGGATTTAGTTAAGACTAGTACTGAGTCAGGTCAGTCTTCCAGTAAGGTGGTTGATGGAAAGTTTATTCTTCTTCTGCAGCAATAGTAACAAAGGGTTTTTTTATTAAGCTTCACCATTCAGGACTCACGGAGGCCCTGTAGGGTAACAGAGACCACAGAACCTTGGATTCCAGACCTAGTCCTGGAATGCTCTAGAAGGAACTACCATCGAAGATGAGTATGTTGGACTAGATCAAGTGTCAGCAAAGTAGTGCCTTCAGACCTACCACCTGTTTTCGTATGGTCTGAGAGCCAAAAATGTTTTTTACAGATGACATTTGCAATCAATTCCATAATAGGGGACACTGTCTTTGATACCTAAGTAAGTGAAATGTTATCTTTCCAGATAAGAATTTCATTCTTGGGACGCCTGGGTGGCTCAGGCCGTTAAGCATCCCACTTTGGCTCAGGTCACGATCTTAGAGTTCATGAGTTCGAGCCCCGCATCGGGCTCTGTACTGACAGCTCAGAGCCTGGAGCCTGCTTCTGATTCTCTGTCTTCTTCTCTCTCTGCCTCTACCCTGCTCACCCCCTGTCGCTCTCTCAAAAAGAAACCTTAAAAAAAAAAAGAATTTCATCCTTACCAACAGTAAATCTGTATTTTTTTAAAAATGACTTAATTATTACTATTTTACTTTGAATCTCATTAATAAAAAAATAAAGAAAATGTGTTAGAATTTTATCTTGCAATAGAAATACCTTCTTAATATTCTTAATCTTCCCCTTGGCCTGCAAAACCTAAATTATGTGCTGTTTGGCTCTTTACAGAAATGTTTGCCAGTCCCTGGACTAGTTGATTTTTCAGCTTCCTTCAAAAAACTCAAATGTTCAGTTACTCTCAGTGCGTATCAGTAAAACCAGTTTTTTCCTCTTCGGGAGTGAAATCTGATCAGATGGGCCCCCAAACAGAGCCCCATTTCTCTCACCGTCCTCCCCCATGAGTGCATTAATTCAGTCCACACCGCCTAGGTTAGAAAATCAACCCTGCTTGGGACAAATCCTTAACTTTGTTTGCCTCAGTTTTCCCATCTATGCAGTGGGAAAACAGTTCATGCTCAGGGCTTCCCCGAAGATGGCTGGGGCTTGCGTTGTTACAAACACCGCAAAGCGGAAACCTTATTTGACAGATTGTTTTCCTTTCCCATCAGTTTTTCTTACATCATTCATATAATAGTCTAGCAAGTAAACAGTTAATCAGAGAACTGAGTTTGATAATGCCCTTTAAGTGACTCTGATATTTCTCAAGTAGATTTCCTAAACCTACCAGACCTACTGAGCAGGCAGTCAGTACGCCGAGGGCAGTGTCCCCATAGAACCTATTTGGAAGTGTGTGCGGAATAGCATGCCTACACGAAGAGGCTGGAGGGACCCATGGGCTCTCCCCAGTGCCATCTGTTCCCCGGAGACGAGTTTGCACATAAGGTTCAAATTTCCTGGGCGCCTTGGTGGCTCAGTGGGTTGGCTCGGGTCGTGATCTCGCTGTTAGTTAAGTTCCAGCCCTTGGTGAGTTGCCTCTGCCTTGGGCTCTCTGCTCTCAGTGCAGAACCCACTGGGGATCCTCTTTCTCCCTCTCTCTCTCTCCCTCTCACTCTCCCTCTCTCTCTCTCTCTGTCTCTCTCTCTCCCCCAAAAATGAATAAACTTAAAACAAGACAAAACAAAACAAAACAAAACAAAACAAAAAACCAAGGTTCAAATTTCTCCCAGAGAGCCACTGCTAAAATTTCCGCCTTGACCTTCAGGACACTCTGTATTAAAATGCAAATTTGTTACCTAGGAAGGTAATTTTTAACCCTTTAGTGCCTATTTATGAGTACTTGAGCCAAAATTAGGTTTTTCAAATTAGCTAGGTGCCTGAGAGCAGCGCTTAAAGAGAAACTGACCCGATTCTCTGATTCTCTGAGGTGGGCTTAGGCTAAACCTTATAAAGGTGCTGGGGTGACCGTGACGCGTGCCCCAGCACTTTCTGCGCTCCGCCTTTACGAGAGTCCCTGTGCGCATGCGTGCAGCCACAGGCGCCTTACTATGAGGGACTTTGAGAGCAGCACTGTCCAACAGACACAGATTGCAAGCCTCTTAGATAAGTTCAAGTTTAGTAGCCACATGAAAAAAAAAAAAAAAGGTGAGATCTACCATGCGAAATTAATTTTAATGGTACATTTTTCTGACTTGCTATACCCCCCTGCATTATTGCTTCAATATGTAATCAATATAAAAACTATTAATAAGAGACTTGGCTTTTGCGGCCCTAAGCCTTTGGAATCCAGCGTGTATTTTATGCTTAGAGCCTGCCTTGGACCAGATCAGTAGCTGCCTATGGCCTAAAGCCGTCGTACTGGCCAGTGCAGCTCTGAGAGCCTTTAGAAACTGCTTCGCAGGTTGCAGAGAGCATGGCACTGGTTGTGAAAACAACCTCAGGATGGTCTGGGGGCACAAGTGGAAGCTGGGACCATCCTCAGTTCTTTTGTACTCTGTCCCATCTGGGTCGGATGTTTGCTGACGGTCAGTGTTCACCCTGTGTAACTGCATAAAAACTTTCATCAGCACGTGAGCCGGGGTTAGACACTGACTTCCACTTAATTGTGTGACCTCAGGCAAGTTACTGGCAACCCTCAGTTTCTTCACTTGCAAAACGCGAACAGTGATAAAGTCTCAAGCTCAAGGGATCCTTGTGAAGATGAAATGAAACGATGCCTATGAGCACCTTAAGTGCTTGATCTATCATCACAGGTGCTGTTATTGTTAGATATTCTCACAACCAGAACGGTTTAAAAATGAACTATAAAGACAGTCTTTATTTCTCTAAGAAGGGGGAAAACGACCACACCGTCTATATGCAATGTTTTTAAAGAGTGGGTTTAACTAGCTCCTTGAATGTGGCATTGCACCTCGTGTCAATCATCTGTGCACCGAGAAATCCTGAAGGTACTACATCATCTTAAGAACATTTTGGTTTTGTGTTTCACCGGAAATTATGATGTGTCAGTATTCCACAGGGAAACTTCTGTAGAAGAGTATCCTTAAAATGCAACCCGTTATGGCACTGGGTGAGCCAATGAAAGAAAAGAGTTTTGCTTTCTCTTCTTGTCCTCACTTGTCTTCTCCTTTTGTTTAGAGTCAGCAGAAAGAGCTCATTACCGCAAAACTAAAGGAAGTGAATTCAGAGTTTTCACTGCACCCGTGAACTCATCCTCCCACAATGACGTATCTGAAAGGCCAAATAAGGCGCTCCTTCCTACTGTACTCCAGCGAGGGGGCAGAAGGAATTACACACGCTCTTGGGTGTAGAGTGTACAATTTGACTCACTCCTAACTTGCTTCCCAAGCCCCGGCCATAAAAAAAATACAGTGGAATAGTTCTCACCTCTGGGAGAATGAAGGAAAATCACAACACATGTCAATGCTTGTTAGACCACATACACCTTTCGTGGGGATTTTGTTTGGAATGAAAGATGTAGTGACATTTTTAAAATGCAAATAGGTGGTGAATAAATATGGGATCTACTTCCACATTCATGCACCAAATGCTAGACGACTGTGAACCACAAGAGCAAAGAAACGTACCTAACCATCAATTTACTAGGTCATTTTGAACGTAGGCAGCACAATGGCCGCGTGCATGAAAAACCACTCCTGTATTTTGAGAGAGCCTTTCTAAGAATGCTGAAATATTAATAACATGGTCTTAATGGAGTTGAAGACAAAGGAATGTGTTAAGGGCGGCAAGGGTGGCCGAGAATAGCACAATGACAATGTGGTATTTTTCCTTGCGCTTGTAAAAGCAGAGGAAAAGAGAGTAAAAATAGTCAGTGCGTTTAAAAAACAACAGCCTTCAATTTTCCAAATGGGTATAAAACTCCGTATTCCACAAATGAATTCACATACACCTAACTTTTGCTAACACATTCCTACCAGCTTCAAGGAAACGTAGACAAACTATAAACTTGCGATCTCATTTTTCCCTGAAATTAACATAAATACACAACTAGTTTTTGAACTTTAGGAAGTTCAAGACATCCTCTCATTTGACTTCTGTGAACTCTGAATTTAATTTTTTAACTGGAAGTAGTCTGATCAGAATAGAAGTTGACGAAATAGCAATAGTCTGTTTTTCTCTTCCTTACAACTTTCTCGACGTGCTCTGTTTTCGTGTTGCGGTGAATAAATCATAGGCCAATTTTTCTTGTCACTCTTCCACTTCCATTGTGAGTTTGTAGGTTTTGCTGCCTGGTGAAATGGAGGTGCATAAGGATCATCAAGAACATGGAGAATTAAAAAAAAATTTTTTTTTAATGTTTATGTAGTTTTGGGAGAGAGAGAGAGGGAGAAAGAGAGAGAGAGACAGCGACAGAGACGGAGAGAAAACAACCAGGGGAGGGGCAGAGAGAGTGGGAGACAGAGAATCAGAAACAGGCTCCAGGCTCTGAGGCTGTCAGCACAGAACCTGACGCAGGGCTCGAACTCATGAAACCACGAGATCATGACCCGAACCCAAGTCCCACCCTTAACTGACTGAGCCACCCAGGTGCGCCAGGAACATGGAGAATTTCAATCCACTATCCAGATGCGGAAAAATGAAGCAATTTATGCCTTCTCCTCAGTCCTAGCTCTACCAAACCTGGCAGCACGTTTCCACAACTTGCCTTTGTTGGCTGTGACTCAGTAACCCCCAGGACCCAGTGGATTTGTTTCTGAGTTCAGGGACTCGCTGTGTTTGATGTGGGAAGGGCAAGCTTGACCCTCAGTGCATCTTTCTCCCCAAGCTGGTGTTTCCGATTTTAGTCGAAACCCTAGGGCCATCTTAAGCATGACCAAAAAGCACCTTGCATATTGAACCATCCCTAATTATGTGATGGGTATAAACTTGAGACACATAAATCTCAGTCATTGGAGCAACCTGTTTTTCTAAGATTCTCCGGTCCAGTGAAAGACGAAAGCAAATAAGGGAGAGATTGATCTCCTAGCACTTTTATTGTCGGTGCTCCACACATCATAAAGTTTTGGCTCGTTAAAGGAAATTCCATAAACAACTTTAGTTAATAATAGTGAAATAACCGTGTGCCTTTCTGGAGCTTCTGCTAAACTCCCTTTCCGCTTGCCATTACCGGAGCATGATTAAGAAAATACCAACAGGCTGTTCAAAGGGGAGGAATAGACTCCAACTGGGAGCCGTACAGATGCTTGAGGGATGAGTAATGAGACAAGGGAACGTGGCCATATCTCCTGAGAGAATCACGCAGTTTTGCGGATCTCTTTTTTTGTCTCCTCATTCGAGTGAAACCCGCTGGGTTTCTGGCGTGGTCGGTCTCCTTTCGTGGTCAGGCTGATGGCAAATGCCTAATGGGTTCTTCTCCCAGCTGGTATTTTTGATAGTTTAGGAACATCTTAAGGACGAGATAAATGGAAACATTGAAAGTGAATCGTACTGGAAAGGTGGTGGGTATCTGTCACCTTTTTTTTTAAACCTCTGGTTGCCCGAAACAACTTTATTTTTCATGGCCTTGTCGCTGTGGGTTTCCTACTGATGGTGTTGGTCAATTTTTATTTCAAGTGGAGACAGATTTGGGAGGTGATGGTGAAGGGCAGAGGGGAGAAACGGGGGGCGGGGGGGGGAGCAAGGCCCTATTAATTATTTTTTATTGTGAGGTTTCCCAGAATTATTGAGATTTTCCACATTAGGAAAAGCTGCCATTGGTGTCAGCATGATGTTTGCGAAGATGAAGTCATGGAAAGCATGTCAGGTGCATAAAGAACTATATGGCCCATGTTCTCTGCAGCAGACACGTAGGGTGTGTGAGCATAGGGAGGCAGGGGGGTGTTGAAAAAATAGAGAGAGGGGAAAACAAGAGGGTTTTATTAATCTGAAAATGAACATAAAATATCGGCTGATCTTAAAAAAAAAAAAATCTTAATATGTTATAGTCCAGAATCTACGGTCGGTACTTTATATTACTTTGCCTTGAAACCGTGACGCATGTCTTACCAACTCTTTTCTTTCATGCCTCGTTGCCTTTGTTGGCCTTTTGCTTTGGTTCCCTCTGTACCGGTAATTAGGAAATAATCACCGATAATTTTTCTGTGAGCGTTTGGATACGCTTCCGACTGTTGGTTCAAGACCACGCTCTCAGATTCCGTAGCATGTAGCCAAGAGCGTAGGTTTGGGGGAGAGAACACTTGGCGTCCAAGCTGGTCCCTGACCTTTACCTGTCGCGTGGTCTGCCACCAAGAATGGACTTTTCAAAGCCAGCATCCCAAATTTCCAAGGGAGGGCTGATAACAGTACATGCGCGCAAGCTGTTCATCGGGATTGGACACCATCCTGCATGTAAACAGCGTACCTGCACGCAAGAAGCCCTCGGGAAACATACCTGCAATTTGACCGATACCGCTGGTTTTAAGAAAATGTCTCCCGTCGGGCTCCTTGCCACCTGACCGGGAATGTAATGACCTTTGAAGAAGGACTGTAACCGATTAATGTTTTTCGTTGCTTTACCTGCGTCTCAAGCCAGGTGATCACTAGCGATTCACAGAAACGTCCCCCTTCTGCTGGGTCAAGGAGGTGACGTTTTGCTCTGCTCTGTTAGTGGTGGCTTATGTTGGTGTGTGTTTCCTTCTTTCCCGTAGCCTGCAAAATTGGCTATTACAAGGCCCTCTCCACGGATGCCACCTGTGCCAAGTGCCCGCCCCACAGCTACTCTGTCTGGGAAGGAGCCACATCGTGCACCTGTGACCGAGGCTTTTTCAGAGCCGACAACGACGCGGCCTCTATGCCCTGCACCCGTAAGTTGTGTGCTTCTGTCTCGTTTCTTGGATGCCAACGGCTGCCGTTCCCGCCTGGCTGGGTCTTCTCCCAAGATGACCAGGCAGGGGGCAAGTTAGATCGACTGTGAAATCTTTTGTTACTCAAAGCAGGAGGAATGCTTATGAAAAGGAAGGATCCGTCTCGCTGTCCGGGTTGCCTTCAAAACGCACAGCTGACCACAGGCCACTTTCTGGAGCAGTGATGGAGCTCTCAGGGGTCGTCCGGCAGTGCGATTAGAGCTGAGATTGGAATTTATACATGGCTCTACCGTCTCCTTCGGGAGTCTTGGGGAAGCCTGACAGCTGCGGGGGAGACAGGTCCCGGGCAGGGTTCCGGGGACGGGATCACGTGTGGGCTGTGGTTTCACTTTGGGCACTGAGGTCATGGCTTGCGTTGTCATTACCTTTCTTCCCTCTTTCCTCATAGTTTTGTGTTCATAACATTTAGGCCCAGGTCCTAATAAACGCCTGTTTAATGATAGACACTCAATACATGCCGGGCTAATGAATGGATGGGGTTGGCCCCTTGGTATGCAGAGGAGCAGGGAAGTCTGTTCTCCCACTTTCTGTGGACCGAGCTGCTAGTGTTGCCATTGCTTCCACCAGCACTGTGGGCTTCGCAGACCCTGCCGTGGCTGTGACCTTGACCAGAATAGGCAGCGGGGGGGAGGGGGGGGGTTCCCAGGCGTTCCACTCATGGTGCTTCCATCGCGTGAGTCAGTGTGTCTAGGGACAGAGCCAGGCACGCAGGGTTCACACATGTTCTGTCTTTGTTTCCAACATCCCTCCCTCCCCACAGTTAACAGCAGGTTGGCAGTTTAGTCTCCTAAGTTTCGTCTCCGGTTCCTCATCTGTAGAATGGAGTTAAAAATAGTACCTCCGTCATCGTTGTTGGTATTTAGCACCGTCCTGTGGGCCCTGTTAGCATAGAAATGCAAAAAGTGACGCTACTCAGTATATTTTAGCTTTTACTGTGTTTATGGCTGTTACTGTTTTGTTCCCTATTACAAATTCCATCTTGGCTGGCCTGGAGCCAACATCCCTCCAGATAGAAGTATTTTCTGGCTGTGAGGCCATTGTCTGGTTAAGGCAAGTATCAGCCTTAAAAGGAGTGGGAAGAGATTCCAGATCCATCCTAAATTTGGACTGAGATTACCGGACCCTCCAGAGTTTCTTTTATAAACGACGACAGCAGTAAGAACCGTTTCACAGAGGCGCCTGAGTGGCTCAGTCAGTTGAACGTCTGACTTGCTTTCGGCTTAGGTCATGATCCAGTGTCGGGCTCTGGGCTGAACGTGGAGCCTGCTTGAGATTCTATCTCTCCTTCTCCCTCTGCCCCTCCCCTGCTCACACACGTGAGCTTCCTCTCTCTATCTCTCTCTCTCTCTCAAAAAAAAAAAATAATAACAAGAAGAACGGGGTGCCTGGGTGGTTCAGTCGGTTAGGCATCTGACTCTGGATTTCAGCTCTGGTTATGATCTTACGGTTCTGTGAGTTCAAACCCTGCACTGAGCTCTGCGCTGGCAGTGTGGAGCCTCCCTGGGGTTCTGTCTCTCTTTCCCTCTCTCTCTGCCCCTGCCCAGCTTGCCCTCTCTTCTCTCTCTCAAAGTAAATAAATAAACTTAAAAAAAAAAAAAAACACAAAGAAAACAAAAAACAAGAAGAACCATTTTATGATACTCAGGTAATATATCAGACACTTTCAATACACCTCATCACAGGGCTCATAGTAAACCAAATCTATAAAATAGGCATTATTTTCCATTTATACACGACGTAATTGCCAGCTCAGAGATGTTAAGAAGGAGCCCAGGACCCCACCCCAGCTTGGGGATAGAGCTGCACAACCAGAAGACTGACATTTTTCTTATCACAGGCAGGCTCTCTTGCCCACTCCCCTCCCCGGGTCGAACTCAAACTCCCTCCTGACGGAAGGAGAATACGAGGGCCAGCCTTGGGTGTAAGCGTAAATGGGCAAAGACTTCCTCGTTTTCTTTTTGTGTTCCTTCCCTAGACTAAGTACTTTCTCTAGATGGCCATGATGTTTGATAAGCTCAAGTCCCAGGCTTTTTCTTTTCCAACCTGAGTATCCTCATCCCGTGTTCCACTCTGTGGGATCAGGTAAACTCTCCTCCTCTGACCACACCGGCTGCCAACAGTTCCCTGGGTGTGGGATTTTAGGGCACCAGAACACTCAAAGGGCAGTATTGGGGCCAGACCGTGTGATGGCTGCCTTCACCTTGCATCAAGCAGTCTGTCTTTCCATACAGATAGAACCTTCCCCAGACTGCAGCCCGACTGTGTTAAGAACCTCATAAAATTCATCTTTGATGGCAAGATGGTCTGGCTCTGGCCTCCACGCATTTTCAGTCTCATGATTCCGATCTGTCACCAGCATTCTAGGACCATGGGCCCATCACGTAACTACTGCAGCTTGCTACGCGGGAGCAGTTTAGGGAGACCCCAGAGGTCACCACCTGCCTGAGTTACTGGAAGGCTTTGCCGCGTGTGTAAGTGTGGTAGCCGAGCCCTTGGAATTTTATGTTTGCGTAGGCATAAATTGTTGGCTGTCTCTTGAGGATCCAAATGAGAAAAAGAAAATATGGGTTTTAGCAATTGGGGGGCATCAAAAAGTTTCAGAGCTAAAGTAACTTTTGCATTTGTCGGCGATGGCTTTCAATAACGTGAAGAAAGGAAAACTGGCAGCTTTTTGTGTCACTGATAAAAGATCCATGAAAATACCGACACAATATGTGATCTTTTTCCCTCCGGTCCGTCCTCTTAGTACTCCGCCTACGCTTGACTGACTCAAGCTCTTTGTGTTATTCTAAGTTTATTGCGTCCCTCTGACTCGAGCTGGGAGGAAGCACGGTGCTGTTAACACCACAAAGTTCTGAGGTTGTTCAACCCCTCGACGCCGCTTACCCATCGGTCAGCTGGGATTCTCATGATCTGCCTGTCGGGTTGTTTTGAGAATTAAACAAGAAAATATTTGTAAAGGTCTGGCACATGGTAGGGATCTAACAAATGTTTGGTCCCTTCTCGTGTCCCCAGCTGGTCACTTCCGCCCCCAAACCACGTCCACACCACACTGCCAGCGCGTCTGACTGCCTCTCTATGGTGCTTTTCTCACTTGACCGTGCAATTGAATTGCCCAGTGGCTGCACTAGACTCCAGAATCTCTGGGGATAAGATTCAGGCATCAGCATTTTCAAAAGTTGCCCCCGTAATTGCATTGTAAACACAAAGTTGAGCCCACTTCTCTACAGAGTTTATTTTTAAGCGTGTTTTTTTTTTTTTTTAATTTAATAAACATTAACTACACAAGACTCTTAAGACTTCCTTGGAGACAAGGATAATTGGGGGGGGGGTGACCATATTTTGCTAATAGGTTTACTAGTAAATTAAGCAGCAGAATTATAGTCTCTTCTACTTTATAGCTCACTTTAGATTTTTCCCTTCCTGCACTGTCCCATACTGTAGCCACTAGGCACATATGACTCTTTAAATTTAAAATTCAGTTTCCAATTTATGCTTTGCCATATTTCAAGGGCTCCCCAGCCGCATGGGGCCAGTGGTGACCATACTGGACAGCTCCTCTGTGGAGTATTTTTGCCATCGCAGAAAGTCCTGGACAGCACTTAGTAGGCATTTCAATAGAGAAGACAGTGGGAGTTTCTCAAAGAACCTCCTGTTCAAATAACCCACAGAATGAAGCCCTTCCCCCTTGCCTCGCCTCCCCCCTCCCCCAGCTTTATCGGATTCTTTTGACAAGATGTGGGGGAGAGAAAGGAACATAAACATCAGGGATCCTTTCAAACCGACTCCAGCCTTTAATCAGTTCTTACCAGTTGGTTAAGCCAGGTGACAAAGCCAATTCCCTTGTGCTGACAGCCATGATAATCAGGCACCTTCTTTGTTCATTATGCTATCTTTAACTCCAGCATTCTCATGCAGCCCTGCATTTAGTGATCGCTCACTGTGACGGCACGCTAATGAAGAAATAAAACACACTATCTGAGCCTCATTCTTCTAGCCAAAGAGAGACTCTGCTCCACTGGTTTGTAAAATCAGGTTTTTGTTCACTCGGAGAACGATTAGACCAGGTGAACACAAGCAGCATCGGCTAATTTAGAAGGAAACACCTAAGAAGGTCTTCATACCATGCACGCTGCTTGAGAACTTCAAAGGATTAAATGGCCAATAAACACTATCTTTAGGAGTGCCTCTCTTGGCGCTTCTGGTTAAGGTTAGCATAAATGGCCGCCTGTGGGATAGGCTGTATTTCTGTGGAAGCATCACGAATATTTTCGAGAAAATAATCCGCACCCCGGTTAGAATAGAGAGTTAGAAGAAATGCTTCTTAAAAATCAATGCACGTAGGAAGCACCCGGAAGTCACCTGGGGGTTAGCAGGAGAAGTCGGGCCTGATAGGCTGCATTTGTGACAAATTCCCAGCTATGGCTGATTCTGCTGGTCGGTGGACCATCTTCGGGTGGTGAGGATTTAGATCCTTCCTGATGGATGGCAGGAGACAGGAGGCCCTATTTTCCGTGGCTGTAACTGTCAGGCCTATTCTCCAGCTCAGTGGTGACTCTAGGAAGATGTTTCAAGGGTGGGGGACATTCTCCCTTGATGGAAATTGAATCCTTCCTCTGTCTCCCAGAAGAAAACCCAACCTGGTTTGGAGTTACATCATCAAATAAACTCACCGTGGAGCTTTGTTTGTTTGTATTTTCTTCCACAGTCCCCACCAGGTTACTGCCTCAGAGTGGAAATGTCAATGTTCACCTCAGATACGGGTATCAGTCAAGAACGGTGACAGGGTTTTTGTGACTGCCAGCAACACAGACTCCCATACCTGTCTACACACAAGGATGCCGTTCAAGCTGATGAAGAAATTTTGATCTCGTGAATCATTTCTTGGAGGGCATTTGAATGTGATTTTTATTAAAGAGATTCATGTCATTTAACTCTACTGATAACCAGCCCCTCCCCTCCAGATCTCTTTCACCTCCCTCGTACCTTTCTCTGTAGTCAGGAATGTGGTCTGACAGTCAGCAGTGGTGGGAGAAGCCAACTACATGCCTGTGCAGGAAGACTTTTGATTACCTTAGTTATTTAGTTGCTCGTTCAGTGACGATAGTGAGAAAGGTCTTTCCCTCCCCCGGAGACCGAACCTATACCATATTTAAGGTGACTTGCCAACCCCTTACTGTGTTGCAAAATGTACTCGACAAAAATGCCTTCTAGAAGAAGTAAATTGGCTTCGGATATCTGGGAAGGAAAAGCGAATTTGTTATTTTGCCACCTTGACTTCTGAACACCATTACCAGAATGGTTTTCTGTACGTTTCAGTTGGAAACCTGTCCTTGTGCTTTGGGGTGCTCTTTGTTTCACTTGTTGGATGAAACTTATTAGAGCCTCCTGATTGGAGCACTCTGTGAAATAAGAGATTATGATTGTGGATTGCCAACTTGAGGGGTCTTCACAAATCTGTCTCCAAGTCAACGGCCTTGAATGATTCAGTCAGCTGTGCCAAACAAACAAAGAGTGATTGATTGATCCTCAGACGTGGCCTAAAATACTCCAAATTTGCAGCTTTTAAGACAATTTATACTGGAGGAGCTTAGAGCTAATGAGGGCAAATTTCCCAAGGTCTATGACAGAACGTCCTGATTTGAAAACGCTGGTCTGCAGGCTTAGGTTATTGAGAAACTGAAATAGCTTAGCTCCAAACAGCGAACATCACTTACTTTGTTTCTACATTTGCCTTTTCTAATTGAATGTAGTGCACCACTGTATTTCCTCCAGAAAGTGTATTGTTTTAAAATTACCATTTCAGGTCTATTACTCAAAGCCCTCACTTCTAATGCCTTCTGACAGTTATCAACATAATGAACCATAATGAAATGATGAGCAATTTTCAGTGGAAACCCAATGTGGATCCCAGTGGTGCTGTGTGACTGTGTTGTTAAAACTTGAATGCAAATTAAAATAACATCGTCCTTACTTGTTTCCAAGGTCAGGAGAAGAAAGACCCCTTTTTTTTTTTTTTTTTTTTTTTTTAAGCGCTTTAATTTTGGAAATCTCACATCCATTTTCAAACAAGCCCTTGAAGGTGCCACTGATGTTCGGTTCAGTTCGCTGCCCCAAAGATTTACATGCTTCACAGTCTGGCTAAGGGATTTGCAGAGGGATGTCTAGCATGAGTCTTTGATGTATAAACCATAGCATAAAAGGCAGCCTTCGGTTTTAAGTAAGCTACATTTTTCCCCCCACCCAAAAGCATATATCTTTTTGCTCTAGGGCTTCCAATAACTAACAATATAATGGTGGAAGGCAGGACATTCTATGAAATTGATCAATGAGAGTGTAGTCAGCAGTCGTGAAAGACCCGTTGGTGTAGGAGTGAAAACAAAAGCCAAAGATTCCTACAGTTTCGTTGTTAAGTGTTGCAGGAGATCCGTTCGTTGATCTCTGACCATATCCCAGTTTACCGGCCATGTAATCATTTTTGTGAACCTATTTTTACGGAAATTCTTGGATCTGAAATTTACAGGGGAATTTGTTGCTTCATGTCATTTATCGAATTTGTGAAATGAGAGTACAACTTCACGCTACATTCCGTTTGTCGCGGGATAAAAACTCAGATTGAGACACCAACTCTCCCGCTGCCAGATTCTGTGACAGGGATTTTAGTTCGCAACATATGGTCATGCTGCCCGGTAATCAGTTGTTAAGCCGATTAACATGCCTGTCCTCGGACCATACCCAACAGATAAGAACAATCAAAGAGATTTTGATGATTCGGATGCAGTCTTCAACAGGTAAATGAACCTGTTGGCTAATTTGGGTAGATCTCAGTGGTTCAGAGTCTGGTATAGGCAATGAGTAACCCACATCCTTGCCTCTCCCTTTCTGATTGCCTTTGGGCATTTTGACTACCAATCGAGAAAAAACCACCTCTGGAGAGACCAAGAGTGTGATTCTTGTCCAAAGACAATTAGGGCTACCGGGGGAAAGATCACCAAGTAGTGCTTATTGGAAGAGGATGGATGCATCCCAGTCTGACCACTTGCCATGGGGCTGTTTATAAAATTTGAAAAAGCTTCAGGGTATTTAATAAGGACCAAGTGTCCTCTCCTCGAACTGTGTGTTTTAAAACAATGCTGTTTTAGCCTTCTCTTTCCCCTCCAGCCTACTTCTCGTTTTATACAGATCAACAGTCCAATGTGGACATTGTATAGGGATTACTAGTACAATGTGGATTCAACTGGAACGTGCATAGGTTTGAGGAACACTGATGTGATATATGCCCAAGTGAAAGACTTGAATAATCTCTGCCAATGCCATTTAGCCAGCTTATTGCAATTTTTCCACCACCATGAATGAGTCAGAGTGGCTTGTTATCAATCGAGCCCTGTCATTTCTGGATCGCATTTTTGACACTAGTCATGGAAGTCATACAGTGGTTGTGCCCAGCATGCTTCTATGAAACAGGGTCAATTATACATTGTGCTGAGGTCCCCTGGGGTGAGAACTGGATACCTTCTTTGCTCTCAGTATTTTGATTTTCCTCCCATAGTTGACTCTTATTCTACACGTGATCTACAGCTCAACAGAAGATGAACTCAGAGAAGAGTTTCATTGCATCGATATGATTGCCCCCCGCCCTCGTGTGACCATCCCTGCGCCCCCGCCCCCCTCACTCCAGGGGAAAAGCCTTTAACAGAAACTCCTAATTGCCCTCTTGAGTGGAAGTTAGGACCAGAGAGAGAGAGGTTAACTCAACTAAGACAAGAGCCCCATCTAGGAAGTCATGGCAGCACATTTCAGCCTTAAGGACAGGCAACTAGAAGAAACGTGATTCTGGGAGGAAGTGAGAAAGTGAGGAATGGTCCACAAAAAGCTCAGAGTTGTGCTTTCTTTTTTCTTTTCTTCCCCCCCCCCCTTTTGGATTGCTTGTATCTTTGTGACAGGGGCCAATTATAGCCCCAGAATCAGCCTTTCTGATCACAGTACCTTTGCGCATTTGGATCGTATTCATTTGGGCAACTTGCGAAACTTTTCTTATCTTCGGTTTGGTCATCAGATTGCCGAGGCCGATCGATGCCCTTTGTCAGATTTTACTATGAGGATGAAATAAGATAAAGTATGAAAAACCAGCTTGCAAGAAATGTAAATTAATTCACAGCCTGGCTACTTTTAAAGCGAACTGCTCAAAATTTTGAAGAAACGGAACAAAGTGCCTTGCTCTGTCTTTCCCACTGTGGCCTCCTCATGACTAACGGGGAGTTTCCTTTTAAAGCACTTGAGCCATAAACTAGTCGTCCTCAAATAAATAAACCAAAACCTCCGTGAGCCCAGTAAAGACGAAGGTGTCTGGAGAGGACGATGTGAGAATAGATACGCCAGAAAAAGAGGCAGGGGCAGAACTGCAACAAGAAGTTACCTTGACAGGAAGCCAGGAATGTTTCACAGAGCAACATGTGGTTGATGCATCCAAATCATTCTATTTGTTAATGACGGGCAGTTACGCTTTGGCTCTACTCATCGTTGAAACACAGCAACTGCACTGTTCATCTATCTCAGAAGAGGTGTCCCCGAACAGCAGTCTTTGTGTAAACTGACCCACAGCCGCAGGGACTGAGAGAAAGCGATTAACAGTGGCAACATACACAACTGTCGGTGGGAGGAAGCCTGGGCTTCGTTTCAGGCAAAACTTACACACCCCAACTGTTGACTCTGTGTTCTAGCCTGTCTTTCAGCCGGAGAGAGATTAACACAGGCTTATCTGAAGGGGTGGAAGGTTTTACGGCTAAGGCACTGAAGTATCATTGACAGTCCAAAAGTTGGACATGATTAATGAAGCCTTATGAAGTGGAACTTGAGACCCACGGCCCCTCTTCCTCAGAAGAGACGTCTTTTACTTGTTGCCTTGGCATTTTTGTAGGGTGACAGTCGCAGCATTTGAAGACATTGATCATTTAAGAGTCAGGCTTCTGCCCATGCTCCTGGGGGATGTTTCTTTCCACGTCCAGAATTAATTTCGTGGCTTGGGCGTGGAATTTTAAAATGGTGATTAAAAATCCGTTAAGTATTAGATGTCTGTGAGGGTCCTGGAAAACACTCTTGACGTGAGCCCAGCTACTTTGTTCTCCTATCAACTATCTCCTTGCTTTGGTTGCAGGCTTGCATTTTTTCAACCTTCTAGCCTGTGATTGCCTTTTTTTTTTTTTTTTTTTTTGGAATATCCTATTTTATTTTATTTATTTTAAGCAATGTGGTATTTATTTATGTTTTTAATTTTTTTTTTTTTTATAGAGAAAGTGAGAGCAGAGGAGGAGGGTAGAGGGAGAGAGGGAATCTTAAATAGGCTTCACGCTCAGTGCAGAGGGTGATGTGGGCTCGATCCCCTGACCCTGGGATCGTGACCTGAGCCTAAATCAAGAGTCAGACACTCAACTGACTGAGCCAACCAGGTGCCCCTATTTTTTTTTTTTTTTAATTTTAGAGGGGAAGGGTGAGAAGTGCAGAGGGAGAAAGAGAATTTTAAGCAGGCTCCACACTCAGTGCAGAGCCCAGTGTGGGGCTCGATCCCACACCGTGGGATCCTGACCTGAACGAAAATCAAGAGTCGACGCTCAACCAACGGAGCCATCCATACACCCCTGGAATATGCTTTTGCAACATACACCAGTGCTGTAGTGGTGACACCTCTGATGAGTGAGCTGGACTGGGTTCAGGAATCGTCATTCATTCGTTTATTTATTCAGTAGATACTTAATGAATATCTATTAATAAATTTGGCACCTTCCTAAGGGCCGGGGATACTCTCATGAACCAGAAAAAAATATTTCTGTTCTAATTGGAATACGAAGAATAAATAGGATGATCAAAAATTCTCACAAGAAGGAAAAAGATGATGTGATAGAGTGCAGTGGAGGCGACGGAAGCGTTTCATTTTGCGTGGAGGGAGAAGGGAGGAGGGAGGACCTGAGCTGGGACCCCCTGAGGGGTAAGGAGGCAGCTAGTGGAAAAGCCAGGGGAGAGAATTGCAGGTGGAACTACCAAGTCTAAAACATATGAGCTGCGTGTCTCGAGTTGTGCTAATAATGGGAATTTTCAACTTGACTTTTTGCCCCTAACCTTACAATCTGTTAGCATTTTAACAATTGTTATAAGACATTGCGAATTGCGGGTTTATATAGCATATGACACCTTGCATCCATATAGATTTATAAACCTTCGGCAGAACCCATTTCTAGCCGCAGTGATTGCAGTATCCGTCTTTTTGGTTTCCAGCTTTTTCTGAGGTACCAATTGCTACCTCTAATGTTGCAAAAAAAAAAAAGCATTTTATCTGGCTTGTGGGTTGGGGGTGGGGTACGTAGAGAGCCCTTAGCTTGACATTGACTTTCCTTGGAATGGTTTACACCAAGCTCCTCCTTCGCATCGGAGGCATTTATGACTTTAGGTTCAGTGTTGGCTGATCCCTTTGCAATGACTTATTAATCTCCTACATGGGGCTACTTTAAATCCTGACGTAAGCCAGTGTGTTCTCTAAACGACTCGGGAATTCTGCTTTTGCCTAACGCACAGGAGAGAAGAACTAAGATTTGTAGAGTTACTAGAATGTTCTTTTATACTTGGAATGTTGCCCTTCTTAAATGTCACGTTCAGTCAACTTCTCTAGATAGAGTATGCTTTATTTCGGGAAGGTTGTCTTTTCCCAGAAGAGAGTACATGATGGGTTAAGGGAGATCAAGATTCCTTTTATGATATGATATGATATGATATTTTATTATATGATAGGATAGTCCTTTGCTTTTGCTATAATTTGGCGGAGGTTTCTTTGGGACTT